>NC_083688.1:23174545-23477575 GCF_033118175.1 Dama dama | reverse complement strand
TATCATGTGTTTGAGTAATATCATGAATTCATGTAAGCCAGCAGTAATTTCTTAATTACCAAAGCTTTAAGAAATATTTCAATCTTACTCTACTATTTTATGTTTATATATCCACAACAGGATACTATGGCTTGTACTGGTGTTTCTACTAGCTTTTACCTCCTTATCTAATTCTAAAAGCAAATCATTTTACATTTTATAGTCATGTCACATTCTCATTTTAGGCATCCTTAAAAAATCTCACCAATATGAGGCAAGGTACAGCATGTATACTATAATCTTGGATTTACCTCACCACTCTCCTTGCAAGAGTTTTAAGTATTAAAGCCTATGTTATTAAATTATAGGCATCTGCTTTTGAAAGATTTTTACTGATGGGCCTAGATGAATAAAGTACAATAGTATTTTGAGGTTATGATTCCAGCCATTTACATTCCTGGGATGGAGGTGCTGTCTATATTTTCAACCCTTATTCTCATTAGCACTTTGATTTGTTTTGATTATCGAAGGCAACTCATTTTGCTCTTGCCTGTGTTTCTATTTGCATAGAAATTAAGAAAGAGAGCCTTAAGGGGTTTACAGTAAAGGCGTTTAATCTTGGTGCTTCCAGACTCATGGAAGTCACTTTGAGAAAATGATTGTAATTCTCATCTTTGAGTTTCTTCACTTTCCCTTTACTCTTAAACTCCTACCCATCTTAAATTTTTTATCATGAAATGACCCACATCAGTTTTATATTCCTAGTGGACTAGAGAGAGTGGAAAATCCTTGTTCTATAAATTCACCTTATGGCCATATAACCACTGCTAAGCCTGTAAATAAAAATACCCTAAATCCAATGCTGGCTTTCAAAAATGGCTTTCTACTACCCAACACCTACAGAGCTTTTGAGTACTGGATAAGGAAATTAGTCTGTTTACCCACTGAAACATTAGAGCCCAAGTTTAATTATTTTGTCCTAAAGAGTACAGTGTAGGAATTTTGCATTGCTTTATTGAGTTTAGCCAATATGAATTTTCTTCAAAGAACTCAGTAAGTGTCTAGAACAAGATCTGAGTCAGGACAGGAAATTGCAATTTGATGTTCTTGAAAACAGAACAGATTTTTGGATTTTCCCTTTGAATGAGAAATGCATATTGGGAGAATCTGTTCTGAGCTGCTTAAAATACAGTTCCATGTGGCTTGAAAAACACAGCCGCCACAATTTAGAGAGCTCATTAATCTTATTAAGATATGGACTTGCAGACTTGAGTTGCTCAAAATAGAATTTACTTAGTTGCCAAACAAATGTCACTAGATATTTACTCAACTATGTTAATGATATGTTAATTACAACTAAGACACAAGTCTGATATCAGAACTTTAGGATCATAGATTTATGAAAATATATTATGATAAGTAAATAAATGGGAAAATCATATTCTTTGTGGCTTCTGTTTTGAACTCTTTAAGCACCAACAATTGTCTAGCCTCAGGACAAAACATGAAAAACGAAATACACTAGCACCTTAGGACTTGCCCATCAAAATGGTTTATAGTTGCCTCTTTTGCATCTATAATGGAGAAAGACCAGCATTTAGCTAACTGGGTACTTTGATGACCTGCAGTAGTTCTTTGAGCCACAGGATGAGGAAGTTACATAGCTGTCAAACTGATGAATGGTTACTGACAATGAATTGTTTTACAAAGCATTTTTATTGCACATGTGTTATGTTCAAGAACCCATACTAGGTGCTGGGGAATATATAAAGATTAATATCAAGAAATTAGCAAGCAAAGCTTCCATAAATGACTTTAATGTAATGTAATGAAAACTGCAGTAGCAGCACCGATACATACAGACTTCATGACATGGACCTGCAGCAAAGTACTGAAAACCAGTGGAGGTAACAAGTTTGCAGGAATCTGAGAAGAGAGGGTACAGTCAGATGAGAAGGTTGATTTTAGACTTTAGTTCAGCTCAGTTCAGTTCAGCCGCTCAGTTGCGTCCAACTCTGCAACCCCATGAACTGCAGCACGCCAGGCCTCCCTGTCCATCACCAACTCCCAGAGTCCACCCAAACCCATGTCTATTGTGTCGGTGATGCCATCCAACCATCTCATTCTCTGTCATCCCCTTCTCCTCCTGCCCTCAATCTTTCCCAGCATCAGGGTCTTTTCAAATGAGTCAGCTCTCCGCATGAGGTGGCCAAAGTATTGGAGTTTCAGCTTCAACATCAGGCCTTCCAATGAACACGCAGGACTGATTTCCTTTAGGGTGGACTGGTTGGATTTCCTTGCAATCCAAGGGACTCTCAAGAGTCTTCTCCAACACCACAGTTCAAAAGCATCAATTCTTCTGTGCTCAGCTTTCTTTATAGTCCAACTCTCACATCCATACCCAGGAGTAAAATGAAGGTGTTAAAGAACACTGCCTGGAGTGGAATGAAGTATAATAAGTATTTAATTCTGGCAAGAGCATGATGAGTCCAAAACTATCTTTAGTGGTAGTAGAAACGTAAATATATTAAAAATATCAAAAATGTTTCTGGAAAGCAATTGAACAAGACGTGTTGAGCTTCTTGACAGAGTTCATGTTCTTAGACTCAGCACTTCCTCTTCTGA
Organism: Dama dama; assembly: GCF_033118175.1. Lineage (NCBI taxonomy): Eukaryota > Metazoa > Chordata > Mammalia > Artiodactyla > Cervidae > Dama > Dama dama. The sequence continues at coordinate 23,474,971 of NC_083688.1, read as the reverse complement.
GGATGTATCCTCACAAAATAAGCTGAAATGGTCAGCCACTTATGTATAAAATGGTTTGATATCATATTATTTATAATATGAAATAATTGAGAACAACATAAATATTGAACATATAAAGAATGACTGAATAAATTATGGCACATCCATTTACTGAAATACGATAGAATTATTAAATAGCAGATAAAAGGATCAACAAAATAAAATGCTCAAAATATGACAGTAAAAAAAAAAAAAGCAGACGACAAGGACCTACACTGTACTACATATCTTACTATAACCTATAATAGAAAAGAAGTTAAAAGAGAATATATATGTGAGTAAATGTAAAACTGAATCATTTTGCTGTGTATTTCAAACTAACGCAACATTGTAAATTAACTATGCTTCAAATAAAAAAAAGAAGAAGCAAAATACAAAATTATCTGTTTACAATGATCACAATTTTGTACAATATACACTGGGAAAATACACCAAAATGTTAACAATTTTCTTAGACTGAGTGCCTATAAATAGACTTTTCCTGCACAAAGTTCATTGGGAAGAGCTCTCAGATATATCTGTATGGAAGTGAGGGAGGTAGGATGGGATAGAGGGAGATGCTGACCTGCAATGTGGTGGCAGTGGATGCTTCCAACCACTCCATAGAATATTTGGAAACTGGAAAAGGCCCTTAAAAGTTATTCCAAATTTAGGCAGTGGAGCTAGAACTGAAGATAACTACATCAACCAGCCACTGGCTAGAACTGCCCCTAGAAGAGGATGTAACCTTGGTAAGGCAATTCCCCTCTGTGAAATGCAATTTCCAGTAAGGTGCAAAACTATGAACTGTCAGCTACCACATTCTCAATAGTTGGAGCATAGGTGCATAGCCCTGAAGAAGGGATCTGAAAAGATTGTGTGTGTGTGTGTGTGTGTGTGTGTGTGTGTGTGTGTGTGTTAGTTGCTCAGGTGTATATGACTCTTTTATGACCCCATGGACAGTAGTCCCCCAGGCTTCTCTGTCCATGGGATTCTCCAGGCAAGAATACTGGAGGGGGTAGCCATTCCCTTCTCCAAGGGATCTTCCTGATCCAGGGATCAAACTCAGGTCTCCTGCATTACAAGCAGATTCTTTTACCATCTGAGTCCATTTCTAAGAGTGAGCAATACCAACAGTTTCTATCCCCACCCTCTGAAGGAATACATCTTGATACATTTTTATTTCTAGTATCACCTAGTTATACAGTCAAGAGTAATTTTGCTCCTGCTCACTTGCTCAGTCTGACCCTGTGATCCGTTGGTCTGTAACCAACAGGCTCCTCTGTCCGTGGTATTTCCCAGGCTATTGGAGTGAGTTGCCATTTCCTTCTCCAGGGGATCTTCCCAACCCAGGGATTAGAACCCCACGTCTCCTGCATCTCCTGCATTGCAGGCAAACTCTAATGCTGAGCCATGCTGAGCCACCCGGGAAGTCTTTAAAGTCAGGAAATGATCATTAAATCTTAATTTAAAATACTAAAGTATCAGGACTTTGTATTTGGAGCTCTCATTTGAATCCCCTTTGTTCTATAAAACACTGGGGTAAAAGAGAATTAGAACTTGGCTCAGTTGTCTTTACCAGACATTATTTGCATAATAACAGAAATTGCTTTCTTTTTCATAATAAGAATGACACTTCATGGAATATAAATGAGATTGTTCCACTGTCTTGTGTTTTTAATGACTAAATATTTGTTTCAGATATCATTATAAAGTTTTTCCACCACTTTCATCTGAGAGTCAATCGGAGGTAATCCATTCAAAATTACGGTCAATAACCATGAAGAGTGAATGAAACTGAAATCAATTTGAAGAGTGAATTTGAAATGTCCACCCACTCCACTGTACTCACTCAAATAGATCAGCCCTCCTTCTTGATGTTTTCCACAAATACTTGTGCCTCAATTAATACCACACTTCACTGGACTTATGTGTCATTTAGGTCACATAATCCTGTAACCAGCACTGAAAATTGACAGGTCATTTGTCTGACAAACAAGGCAAAGATGAATGAAGAAAACTTAATACATTTTTTTTTTTTCATTCTACCTGATTCTGCTAAGGATGAGTCCTGGCCGAGAACACAATATATCGCCTCCTAATTATTATTCAAGTGGAAAATAATGAAAAATTCTGAATTAGCATTGAGAATGAGAGCTTCCTATAACGACTCATTTTTCCCCTACTTTCCCCAGAGAGAGTTAGTAACAGTGACCTCATAGAAGGGTATGGGAATGTCAGTGATAAGGACAGCCAAGGTGAACCCAATTTGGGAGGCATGTCAGAATCTTCAGGGTAGGTGACACTGCGGTTTAACCCCTACTTCCAAAATATCTCCACCAACCCCACTTTCGAATATTTCCCAAAAGTAGCAACAATTGAAAATGAAAAAGAGGGCCTATCTGAAAATTGTACTTGATGCTCACATTGATTTTTTTCTCAACAACCCTAAAGGCAAAGGTTCTATATAAGGACAAGTCTGTGTGGTTCTCGTCTCCTACTGAGGGAAGCAAACCTCTCAGCCCAGCATAGCTAACATTGGCTTGTCCCTCTCCCATCCCAGAGGATGGGAACATCTTGTAGCAGCTGGTCCAGCCACTGAGGATGAAGAGCTGGTCTGTGTTCACCAGGAGACAGTCTTCCTGACTTCATATGATTCCATCTCTCTTCTGACTGGAACTGCATGTTGCCTGGTAGGTAATTCTTTTTCTAAAAATCCATCAGCCACATGGCCTGGATTAACCTTCAAGAACTACTCCTCAGTTTTCACTTTTATTCATTATTTAGATGGAGCATTAAGCCTGTTCTTCTTTGGAAGAATGTTATGCTGTATTGTGATATATGGAGTAACCTTTTCCAGAATGTCATACACAGAAGAGGAGAAATTTTTAATATTTTCAAGCTCTCCTTTTACGTTGAATGGTAACCAAGGGACATACTACTAAGAACAAAATATCAAACTGAGAGTCCTGACTCTTACCACAATGTTATATGGAGCTAGAAAAATCAGATCCCAAACGACCCCAAATAATCTTGCAGAGACTTGTTAAGTCTAACTAGTTTAGGGAAGCCTGGCACTAGACACAGCTGGGTACTGTGTTCTATTTGATTTCTGACATGGTTTGCCCATGATATTTATAGACATTTTTGCATTCTCAAACAATTTAATGCAGCCTGGGGCCAAAACAATTTCAAATAAGCAATTTCAGTGGAAGGGCAATCTAATTCTGGGCAAACCTAAATGTCATGAGCTGGAATTACAAGCCTCTAAAATTCATAATCAAAACTTCAGTCCCTATTGGTTTTTTTGCTATTTTTCAATTAAAGCCCTTTCAAAAATGTAATTTTGGATGACGTTGATTCAATGAACTCAGTATTTTGTAGATATAATCTGAAAAATATAGAAATGCCCAGTAGATGGCAGATCCAAAGAGTGAATTCTAGTAAATGAAAAATGTTGATCTAAGACTAAGGAGTTTTAGGACTTCCCTGGTGGTCCAGTGCTTAAGACTTTTCCTTCCAATGCAGGGGGTGTAGGTTCGATCCCTGGTTGGGGAGCTAAGATCACACATGCGTTGGGGTCAAAAAATCAAAACATGAAACAGAAACAATATTGTAACAAATTTAATAGACTTAAAAAGAATTGTCCACATTAAAAAAAAAAAAAAAGGCTAAAGAGTTTTAGAAACCAAATAGAGCACTTATGAATCAGATCATTAAAACTGTTCTTTTATGATACTAGCTTCAGGAACATATTTTTTAAATTTATTTATTCTAGTTGGAGTATAATAATTTTACAGTACTGTGATGATTTTTGCCATGCATCAGTATGAATTGGCCATAGGCATATATTTGTTTTTTAATTCAAATTATCTTACAATGGGGTCAGAGGATTCAACTCTATAGAAGCTGAGCTAAGGATGAGAATAAGAACTTGCACTTTTAAAATGTTTTATAGCTTTCAAGTGCCTTTTTGGAAAAGACAAGACATAAAGACACAAACAGAGCGTACTTGTTAATTGCTTGAGGTCAGAATCCATGGATTTGAGTCTTATCTCTCACCACAGCAGAAATAACTGGCTAATCACTAAACCCTATGCTTCCTTAGCACACAACTAGACTATATATGCGCGTGTCCCCTGAAATTAACTGTGGCCATAGCTAGTCTAGCAATGAAGTATGAATGTAAGTGCTTTGTTACCTTGAGTTTTCCCTTAAAACTTGTGCAATTTACCATGTTCTTTTCCCTTCCACCTCCTTGAGGCAGACAAGCATAGTGATCTTGAAGACCACATGTAAGACTGTGAAAACAACACAAAAAGAATCTGAATTTTGGACCAATTCTTGGAGGAGAACTTCCCACCAATCAGGATCATTCATTCCAGATTTTTACTTAGGAAATAATACCCTATTATGTTAAGCACCAAGGGCTCTGATTTTACTTTTTTATAGCAGTTCACATTATCTAGACAGCATATTAAAAAGCAGAGATATTCCTTTGCCAACAAAGGTCCATATAGTCAAAGCTATGGTTTTTCTAGTAGTTATGTACAAATGTGAGAGTTGGACTATAAAGATGGCTGAGTGCTGAAGAACTGATGCTTTCGATTTGTGGTGCTGGAGAAGACTCTTGAGAGTCCCTTGGACTGTAAGGAGATCAAATCAGTCCATCCTAAAGGAAATCAACCCTAAATATTCATGGGAAGGACTGATGCTGAAGCTGAAGTTCCATTGATCTGGCCACCTGATATGAAGAATGGACTCATTTGCAAAGACCCTGATGCTGGGAAAGATTGAAGGCAAGAGGACAAGGAGGCTACAGAGGATGAGATGGTTAGATAGCATCACTGACTCAGTGGACATGAATTTGAGCAAACTCCAGGAGATACTGGAGGACAGAGGAGCCTGGCATGCTGGAGTCCATGGAGTCACATAGAGTCTGACACGAGTTAGCAACTGAAAGGCAACAACATGTTCCCTTAACTAATACATCCAGTTTTTCCCTGACTTTGACCAAAATATTTACCTTACTATGCTTCAGTGAATTCCTCAGTAAACCAGGGATGTTACTAATACTTACCTCGAAGGGAGGATGTGTGTAAAGTACTTTCACAATGACAGACACACAGTAAGCTCACAGCAAATGAAGACCATTATCAACCATTCTTCTTGGATATTAACAATTGACATACATTGTCTCATTTAATCCTGAAAATGACAATTGCACTGCAGGCATTATCACCTTCACTCTGTCTCTAATAAGAACTATAATAATAAAACATACTGGACAATTTCCATGTGCTCAGTACTGTCCCAAGCACTGTACATAATTCTAATCTCATAAAAAACACTATGAGGTAGATATTATTATCTTCATTTTACAGATGAGGAAATAGAGACACTGAGTTTACTTATCCTTAAGCCCACACAGATAGTAAGTGACATTGCCTGAATTCAACTCAGGAACGCTGGATCCAGAGTCCTCACTCTTAACTCATGCTGGTCACTGAAGTGCCTGAAGCTTGTTAAGGTCAAGGGAAATACTTGAGATTCTATGTTTGTGAACCCATGGTCTTAGAATCCAAGGGATCAGATGAGAAATGACTGCAATTGCATCTGTCCATCCTAACCAAGGGACCAATAAAATGAATTGAAACCTCTTAAAGCAGAACCAGACCAGTGCTATCTAGAGCCAGTCCTACCAGCTGAGTCAGTATGGTACAGTGGTTAAGAAGTTGGTAGCACTTTGCAACAGCTATGTATTGTGGCCCATTCTAAATAATGATGTCACATAAAGTCTTGTTTTAATCTTAGAACATGCTCTGAATTCCCACAAACTCTTGCTGACCAGGAAACATGGATGACATTTACTAAGGTCTCCTGTTTTTGTGCATCTTTGTGGTGTGTATCACTGTTAACTTAGACATTGCTAACAGACGTATCACCCTAGCAGCAGGACTGGAGCAGATACAGTGAGAACAGATTTTTGCCTTCTATGTCTCTGTCATCAGGTCTAAAATGAGTCACCACTGAGAGACTGCAAAGCAGCTTGGTTCCTGGCTTTCTGGGGGAGATTCTAGAACATTAGTGATGCTTAATAATTTAAGTACAGACGTTGCATGGGCTGTAAATGCAACCAATTAACTGAATTCAATTTTTCTCATGAGGAATGTTGTAATGCTATCACAGTGGTGAATCTCATTGCCTTACAGCTCTTGCATAAAAGGTCTATTTTACTGGTAAATGTTTTTGCTTTTATAAAGGCAGAGAAGGTTTCTTCCTGCAGCAAACTCTGCATTTAAGTTAAGATTGAACATTACAGAATGACCGATTCATTGTCTAAAATAGATGATTGAGCTTCATCATTTTAAGAGTGAGTTCATTATCTGCCTGCTGCTCAACTCAGTGATAAAAATAGTATGAAGAATAAGATGTGCTGAAATATAACACTATATTTCAATATTTTTCTGTTCTTGAGAAGCACTCTGTGCAAAATCATTCCATCAGTCTTCTAAGATGTACACAGCAGAGAGCTATTACCCTACAATAGCAATTAAAGCCATAATCAAGAGCTGAGTTTAATTGAGAGTGGCTCCAGAATCCACGTAGGTCATACAAAACCATATTTATTAGAGGATGTATAAAGATTAGGGAAGAGATATGTGGGGTCAGTAGTTTATAAATGTTTGTTTTATAAAATAAGGTTATGTACCAAATACTGCAATGTATATATTGTGTTTGTCTAAAACTGTTTACTATATTAATAAAATCCAATATATTACTATGTAAAAATGAGAGAAATGCACAGTGTTAAGAGCTGTGATATTTGTTTGGTATGATGCTGGGCATTCCCTTAGAGTACACAATAGAATACCAAAGTTGAACGTTAGGTAAGTTACCTTGCCTTTCTGTTCCTCAGTATACTCATCTGCAAATCATGGAAATAATATTATCTTCTGCATAATATCACTGTAAAAGTTAATGAAGACAGTGTGCACAAATTTAGAACAATACCTAGCCTAAAGGAAGTGTTTGATAAATGTTTGCAAAAGGAATAATGGTAGTAAGCTTTTCTTGGGTAGCATATATTATTCATTTTCAATAAAAATAACTTGTTTCATTAAAAACTATTGCACTAATCAAAGAGAATGCTTTAGCTTCAAAATGTGTTTAAAAGGGAAATAAGGTATTATTAAAAGCTATTATATTTTACCTTCCCTAATAGAGATCATATTTTAAGGGTAATGAAAACCAAGATGGCAGTGTGGTCAATATCTATTTCCCATTTGTTACTGTCTACCTTGGAAATGTTTTGAGGGAAGGAGGAACAATCTATGTATCTTACCCAAATTCTAATAATTAAATTAACTGAAAATTCCATTTTAAAATACAACTTATTTCTGGGAGAGTCATTTACATCATGCAGAAACTTACTATCAGTTCAGCTTGTTTTTAGTAATCCATTTAGAGAGTTTGGGTTGACAAGAAATATGAACTATAAGTTTATAAAGTGAGATACTTGGTATGAAATAAACTATGGGACAATATCTCAGTCTGGTACTTCGGGCATCATGTTAGTTATCACTTGCTCCTTTCAAAACCTCCTCAAAACTTACAAGCATAAAAATAACCATTAGTTGAACTCATGTTTCTGTGGGTGACAAGGTAGACCGAGCTCAACTGAGAGATTCTTCTGGTCTACACTAGTTTGGGATATTTTAGGTCACATTTCTGGAGCCCTGGCTGGAAAAATTGGGTTGAATTCTCCACAAGGACTCATCCTATAGCAGGCTGAAGGTGAAAGTACAATACTTTGGCCACATGAGGTGAAGAGCCAGCTCATCGGAAAAGATCCTGATTCTGGGAAAGATTGAGGAAGGAGGAGAAGGGGGCCACAGAGGATGAGATGGTTGGATGGCATCACCGACTCTGTGGACATGAGTTTGAGCAAACTCCGGGAGATAGTGAAGGACAGGGAAGCCTGGTGTGCTGGAGTCCATGTGGTCGCAAACAGTCAGACCCAACTTAGTGACTGAACAGCAAGAGCAGCAGCAGACTAGCCCAAGTTTGCACAAATGATGCACACAGGAGTCTGAGAACAAGTGGAACTATAAAAAATATTCTTGGTTGAGAACTGGAACAATGTTGCTTCCACAATATTTCTTTGGTCATTGCTAGTCACAAGACCAGTCCAGGTTCAAAGACTGAAGCAATGCTAGATGGAAGGAGCTGCTGTCACATCGCAAAAATGGAGGACAGAGGCAAGGAAGAATCTGTTGTCATTTTGCAGTCTGTCCCAGGCAGCCAGCATCATTCCTATATTACAGAAAAGAGTGCTAAAGAAGAAAAAAAGAAGGTCTCCCCCAAGTAGAAGATTATCAACAGTCAATTTTCAAATTGGCTAAGATCCTGATAGCCTTAAAACATTATTTTCATTTTTCTGGTACCTAGTTGCATTCTATTATCTAACATGAAGTGTAACTTTGTGTAAGTGGAATTATTGGTCAGACCCAAACAAGCAGGTATACATAGTTTATTCAAATTCAATCCATGTGGTTGGAGAGTCTAAGAGATCCTTAATTTTGCTGCCATGAAAGGAAAAGCAATGATTTTTTAAAAAAATATAGATATGTAATTTGTATATCATTATTGTTGCTTCAGTTTGGCCAATTTTTTTTCTTTGAGGGCTTCCTAGGTGACTCAGTGGTAAAGAACCCGCCTGCCAAGCAGGAGCCATGGGTCTGATTCCTGGGTTGAGAATATCCCCTAGGGAAGGAAATGACAATCCACTCAAGTATTCTTGCCTGAGAAATCCCATGGACAGAGGAGACTAGAGGGTCCCAAAAGAATTGGACATGACTTAGCAACTAAACAACAACGTTTTAAAGTCTTTAGTGGATCTCTTACATCATTGCTTGTTTTTGACCATAAGTCATATAGCATTTTAGTTCCCTGACCAGGGATTGAACCTGCGCTGCCTACATTGGAAGGTGAAGTCTCACTGGTCTGACAGGGAAATCCCCAGTTTGGTCAGTTGTGAAGGCAACTTTCACAAACTACTTCTCCACATTAGAGAAGGGTAACAGGAGACCAGCTTCAGTAATACGATGTATGGATCCATTAATAGAGTACATTTCTGCCCTGCCCTTTAGAATCCTCACTTCTACGATTACATGATTATGTTTCAAATCTCAGTGAGATTTATTTTTAGCATTTCAGAAACCACATCTATCATTCTGCAGTCTACAAGGACAAGGCCCTTGAAAGAGGTCTCATGAACACACAAAGCTAAGCTGGCTATTAATGCCTTTAACTAAGTAGCACAATAAGCAATGAATACAAAAAATAATTCTTTGAGACACACGCAAACAGAAAACATAACCTTGAAAAGTTTATAAAATGTCACGTGCCTTAAACTTGAACTGTGTTAGAAATATAAAAAGCTAGACATTGTCCTGAAAAATACTGTCTGTGCTAAGTCACTTCAGTCATGTCCAACTCTGTAACACTATGGACTGTAGCCCACCAGGCTCCTCTGTCCATGGGATTCTCCGGGCAAGAATACTAGTGCGGATTGCCATGCCTTCCTCCAGGGGATCTTCCTGACCCAGGGATTGAACCCATGTCTCTTATGTCTCCTGCATTGTCAGGTGGGATTTTTACCAAAAATAGTGGAAATCAACATTTGTTAAAGCAATTAGGGATAATAATATCAATCTTCAAGTTGCCTCTGGAATCGTCTCCCTGGCATAATAAATATAAATTAGATTGTCTTTGTCTTTTCATATCACAATATATAGAGGAGAAAAAAGAGTAGGAAAACTTTATAAACTATTACAGGTGACATGAAAAGGAGAGTTGCAAATAACCCACATAACTTAAAATCATAAAATCTGGTAACCAGGAAGATTCACAGAGACCTGATTATCTAACCCTTCATTTTGAAGTTAAAAAACAGAAACTAGAGAATTTACTTGCCTAAGTTTGCACAGCTAACTGGTGACTAATCTGCTCCCTAATAGCTGATTTTACTGCACTTGCCTTGGGGCCTGATCATTATTGCATAGTAAGTTCCCAGTCATGCTCATTCAGCTTTTATGATATTATTTTAACATATGTTTAAATATTTTAAGTGTATTTCTAAATATTTTAACAGATTGGCTCATAACTGGGGTAAAAGGCTTTCCTGAACATCTGGTTTAAATCTCAATTCACCTCATTATTGAGTTTTCTCAGGTAAAGTTTGGCTAAATTGGGTTACTGGAAAATGTAGGAAAGCCTTTAGCTTCTATAAATATATTCATCTACATCTCCCTTTCCATTTGAGGTCCTGTTCTGCTTCAAACCAGATATATGGGCTATGGCTTCAGGCACTCACACAAGCAAAGGGGCTTTGAACTTTCTGCTTGTTTACAGCCAAAGTGGGCAGTCAATAAAGTTTTGTTGGAAGCATGTGAGTTGTTGATTCTATAAGGACAGAGCCTTGTCCATTAGAAGGAAAGGCCACTGGAAAAAGTAATTATGCTATCAGGTATCTCAAGCCTTGGTAGCTTCCATGGCATATGAACTTCATTCCCATACTCCACAGAAGTACAGTTGCTCTGTATAGTAAACATGTAACACCAATTGGGGGAATAGGATTGGGGATGGGGAGAGAGGATTGGAAAAACAAGGATAAACTGAAGGGAAAACACCATTTGACAAGTACACTGGGTCTTGGGAGGGGAACTGAGAACTAAACAAGAGAAGAAAAAGAGGTGTTGATGCAGCTGGAGGAGACGAGAGAATTCTAGAATAAAGAGTAATGTAAGGGGATACTGTAGACATGGTTATAGATTATAATTTTTTTTTTAATAAACAAGGGACTTTCTTGGTGATCCAGTGGTTGACTCCATGCTCCCAATACAGAGGGTCTGGGTTTGATCTCTGGTCAGGGAACTAGATCGCACGTGCCACAACTAAAAGTTTCTGTGCCCCGACTAAGACCCTGAGCAGCCAAATAAACAATTAAAAAAAAAAGGTAAACAAATAATGTGAATATTATTCTCACTTGCTTGATGATCCTCCTTTGTATGTAATACCTTTCAGAGACTGGGCCTCCTGGGGCCCCAACCTTTACTGGGTTACAGCACCGTCTTGCTTCCCCCATTTTCCACTCATATTCCTAGAACTGCATTTCCACTGCCCAGCTTCCTGTTCCTAGAAATGTCTGCTCACTCTGCCTCTGGCCCCGCCCCTCACCCTGCCTCTGGCCACGCCCCTCACTCTGCCTCTGGCCCCGCCCCTCACTCTGCCTATGGCCCCGCCCCTCACTCTGTAGGGTTGTGTTGCCACATACCTCTCTGTTGACTGTTGACGTGGAGAAAAGAGTAGCAACTACATAATAATATAGCTTAAAATAAGTACTACCATAGAGAAAAAATTAAAATATCAGGACTTGGGAGGAAATACATCTGTGGGAGACAAAGGAAAAGACTGTGAAGTGTTGCCACAATTAAAATGCTGATTCTAAATCTGTTTGAACTTAAAAGCTCCCCCCCCTTTTTTTTTCTGAGCAATCATATGGCTCATATTCTAAATGTGTTAGCTTAGACATTCTGCTTAAAATACACTTTGATTAGTTCTGAATTATTCAGCGTTAATAGGGTATTGCCAGTTATTTTTGTGTGTGTTTCAAGCCTCCAAAATCACAAAGTAGAGTTCAAATGATTCCGAATAAAATAATCCCTAAATGAAATGTGAACTTGGCACTACCAGCAGTGTACCAAACAGCAAGGGTGTTAGATATGCAAGGCTGGGTTGCTGAAGGCAAGTTGGGAAAGAAAAGGAAACTTCTTCTTAAAAGATGTATGAAATCTATCTCAGGATGGAATTCTGTTTAAAATGGTTTGGATGCTACAGAGTTTACAGACAGCAGTGTTAATGGACTGTGGCATTAATACTGTGTTTCTGGGAGGTGTAGAACACTACAGTTTCCTGAGAAGAATGACAGCCCTGTTGGGGGATAATGCTCTGGTAAAAATGTGCTGGGGAAAGCCAAGATTTTTGTTACTACTCACCGGGATTCCCAGTGGAGAAATAGCATGATGCAGTGAAAGGAGTATGATTTCCGCACTGTTGCCCTGGGTCTAATTACTGTTCTGCTCCTTATCCAACCATGTGGCCATGTGCATAGGGTGAGTGACTGAACTTCAATTTCATATTCTCTTTGAAATAGAGTAGATACGTAAGCACTGATAATTGCTAACATTGCTTTTAAGACAGGAGATGTGAGTTCAGTCCCTGGGTTGGGAAGATCCCCTGGAGGAGGACATGGCAATCCACTCCAGTATTCTTGCCTGGAGGATCCCATGTACAGATGAGCCTGGTGGGCTGCAGTCCAGGGGGTCACATAGAGTCAAGACACTGCTGAGAACCCACACCACACCACACACACACACACACACACACACACACACATTCAGTGCCTAGAGCAATGGTTTGAAGTCACGTTGTTCTCTCATGCTACTTTGGGTTGTCTGTGGGGCAAGGAAGAGCTCACTTGATTGGAAAGGGGTATAATTTCTAGCATAAAAATAGGAATATCAGCTCTAATCTCTTCTAACAAACCATCCTGTGTGACTGGGACTGAGGAGTATTACTCATGGCTCAGAGATACCACATGAACATGCAAGAGTCCTGGAAAGGAGGGCTCAGCTTCAGAGTCCAAAACAGGGACAAGTCGAACACAAACCCCTTTGCAAATGCCTACATGAACCTTCAGGGCAACTCGAGACTATAGTTACACACTGAAATATGTCCACTGCCTTCCACAGCATCAATCACTAAATACTTGTTGAATGCCTGCTACTTTATTAGAAAATGGACATTTCCCCTCTTACAGCATTTAATATTTGAAACTGAGATTAAAAATATTCATATTTTGAATTGAGCTGAGGTATTTCTCATGTTTATGGTCTTTACTTATTGGAAAATGCTTTAAAAATTGTATTATCACTGGACATGGGTTTAAGATCTATTATTACTTGATACTACTTCATTTATTCAAAAAGCACTTCCTGAGTACAGTAATTCCCCCACATACAAATGAGTTCCATTCTGACAGTGTGTTCATAACTGCAATTTGTTCATAAGTCCAACAAAGTTAGCCTAGGTACCCAATTAATACAATCAGCTATTAACATATAGTACTATACTATAATAGTTTTATAACACTTGTCACACAAATGATATATATGTAACAAACAAACACAAAAAATAAAACATTTTTAATCTTACAGTATAGCACCTTGAAAAGTATAGTGTTAATAGTCCAGTACAACAGCTGACATACAGGGGCTGGCAATCACAATCCTTGGGGGAGAAATCCAAGATCCCACTTGCTGTGTGGAGCAGCCAAAAAAGAGAAAAGGCTATTTGAGCTAGAACTTTGTGAGCTGTTTAGAGTACAGTTGAGATTCCCTCATAGCTCACTGGTAAAGAATCTGCCTGCAATGCAGAAGACCCTGGGTTCAATTCCTGGGTTGGGAAGATCAGCTGGAGAAGGGATAGGTTACCCACTCCAATATTCTTGGGCTTCTTCCCTTGTAACTCAGCTGGTAAAGAATCCACCTGCAATGCAGAAGACCCAGTTCAATGGATTGGGAAGATTCCCTGGAGAAGGCAAAGCCTTCCCACTTCAGTATTCTGGCCTTGAGAATTCCTTGGACTATACAGATGGGAATACCAGACAACCTTACATCCCTTCTGAGAAATCTGTATGCAGGTCAAGAAGCAACAGTTCGAACTGGACATGGAACAACAGACTGGTTCCAAATCGGGAAAGGAGTACGTCAAAACTGTATATTATCACCCTGCTTATTTAACTTCTATACAGAGTACATCATGCAAAATTCCAGGCTGGATGAAGCACAAACTGCAATCAGAATTGCCGGGAGAAATATCAATAACCTCAGATATACACATGACACCACCCTTATGGCAGAAATCCAAGAAGAACTAAAGAGCCTCTTGATGAAAGTGAAAGAGGAGAGGAGTGAAAAAAACTGGCTTAAAACTCAACATTCAAAAAACTAAGATTATGGTATCCCATTCCATCACTTGATGGCAAATAGATGGGGGAACAATGGAAATAGAAAGAGACTTTATTTTGGAGGGCTCCAAAATCATTGCAGATGGTTACTGCAGCCATGAAATTAGAAGACGCTTGCTCCTTGAAAGAAAAGCTATGACCAACCTAGACAGCATATTAAAAAGCAGAGACATTACTTTGTGAAAAAAGGTCCATCTAGTCAAAGCTATGGAGAATCCTATGGACAGAGGAGCCTGGTGGGCTGCTGTCCATGGGGTCGCACAGAGTCAGACATGACCGAAGTGACTTAACATGCATGCATGCATTGGAGAAGGAAATGACAACCCACTCCAGTATTCTTGCCTGGAAAATCCCAGGACAGAGACTCTGTCCTCTGTCCCACCAGGCTCTGGTGGGCTGCTGTCTATGGGGTCACACAGAGTCGGACATGACTGAAGCGACTTAGCAGCAGCAGCAGCAGCAGTCAAAGCTATGGTTTTTCCAGTAGTCATGTATGGATGTGAGACTATAAAGAAAGCTCAATGCCAAAGAATTGATGCTTTTGAACTGGGGTGTTGGAGAAGACTCTTGAGAGTCTCTTGGACTGCAAGGAAATCCAACCAGTACATCCTAAAGGAAATCAGTCCTGAATATTCACTGGAAGGACTGATGCTGAAGCTGAAACTCCGATACTTTGGCCACCTGATGTGAGGAATGGTCTCATTGGAAAAGATCCTGATGCTGGGAAATGTTGAAGGCAAGAGGAGAAGGGGAAAACAGAGGATGAGATGGTTGGATGGCATCACCAACTCAATGGACATGAGTCTGAGCAAGCTCCATGAGTTGGTGATGGATAGCGAAGCCTGGCATGCTGCAGTCCTTGGGGTCACAAACAGTGGAACAGGACTTAGCTACTTTCACTTTCACTTTTGAACTTCCCTGGTGGCTCAGTGGTAAAGAATCTGCCTGCAATGCAGAAGACCCGAGTTCAGTCCCTGGGTTGGGAAGATCCCCTGTTTGGGGGAATGGCAACCCACTCCAGTATGCTTGCCTGGAGAATTCCTTGGACAAAGGAGCCTGGCCGGCTACAGCCCATGTGGTCACAAAGAGTCAGACATGACTGAGCGATTAACACTTTCACTAGAGCCCAGTCATTTCCCTGACATTTCTTATTTTTGTAACTCCCTGTAGAAGGAAGATATAAAAAGCACAGTTTACCACACAAGGTTTTCTTGCTTAATTCAGAGACAACTGGAAGACAAGAAGCTGGAAAATTTTACATGTGTCACAGCAGGAGTGGGGCAGGGGCAGGACTGATGGGGAGAAATGGGTGGCTGCAGTGAGGGAACAGCTAGACTAAATACCTATGTGTGAATGTAAAAAGGAGAAGAGGTCATGGGCTCTGGCCAGGAAGGAGGTGTGAGCTTGAGTGTGACTGACAGGAGTTGTTCTCTAGTGGGTGCTTTGACTGCTTTTAAGGAAGATTCCAGTTCACTGGTTATCATACCTGCCCTTCTGAAATAGAAGCTGTCCCCTGCACTGAAGCATTTAATAGTCGAAGCATAGGTTGTCAGAGTGTTTAAATTACAAATGCATGTTCAACCAGAATATTCCAGTAGAAGAAAGTTGTGCCTACCAGAAGCCTAACCATTACTTTTGTCTTTGCTTTTTTAAATATATGTTTCTTAAACTAAAGTCATGCAAGTACATAATTTTTAAAGTCAAATACTACCTGGTTTGTGACTGAAAAAGGTATTCCTTCACCTCATCTCTCCTTATTCCTCTTTGTTGATATGCATTATAACTTTGGGGGGTTGCGTGGGGCTTCCCTCGTGGCTCAGCTGGTAAAGAATCCGCCTGCAGTGTGGGAGACCTGGGTTTGATCCCTAGGTTGGGAAGGTCCCCCGGAGAAAGGAAAGGCTACCCATTCTGGCCCGGAGAATTTCATGGACTGTATAGCCCATGGGCTTGCAAAGAGTCGGACACGACCGAGTGACTTTCACTATCGCTATTATTACTTTTTAAGCTATTTCTTCTAGTTTGTACCTCAAAAGTTTTAAATATCATTACAGGGCTATTCAATGCTTTTTCCAGTCTTACATGCTACATATTAAAGTCTCCCCTTGAAAAATGGCACATTAACTCTCTTACAAGTCCTACCATCTTTCATCTTCCTAAAATACTTTCATCATTCTTTTGGGGGTTACACTGACTCTCAATGATTACATAACTATAACTATTTAAATTTTATTTCCAGTTAAGTCACATAGTATACAATCATCATTTTTCCTCTGGCAGATCTAGTCATTACCATTTTTATTGTTGTGGTTTGCTAAGTTTTCTAAGTACTTATGCTAAATCATTTCCATCCTCTACTAGACTAAAAGTTTCCTTTTAATATGTTCATTCTTATCAAATATTCTGTCAATTCTTTTTTCTATAGAGACATCTTCCTAAGTGTCCATCCTTCTCTAATTTCTCTCCTGGCTTCTGCACAGGTGTTATCTTAACCATCTACCTTAGAGATCCATTGCCTTTGTCTTCTGTGGGATCCCCTGTTTTCTAGATCCCTTATCATCTTTCTGGATTTATTGTACTAACTTCCAGAGAAAATTTTTTCACCTGAATACTACATCAAAGAACTATTTCTTTAATAAATAATTTATGATCATTTCCATTGTTTAATATATTTTGTCCATTTAGTCCTATATTCATTGAGATAGGTTTTTGTCAAGCATGGAATTCATCAGGCATTAGAAGGTAGGGTGGCACTCAATAGGTTTATTCCTATTCAGTCTAACAATAGATTGAGTATTTGATCTCTGGCTTCAATACTCTACTTGATGTCTCATACATACATCAAGCTCAGTAAATTCAAATAGGAGCTCATGACCTCCCTAGCAACATCTGTTCCTAATCTAGTGTTCTCTTACTCAGGAAAAGGCACCAACTCCACCCATTTGAACAAGCCAGAAGCATCCTTAACTATTTTTTCCTCTTCAATCTCCATGTCCAGTCATCTTCCCTGCCTACCTGTCTCTCAAGTTCAATCTCTGCTGGCCATCTCTGCGGTCTTCCTCCTAGGCAAGCCAACAACATGGCACTCACACCACTGCAAAAGTCTGTAAACCTCTGGGTCTACACTTTCCAATCTATCCTCTATTCTGAGGCCAGAGGATCTTCTTCAAATCCAAAGACTAAAGCACATTGGGCTTCAAATTATCCAATGAGTCCCAATTCTTCTATGAAAACAATCCAAGATGCCTACCAAGAGCTTTACCTGCCTACTTCCCTGTTTGTAGCATCATTTTCCCTCTTAATCTCTGACTTCTATTGTATTCTGTGTTTGTTTTTGTTGATGATGATTGTTTTGTTCTTAAAACCTGCTTAAAACCTGTCTTGAAATCTTTGTGCCTGCTTTTGTATTTCCTGGAAAGGTTCTCTCCCTTCCTCCCCTCTGATGCTTGTCCTTCATCTTGAACTCCTCTGCTCTCTGGGAAGCTCTACAGAATAGGTTAGTTTTCTCAGTTACATACCTCTCTATCACACTGCTTATTATATTTCAAGGACAGGGGTTACATCAGCCTTTTTCCTCAGCCAGCACAGTTGTGAACACTTAGTAGACAAATATGTGTGGAAGAAAGGGAAAGAGGAACAAAAGTGAGGAAAGAAAGGGAAGAGCACGTGGAGATAGGAAGAAAGGGAGGCAGATTTATTACCTAATTTATTGATAGTTAATTCTACCTTCTAACATATTAAATAAAATTTTCAAAGTGCTTTCTAAGTGCTTATGGCCACAATAAGGCTAAGTAACAAAGGAATTCAAACTGCAAAACTTGCAGACATTAAGCATTTGTTTCCCATGCTTATAAATTTGCAGGATGGCAAGAATAGCTCTGTATTGGACTGATTCAGGTGGTCTCGGTTTGACTGAAAACTATAGATTGGGTTCACGTCTGCTCCACATGGTTCTTCATTCCCCCTGGACCAGTGGCAATGAGGAGTATATTCTCATGACAAATCACAAAATGCAAGGCTCAGCCTAGAATTGGCACTTGCAACTCCTCTCACCTTCTATCAGATGAGGTAAGTCACAAAGTCCAGTCCAACATCACCAGGTTGGAAAATAGATTTCAGTCACACTACTGGGTGGTCCTGCAGAGTCACATGGCAAAGTCACATTGGTGTTAATTCAGATACATAGAGGGCACAAAGAATTTCAAAAAGAATCCAGTCTTTAACAGTTAGCTTCTTCCTATGTCATATTTATATTTTAAATCTGCCTTTCTTAGTTTCCTTTTTTCCCATCTGTGGAAAATTACAAGATCCTTAGTAGATTGATTAGGAGAAGGGCAATGCTTAGCACCCTTTATCCTTCACTAGGCCATCATTTCATGACCATCTACCACTCTTTGTCCTGCATGGGTTCCCATTACTAATTTCATCCATGATTAAGTTACCATCTTTATTGCTCTCCCTCTTTCAGCATTACATGATGAGAGATCGCCAGTCATACTGGCCATCTCACACTAAAGCCTTGTGTTTGTTATAATTAGAGAAATTCATGAAGGAGAGATGGATTGTAGATTAATTAAAGAACTTAGGATATCTTGACATGGATTTGAGCCTTTGAGGATAATAGGAGGAGAGCTAAGCTCTTCAAGGCCCAGAGCCCAGGTGCTTATGTAGGATGGAGCACAGGTCTGGATCCATATGAGAGCATCCCTAAGTCTCATCCTCTTACATTAGATATAAGGAAGCCAATGTCCTCAGAAGCAGACTTACAAGTTTAATGAGGCAGTATTGGTATCTGAAGTCAGTCTCCTAACACAATTCCATGACATATACATGATCACTAGATGCTTTGTGTAACGATGACTTGTGGTCATAATGAAAGGAAGGCAAAGTTTGATGAAAAATTCATGCACAAGCCATGGAAACATTCCCAAAGAAAATAATTTGACTTCTCATGTCCATGGTTTACTAATTATTTTGTATGTATCAGTAAAAGATAGAAGCTAGATTCTCAAGTTGCCCTAACTCAAGGACATATTTTTAAGTCTGACTTTTCCATTCCACTGAATTATTTGACCAAATGGCCAACAGATTTCAGGCAATTATATGTATGTATATATAGATATATACACACACACACACACACATATATATATACATATTTAAGTGTTAGGTGATGAGGTAGTAGGGGAAGAGGGAAGAAGATAAACAGTATAGTTTTTACATTAACCAAGACTTCACTGGACTAGTAAGACTATTTCTTTCTAAGAAGAGCAATAATAGTAGCTTTCTTGGGGCTTTCAATCTCAGGGTTTTTCATTATTATGTAAGGAAAGACTTTATAAGCTGCTTTTCTTTAATCCTAAAAGCACCCATATAGATGATTAGAATTTATCTTCATCGTCATTTCAAAACCCAGCATTTTCTAATCTCAAATATCTGGTTTTATATAGCTGTAAAATAACTGTTATTGCTGTTAGAACAGCCACATTATGTATTAAATAGATGTTTGTGAACTGGCCTGGGTACATAATCACCCTTATGATGGTAGTTCTCAGTCTCTGCCCCACATAAAAATGATTCACAAGCCAGTACTGGCTCAGTCAGAGTGGTATGGCGAGATGGAGGGAAGTTAAGTAGAATAAGCATATACTCAGAATATATTAACCACTTAACAACTGTACTACCAGGAAAGGCCCTAGTGTGCTTTCTATGAAATAATGCCTTTTGTGTTCCAAACAATGAAAGAAAATTCTTTTTAAAAAATATTAATTTATTTTTATTGGAATATAATTGCTTTACAATGTTGTATTGGTTTCTGTTGTACAACAGCATGAGTCAGCTGTATTTATACATATAACCCCTCCTTCTTGAGCCTCCCTTCCTCCTCACCTAAACCCACCCCTCTAGGTCATCACAGAGCACCAAGTTGAGCCCCCTGTATTATAGAACAGCTTCCTGCTGGGTATCTATTTTACACATGGTAGTATATATATGTCAAAATGTATTCTTCATTTAAATTTTACATTATTTTTAAAATCTTTGCCAGCTATTGCTTCCTATCTGCAATTAGCCTAACAGATAATAAGGCAACAATGATGATTGGACAAGGAAGTCGTGATATACATAGTAAAGCTCTTTTCATGGGCCCATATGCACCTGATTGTGATTCAATATTACACACACATACTTAATTCACATTTTCCATTATTGAATGTTACTATTTTCCTATGATGAAACTAAATATGCCAGTAATTCATGGTGTTTTTAAAAAAAAGCACCATGCTTTCCAGGTCTCTAGTGCCTGAATAGATTTAAGAATCTCTTCTGTATAGTGCATTTTCTTTTTTTAATATTTATTTTTTTATTTGGCTGTGCCATGTCTTATTTGCTGCATGTGGGATCTAGTTTCCTGATCAGGGTTGGAACCTGGGCCCCCTGCATTGGGAGTGTGAAGTCTTAACCACTGGACCACCAGGATTGTCCCTAGTATGTTTTCAATGAAATAATGACTTTTGTGTTCCAAACAATGAACTGAAAAATGAACCTTTAGAAGGTAACCTGTTCATAATAAGAAAGCCACATAATACTTGTCTGTGCTTTCTGGTTTTCCAGACTTTATACTTTCACTGTGGCATGTAAGTTCTAATAGCTCTGTCTCTATTAGGCAGGGTCTATGGTCTATTTCCACCCTCCAGATGAAGAAATCAGAATGCACAGAATTTAGGTGGATGTTTCAGGCTTGTACAATTAGTAGGTGCCGGAGACAGGATTTAGCTTCTGCTTTTCTGGGCTTAATCCAGTGCTCATTTCCATAGCTTATATCATTATTTTATTTGCCATGAAAGAAGAGAGTGAACAACGTCCCCGCTACTATATAATAGTCAGCTTGGAAAAAGAAAGAGTAACATATCAAAACCAAGTCCTAAAATCATCATATCCTTTTAAGCCTCAGAGGTCATAGAACAACTTTAAGTAATTTCATCCTTGTTAACATTTTCTCTAGGAAGAAAGAGTTATTAATACCATGAAACAAAAATAGAATATCAGAGTGCCAGTAGAGTCAAATACCATTGCAAACAAGTATTCTGTAGAACAAAGCAATTTTCACATCTAAAGGGTGATGCAAGACACACTGCTTTGTTGAATATTTAATAAAAAATTTCACCCCCAAAATAATTCTGTTCAGCAGGAGATTTAACTGATTCCTGTTCCTATGGTAGTCATTCTACAAGGGCCAAGGAGCTGGGAGAACTTGATTACTGTGTGTTTGGGAGGGAGAATCTAGGTTGAATTAAAGCTTCATTCTTTATAATCTCTTAGACTTACAATCAAGAGGAAATCATTCTAACGTCTTTTTCTTCCAAAACACAAGTCAAGTAATAACCATCTAAACTACATAGTGGTGAAGAGATTCAGTTCTGACTCCTACCTTCACTATGCAAGGGATTGAAAGCACTTCTTTAATTTTTAAAATAATTATGAGGGAACCAGCATAAGATCTGCCTCAGTTATAATCTTGGGCATTTATATATATAGAAGTGAAGACTTTAGTAAATCTTATTCTTTCAAGACAATGTTGAAGTTTCTGTGAAATTCCTCATAAATACAACTGTACCTGTCACACTATGGGCTTAGGAAACATTTCCCAAACAATCAAATGGTCTTGAAAATAAGCAACACTGGATCTGTTAGTCACCCTTACAGGTTAGAGTCAATGAACCATTTTATGTATTTGTTCATTCCAAATGACAATATCATGATATTTGTACCTATTATAAAAGCAATCATATGTTTGAAAAGTAAACTATAGAAAGTTTGTAAAGCAAAAATTCCTCCTCATTAAGAGATGAGAATATACCCCAATTCTTGATTCAGTTTGATTAAGCTTTCTCCCAACTAAGACAGCAGAGAAAAAAGTTTATCACTGCTTTAGCACCCACCTACTCCCTACTTCTGACTCTCACTTACAAATTATTAACAATACAAGTGCTCGGGCCTGGTGCACTGGGAAGACCCAGAGGGATTGGGTAGAGAGGGAGGTGGGAGGGGGGATTGGGATGGGGAATACATGTAAATCCATGGCTGATTCATGTCATGTATGACAAAAACCACTACAATACTGTAAAGTAATTAGCCTCCAACTAATAAAAATAAATGAAAAAAAAATTATTAACAATAATAAGTGTAAGGAAAGAAAATTTAACACATGGCATGGCTAAAAGATAATCCCCATTCAGTTAGGAAATAAATTATTTAACATCATTTCAGGGATGGTTGCTGCTGCTACTGATAAGTCACTTCAAAGAAGATCTAAAGAGAGAGATTAGAGGTCCTGCCGCTAGGAAACTGTAATCACAACAATGGTGAGTCAACAATGGGTGACAGGTAAGAGAACAACCTGGAGATGCTCCTATTATCAAAGCATGTTAAGTGAGACATGGATTCTAAAAGAAGTGTTTGAGAGATGATTATATGTAGATGACTTATATCAAAGGATGCTGTAAGAAACCATAAAAGTATAAGATAACATATAGAAAAATTTTGGGTGAATGAAGCATAGACCTTTCCTCCAGGGTTTATAGTGTCCCTGTGATAATTAAAAATGTGCACTTACTGCAAAGTTCCCATTACTGACATCTGATAGCATTATCATTTTTTACACACAGTCATCAGGGCTTCCCTGGTGGTACAGTGGTCAAGAATCCACCCACAATGCTAGAGACACAGAAGACATGATTTCGATCCCTGGATCAGGTTGGAAAGTTCACTTGGAGGACAAAATGGCAACCCACTCCAGTTTTCTTGCCTATAAAGTCCCATGGACAAAGAAGCTTGGTGGGCTACAGTCCATGGGATCACAAACAACTGAACATGCATGCATACACAGTGATTAGAGTCTGTAGACTCTTTGCTAACAGGAGAACTTCAGGCTGTTGTCTAGATTTCTGGAAGGACTTACACTCTCTTAACTATTGGCCAAATGAAGATATATGTGAAAAATCTTTGTAAAGTGAGCAACACTTTTACAATAGTGACCTCATTGTTAGGTTGTCAGTTCTATGACAATCACTGGTACAGGGATTGTGTGAAAAACTTTTTTCAGATGCACTGTCTCTTCACCTCTTGAGCTCTTGATAAATCCAGCCCCAACATGTGAAACTTGTATGCTGTTTCAGGCTCAAAGAGAATATTATGTCAACTCAGCTCATTCCACTTTATTAATCTTACAATATGGTATTGTGGATAGTACATATCTGCATGGCTGTTAATGTGGTCTCTCAAAATATTTTCATGAGCAGCACAGAGAAGTTTAGATTGGCAATTCTTAACCATTTGGAAAACATTACTGTGTAAGTTGCTTAATGTATTAATTACAGCTTAGAAATAGTTTTCAGTTGGCCTACCAACAGTAACAAATCCTTATTGGGTACCTATAAGTTCCAGCACTGTATTTAGTGCTGAGGATACGATGATAAACAGGACATAAATAATCTCTGTCCTCAAGGAACTCAGAGGCTAATGAAGAAAAGAAGCAGTAATAGGTAAACAAACAGTAATTACAAAATGTGATGAAGACTGCAAAGAAATCACACAGGATGATGTAAAGAGTCCTTTTCTCTATCTTGCATATTGAAACATCTGTTCTTGGTCTTGCACCATTTTTGCTTACTTCCTGTTTTTAATATATTTTAAATAAGACATAACCATGTACATAAATTTCACCAGCTGAAAGTATTGAACTCAATAGTTTTGGGTTTATTTACAGAGATCTGCTTCCTGGGCTTTCCAGCGGGCTCAGTGGGTAAAGAATCCACCTGCAATGCAGGAGATTTGGAGACACAGTTCAATACCTGGGTCAGGAAGATCCCCTGGAGGAGGGCATGGCTACCCACTCCAGTATCTTGCCTAGAGAATCCCATGGACAGAGGACCCTTGTGGGCTACAGTTCATAGGGTCTCAAAGAATTGGACACAACTGAAGTGACTGAGCACAAGCAGAGAGATATACACACCCCGAAATTGAATCTAGGAGCATCTTGATCATTCCAAAAGGAAAATCTATACTTATTACAACCCATTCCTCGTTTCCTCTCCCAGCTCCCCCAGAAAACCACTAATCTAACTTTCTCCATGGAGTCAGATACTCTGAACATTTCATACAAATAGAATCATACAATATGTGGTCTTTTGTGTATGTCTTTTTTCATTGGTATAATATGTTCAAGGTTCATCTGCAATGTAGCATATATCAGGAATTCATTCATTTTCAAAGATGAAAAGTATTTCATTGAATGTATATGTGAATTCTGTTTATCCCTTCATTTCTTCCTCCAACTGCATTTGGGTTGTTTATTTTTGTGTGTGGTGTTAGGTAAGGGTCCAGTTTCATTCTTTTGCGAGTGGTTATCCATTTATGCTGGCACTATTTGTTGAAAAGATTTTTCTCTCCCCCACTGAATTGTCTAGGCTCTCTTGTTGAAAATCAATGGCCCAAAAATGTAAGGGTTTATTTCTGTACTGCTGATTTTATTCCATTGATTTAAATGCTTGTCTTTCTGCTAGTACTACTCTTTCATTATTATTATAGCTTCATAGTACATTTTTACATCAGCAAACCTGAATCTTCCAACTTTATTATCCTTTTACAATATAGTTCTGGTTCTATATTGTTATAGTTATCTATAGTTCTGGTTATCTCAGATCCCTTAGATTTCCAAATGAATTTTGGGATTAGTCTGTCAATTTCTGCAAAAAATCCACTAGCATTTTGAGAAGAATTATGTTGAACCTGTTGATTAATTTGGGGACTGTTGTCATTTTAACAACTTAAGTCTTCTGATCCATTAAACTGAGATATCAAAAGATTTCATAGACATATTTAGATTTTTTTCTTTTATTTCAACAATCTTGTGACTTTCAGTGTACAAAATTTTCTCTTATTTTATTAAATTTATCCTTATATTCATTATTTTGATGACATTATAAGTTGAGTTGTTTTCTTAGTTATTGTTCATTGCCACTGTAGGAACAGAACTGATTTTTAAATACTAATCTTACACTCTGCAACCTTGCTGAATTAATTAATTTTAATAATTTTTGTGGGTTTCTTGGGATTTTTCTGTGTACTTGATTATGTCACCTGTGTTGTCTCATTTTTAATCTTAAATTTGTGGTCCAAATATAAAAAGAAAAAAGGATTTAGGAGGTCATGAGCAAATATTTGAAGTAAACATTTTTTTATATCTGCAGAGATCAATCTTATGATCAACAGATACATACAATTTGAAGGAAGATATATTTAGGGTCAAAGTTAAACATTTTAATAAATACAGCTGTTCTATATTCACAACAGTCTGCCTTGTGAAATAGTGAACACTCAATAACTAAACGTGTTCAGTCAACAACACAGCTGCTCTGGATATGTTAGAGAGGGAATTACAGCCTCAGGAAATGGGGTGGGCTTCATGATTTCTAGACATTTTCCAACTTTAGATGAATGATGCCAATTCATTCTGCCTTGCTCTGACAGTTTTTATGTAAATATTTAAGTAAAGAAATGTGGAAAGTATCAGTAAGAGCTCCTACCTATTAAGGCAAGACTACAATGTTCTTGTGTATACCTCTGGGTATAAAGATAGGTTTCTACTCTCAGTCCTGCAGGGACTAGGCTATTTGTATTTCAGGAGGTCTTAAATTTTCCAAGAGCAACCCATCCCCTGTTAAAAACCACTATCAGGCATCAAAGGTGTATGAATACCAATATGCACCACCTTTCAAAGCACTTTCATTCTTTTTTAAAAAATTTTATTAGCGTATAGTTGATGTACAATATTGTGTTAGTTTCAGGTGTATGGCAAAGTGAATCAGTTATACATATACAAATATCTATTCTTTTTTAGATTCTTTCCCCATATAGGTCATTACAAAGGATGAGGAGAGTTCCTTGTGCTATTTGTGTGTGTGTGTGTGTGTGTGTGTGTGTGTTAGTAGTCGCTCAGTCATGTCGGACTCTTTCCTATCCCGGGACTGTAGCCACCAGGGCTCCTCAGGCCATGGGATTCTCCAAAGCAAGAATACAGAAGTAGATTGCCATTTCCTTCTCCATCCCAGTGCTATTTAATAGGTTCTAATCAGTGGTCTGTTTTATATATAGTAGTGTGTATATGCCAATCCCCCTGGTAATGGTAAGTTTGTTTTCTATATCTATGACTCTATGTTTTGTAAATAAGTGCATTTGTAGCATTTCACTCTTCAAATATCTCCATGAGCCTTCAAAATGAGATAACACCTACTCTGTAGGGAAACTTGAAGCTTATTACATTGAGGCTTAACCCCCCTCAATTTGGTAATATTTCACTTCCACAATGAAAGAAACAGAAGTGGACCCTTAATTTAGGCAAAAGAGAGGTGACTGGAAAGAATTAAGGGTTTTATGGAATTCATGGAAGTAGAAGGTCCAGATTGTAAGGGAGCAGGAGAGGGCTATGCCCTTGAAATATACAACTGTTCATAGCAGAGTGATGTCTCCAACATTGCCACTGTAAAGCAATCCATTCAACTATTTCTTTTGCCCTTGATTCATACTCTCAAGATTTAAAGTCCTGGGGGAAAAAACACCCCATCAGTCAATGTTAGGTCATATACCTACTGCATTGAAACAGAAGAAAGAGGAACGTTACAGATCTTTCAGCTCTACAGATTAAGGCATACAGAAGCAACTATTCTTCCACCAAAACACACAGAATGAGGGAGAGGTTGTTGTTGCTCAGTCATTAAGTTGAGTCTGACTTTTTGTGACCCCATGAACTGCAGCACACCAGGCTCCTCTGTCCTCCACCATCTCCTAGAGTTTGCTCAAGCTCATGTTGATTGAGTTGGTGATGCTATCTAACCATCTGATCCTTTATTGCCCCTTTAACTATCTACAAAAGAAACTGGAGTATTATTGGATTTAAGTGTTGAGCAGTCAATCAAAAAATGCCAAATACTCTCTTCATACATACAATATATTTGTTGAATTTCTTTAATATTTACTATAGCTTTAATCCTAGCAGCCTTAGAAATTACACTTTAGTTGTGGCACTGAGCCATCCATTTTTTGTTTGTTTATCCATAATATAAGGAAACAGAGCCAAGGTTTTTGCCCCTAAAATGTTCCTCTTATGGAAGAGCCTCATCTTTATAACCCTTGCCCCAGTGTGAATCAAGTGGCCTAGTTTCTGTTTTAGACCATTATTTAATAATCTAACTGTTTCAATGTACTAATGAGGCACCATTATTTGAGTGCTGTTTTTCAACTGCCCTGGTTTCTTGCTTGCAATCCCACTGTCATCTCTTGGCCTAAATATTTTTTATACTTAATGATGCCTTAGTGCTTGTATCCTAGGCTTTTTAACAAAGACAGTTATTTTTAAAATCAAATAAATAAGTCTTTCTGGACTTCTAATTTCTAGCTCAGTGCTAAAGCTGCTAGAAAATTGCTTCCCTTAGATTTAAAGCAAATAGGATATAAAGTTTAAAAATTTATTCAACATACTTTAGAATGTAAAAAAAAAAATTAGCACAGTATAAAAGTACATTTTTATTGCTCCTTAAGATCACAATGAAGAATTAAACTTTCTTTACCTTTAACTTTTGAATAAGAAGAAAGATTTTGCAATTCCCAAAGCTAAAGTCTCATGAATCATGACTTACACCAGTTTGTTCAGCACCACACAGCACTATGATTCATCTCTTGTCTTTATTTCATGCTGTGATTCCTTAAGAAGTACAAGTTGGTCAATAGAGTTCACTTGGGTAAAGGATTTTAGCACCAACCTAATCTAAGGCCAATATAATCACCATTTTTGGTTGGCTCTCTGTTTTGTTTCCTTAGGATCTGATAATCAGAGGGAGATGGCTCATTATTTCAATTGATTCAATCAGCATTTAACATTCTGAAGAGTTACTATCAAGAGCCAAATTTGATTCAGGTTATTGGTGGTCTCCACAACAATGCTGATTCTTGATGTAGCTTGCTATTCTGAACTAACAGGAATTCAATAGATGTTTCCACATCAGAAGGCATTACAATTTCAATAAATATATTTTGTAGGAAGGAATGGAATCCATATGCAGAGTGAGTGCAAGAATCAAGGAAATAATATACTCTTCAGTCTCTTGGTTTGTTTATATCTACTCTTATTCCAGAAAGCATTGAAAGTGCCTCTGTGGGTATCAAATCCTCACATAGGAAGCATGGATGGAACCATTGACATTGTCTTTGGAAATGGAGTTTGAACTATCCATTAGAGCCAACTAATTCCATTTCGAAACAAATGTCCCAAAGACTATTGCCTCAGCCCTGGGCAAGTTCCCCAAACTGTCAGCCTCCTTCCCATCTTAGTCTTCCCACCTTAGTCTCCCTAAGGTTTGGATTAGCAAGAAATCAGCAAAAGCAAGCGATGTCCAATTTTCTCAATGCATATCCCACAATCACTAGCATAAATATTAATAGATATCTGATTTTAGTTATCTTACAAATATAAAAAGCATATGTCATACTTTGTTTGAAATTTCATTGTATGTAAATTAAGACTCAGTTATTATAATTCTTTGAAATCATTTTAAAACAAATAACTTAAGGACATTTATTTATATTTTAATTTTTTTTCTTCCTTCCCTGTCTTACTTTAGTGTTCAAGCATCTGGCTCTCTTTCTGAGAACAACTTCCTGGTAATCCATAGCAGTCAGATTTAAGGGGATGGTGGTCAGTGGAAAACAGGAGGCATTGGAATCAATAGGATTCCTCAAAAAGGTATTGGCTACCAAAAGGCTTAATTAATACTGGTATTGTTTTGTTCCAGCTACACTATCAAAACACATCTATCCCCATTCAATCTATCCCCATTTAATTTTCAGGTTAATTATTTCTGTTAACTAATCTAATTCCTTGATTGTGTCCTGAATTTAAATTCAAACAAGTGATGTTCCCTAGAAAGCACTGATGTTACATTAAGACAAGAACTCATAGAGATAATAACAAGAGCCAATATTTGAATATAACTTTTTAAATTAATTTTTATTGGAGTATAGTTGGTTTACAATGTTGTGTTAGTTTCTGCTGTATAGCTAAGTGAGTCAGTTACGGCATCACTGACTCAATGGACATGACTTTGAGCAAATTCTGGGAGATAGTGAAGGACAGGGAAGCCTAGTGTACTGCAGTCCATGGGGTGGCCAAGAGTCAGACATGACTTAGAGATTGAACAATGAACAACAATTCCCATATGGGTCATTATAGAGTACTGATTAGAATTCCCTATGCTATACAGTAAGTTCTTATTAGATATCTATTTTATGAATATTAGTTTATAGAGATGGAGATAAAGATACAATCTTTCCAGATTCAACAGGAGAGGCATTATCATCAGAAATAGGAGATGATTCTTCAAATATATATGCAAGTTCTGACTATGTTGATTTCATTTTTGCTCTAGTACAGGAAGATAGAATGACAAAAAGAATACAGATTTCTAGGTCAGAAGAAAGACATCTAATACAAAGCCTGATAGCTTGTCTGCTAAAGGATGAGTGGCTTGACATTAAGGAACCCTACCTTCATTTCAGCTGCAAACATCTCTGTACATTCAGCTGAATCCAGAAAGACTATCCTAAGTACCAAAAATGTCATCATTTTTGTACCAAATAACAACACACCATGATTCGTTATTCTAAGTATTCTGTCTATAGGGGTCATCGGAAATGTGAGGACTTAAGCAAACACTAGCAGACACCAGCTAATTAACAGTAAGGAGCATCATTTAAAACAGAACAAGTGAAAATTTACAAAAAATTTTAATAACCACAAAATAACCACAATGCTTGGGAACTGGTAGGTAGTTAGAAATTTGTTCTCATTCTCAACCCCCACCCCAATCCCAGGAGTATATTGTCAATGTAGCTAGTTTATTTTGTATATATATATAGCTTTGGAATTTTGGAATGTTTCACTGGCTATATTCAAGTGAAGAACAATTCCAGAACTGCCGGGAGCCAACACACGAGACCCTACCCCTAAAAAGGCCATAAGGGAGAAAACCTGACAGGCAAGGCGGATCAGGTTTTCAAGGATTCCAAAAAGGCTAGCTCACGAGATCCCACCCATGACGAGGTCATGGGGAGAAAGCCTGATGGGCAAGGCGGATCAGGTTTTCAGGGATTCCAAAAAGCTGCCCCAAAGCTGCCCCTGGCACTCACCTTAAAGAAGCTATCTGTTCTTCTGATGCTTGCTTTAACAACCTACTCCCTAATTTCTGTAATTTAGGCAGAAGACCTTCCCAGATTTCTTTCCAAATAAGAATTAATTTAGAACTTTAATCTATAAGTTTTTAGGGTGGTGGTATTTTATGAGATTATTTAGGGTGAAAGAAGTGTTTTAATTTGAGCTCCTTTGCTGGTAGTTTGTTAGTCAAATGCATTTATGCCCTTGGTACTAATATGCATGGTTGCTTATGATATTTTAATCATAGAATAGTATAAAGAACCTGATTATATAAAAGCCCTAATAGATATAGAGCCCTTTTAAAGGGTAAAGGAATCCTATTAGAAAACATAAGAAAAATTATTCTATAGGTGGTTATTGGGTTGTGATTTGCTTGCTGTGTTTTTGCTTGCTGTATTTTTGCCTTTAATGTGCTAAGGTTGTGTTATAAAAACCATTGTTAATATAGTTAAAGATCTAGACAAATAAGAACTTAGCCCTAGTGTGGTAACAATGAGATGGTTGTTAATTGTCAGTCAGGAGTGCTAGGCAGAAGCTGCCTCACCAAAGTCACAGAGTCAGTATGGGGTAAACTTCTTAGATAAATGCAAATGACAACTTTTGCAGAAAGATTAATTTTTGTATTAACAAAAATATAATTCTACTCTGTACTATTTCCCTATGACACTGTTACCTTTCAGTTAAGGTCACCATAAAAACGGAAAATAGGTTTACATTCACCTGACCTGCATAAAATGTTAATAGGCCCCAAGGCCAGAAGATAATGTACAAGACCCTCATAAACAAAGAAGTATGCAGAAAACACCCTGGTTTTGTGAAGGACAAGCTGATGTAATGTTAAACTATCTTCCCCTTAGAAATGTACTAACTTAGGGTATAAAAGCTATGGTGAAAAATAAAGCATTGCCAGACTCTTCCAGACTCTCTGCACCCCCGTCTGGTCATTTCTCTCTCTCTCTCTCTTTCTCTCTCTCTCTCCCTCGCAGACTTGGCCCTATCAAGGCTGGTCTCACGTGTCTTCTATCACTCGCCGACGCCGTTCATCCTAAGGGAACCCCCTGGATCCTGTCGAGGCTGGACCCCGGTACAGAACCTTGTGTATGGTACTATTAAGTATGGCGTCCATGTATAGTTCTCTTTGACATGGCCAGTATTCTGAAATAAACAGCTAAAATAAGATTCCCTGAATCCTAGTATGTACATACAGAAAAGCTATGATATAGTGCATTTGGTCTATTAGACAGGGTGTTCCTTAATACTAATGCTCCACACATGGATCTCCTTACGTGTTTGAAAATTTTTAAGAGGGTAAGATCTTGGCAAAGTATATTCACATGCATGGGATCTTTTAATCCACTTCAACACTTGAGGGAAATAATTGCTTTGTTGTGGGAAATATATAGATATAAGAAAGTAGACTGTGGTGGTTTCTAACAGTTTATTTAAAAAAATAACTTAGGTTTAATTAATGGAGAAGGAAATGGCAACCCACTCCAGTACTCTTGCCTGGAGAATCCCAGGGATGGCAGAGCCTGGTGATCTGCCGTCTATGGGGTCTCACAGAGTTGGACATGACTGAAGCAACTTAGCAGTAGCAGCAGCAGATTTAATTAATATTTTTCATAGATTGGCATAAGTTATGAATGGAGAATTTTTAAATAAAATTATAATCAATTCCAGGCCATCTATTGATGGCTAATTCACCTTATCAGTATAGACAATCAATGATGTACAAATAGTTTACTCTGTTTGGCCTAAAAATCCTATAACGTGAAGTCATTTGATCTGGGGTTGCTCAGAAAATTCAACAGCTAACACAGTCCGAGAATGTTAATAGATAGTATAGCAACAACTAGGTTTAAAATTACAGCAGACTCTCAGAATGCCAGTCAAAGACAGAAGCAGTGTGAAGACAGTTACACCCAACTGGCCCATCCACCTGACCTTCTCTGACAGCTCAGAAGGTCATGTCTGGCCTCATCTCTCAGGGAAAAGCCTGCTATATCATATAGTCTTGGGATATGAGGTTCTCTCATGCTCAAGCTCAGTCGCTCATTCGTGTCCGACTCTGCAACCCCATTTACCATAACGCACGAGGCTCCTCCGTCTGCGGGATTTTCCAGGCAAGAAGACTCGAATGGGTTGCCATTTCCTACTCCAAGGGATCTTCCTGACCCAGGGATCGAACTCGTGTCGCTTTCATCTCCTGCAGGTAGAGCCTTTAACCACTGTGCCACCTTGGAAGACCAGGAAGTTCTCTACTCACTGACCTTTGGTGTCTGCCACAAGGTTGAGAGAGGTCTGAAGACTTCCTCCTGCACGCTCAGCTCAGGTGTTCCCCTCCCCTGAATTTCCTGCCAAGAGTCCAACTTTCTAGCAAAGAAGCTCAGTTCACACTGCCTCGCTAATTTGTGGTAAGAAATGTTCCTCGGAAAGGAACCTCTTGTTGCTGTTACTCACAAATGGGGAGTGACAAAGCTGGAGGGACAAAGCAGGAGCCAGAACATAAACCAGGACCCCTGACTTCTGTATCCGTGCTTGCTTTTCCCGTAAGACCTCCCCAGCTCCTGGTTACCTGACATTTACCTCTTACAGAGCAGTGGATCAAGCAAGCATCAGGTGCCTGTGTTCTTTTAGCTGCCGAGCAATCATTTAAAACAGCACCTCTGGCACAGTGGGAGAGAAATCCCTGAGAGTGGAAGGATTGCGAGACAAAATCTTGTTACAAAGTCATAGGTTGTAATACCAGTCTTCTACCCTCATATAAACAACCTTTCAAAAAAATGATACTGAAGCATTGACAATTTCCAAGCCTTATGAATTCCTGCTCACACTTTAAATACTAAGTCCAGCTGCATATTCACTGCCTTTCAGTTTTAGTTTTGGCTGCTGAGAGCTTAGCAGCAATGCTTTCTGTTCAAGCAGCCCTGGTAGATTTCAGGCCATTTGTCATGAGAGAGAGAAATAATTGCCACTTTTGACTTTATCATTTATATTTCCTACCATGTATATGTGTAGTTTGGGCTTCCCTGGTGGCTCAGATGGTAAAGAATC
This sequence comes from Dama dama, assembly GCF_033118175.1. NCBI lineage: Eukaryota > Metazoa > Chordata > Mammalia > Artiodactyla > Cervidae > Dama > Dama dama. The sequence goes on along the minus strand of NC_083688.1, from coordinate 23,441,546 downwards.
CGCCTGCCATGTGGGAGACCAGGGTTCGATCCCTGGATGGGGAAGGTGCCCTGCAGGAGGAAATGACAACCCACTCTAGTATTCTTGCATGGAGAATTTCATGGACAGAACAGCCTGGTGGGCTACAGTCCATGGGGTCACAAAGAGTTGGCATGACTGAGTGACTAAGCACATTGGTAGTTCAAGAAAGAACTAGAGAAGGTACCCAAAATGTGAAAAATATTGATATTAAGAATATCATATAGTAATTTTCAAGTTTAAGTACTGATATTTCTGGATATCTTGTATTTCAGTGATAATCAGAAAGACCAAATAAGAGGCCACATCCTTCATTCCATATGATTGCTTGTTTTATTTTTGTCAGTTATTAAGTGCTTACTACAAGCCTAGTACTGTGGTGAGAGATTTACTTCCATTATCTTTATGTAATCTCATCTAATCCCTAAACAGTGCTTTAAGATAAATATTATTATCTGATTTTAAAGAAGGAAAAGTAAAATAATTCCTGATCTCACACAATAATTAAGCATTTAAATTCAGGTGTGGTTGATACCAGAGGCTATCATTTAAGCCAGCACACTATTGTTGTTTTTCAGTCACTAAATGGTGTCTGACTCTATGTGACCCCATGGACTGCAGCATGCCAGGCTTCCCTGTCCTTCACGGTCTCCCGGAGTTTGCTCAAATTCATGTCCATTGAGTCAATGATGCTATCTAACCGTCTCATCCTCTGTTGCCCTCTTCTCCTTTTGCCTTCAATCTTTCCCAGAATCAGGGTCTTTTTCAGTACGTTTTATCACTATCCAAAAACAGATCTGATATTGGCATAATCTAAGAATGGCATTAGTGGTCAAGAACCTGCCTGAAAATGCAGGATACATAAGAGATGCAGGTTCAATCACTGGGTCAGGAAGATTCCCTGGAGAAGGGCACAGCAACTCACTCCTGTATTCTTACCTGGAGAATCCCATGGACAGAGGAGCCTGATGGGCTACAGTCCCTGGGGTCACAAAGCATCAGACATGTCTGAAGCGTTGATGTGGTGATGGTGGCAGCATCCTTTGATTACTTCTACACTTCAGTATTCTCATGGCTTTTCCTCAGTTCTTAAGGAAAATCTTGGTGCCAACTGAGCACATTGCACTCTAGTTTGTCATTGAATTAGTTTCCTGAATAAGTAGAAGGGAGCATTATTTCCAGGACTAAAGACATTTTCATCATTGCCAAGAGCTTGGACTTACACCATGGTGTTAAAGATGTGTCATTTTTTTAAAATGAATCACAAGCATAATCAAATTCCACTTGTGGCACTAGAGAAAGGAATACAGCTGTGTATTGCTCTGAGCTAGTTCTCTTGTGCATGGACACCATCTGCTTTCTGTTGCTTAAAATGAAGTTTTTCATTTTAGGCTTTAAAAATGCTTTAAATTCAATAATTGTCTGTTCAGTGAATCATTAGGAAAAAAGCAAGTTAAAGAAACCATAATTCTTTGTACTCTACTTTCTTCTAGGCTTTGACTTTCTTCTAGGCTAATGACATCTCAGTAATGAGGTCCAAATACATTGTGACATGATAGGTGTCCCTTTTAATTATCAGTCAGCTTTTAGAGTCAGTCATTCTGGCAAGATTTTCAGCATTTGAGGGAAATACTTTATCTCTTTCAGTCTAGCCCTGACACGTCCTCAGCACATCTCCCCTGGATATCAGTGAACTGGGCAGAAAGACAGCTTGGGCTATGAAAGTCTTTGTCATTGTCAGCTGTTGCTGACAGCTGAAGCTTATGGCTCTCAGTTTAAAATGGGTATGAAAAACTCTCCCAGACCACATTTCATTTGATCTAATGAAGAAGAGTCTCAGATGAAGGACTCTGGTCTCTACCAGAGTAAATCCAGGTAATTTGGAGCAGTCTAGAAATTTTCTCAGCCAGAATAGTCAGGGTAGTTCCCATTCCTGAAAGCCTAAGAGACAGTATCACCTTCTGCAAGGTATTTCCTGTCTCTGGGTTTGTACTCCTAGTTGGTGAAATGAAGAAAATGCCTTGCTGGAATGGATTCATGACTATGATGAAAAAAGGAGCAGAAAGCTCTTTTGAAAAGCTATTTTATATATTCTGGTTTCTGGACAGGCAAGTAAGAAGCTTGGAAGTCACCACTCTGTCCTAACAACAAGTAGAAGTCTGAACAAACTGAGAAACCATCAACTCTTCTTATATCGATAAGAGAAATAAGTCAGAGGGCAAACCCTAGCCTCCAAAATTGGAGTGAAAGTATTATCTGCTTGGTCGTGTCTGACTCTTTGGGACCCCATGGACTGTAACTCCCCTGACTTCTCTGTCCATGGAATTCTCCAGGCAAGAATACTGGAGTGGGTTGCCATTCCCTTCTCCAGGGAATCTTCCCCACCCAGAGATTGAACCCTGGTCTCCTGTATTGCAGGCAGATTCTTTACCATCTGAGCCATCAGGGAAGCCTCCAAAATTGGAGTGACTCATAGTCAAATACAAAGAATCGCTACTTATTGGAGCAGAAACTTTCTAACTGAAACCTCCTCGGGAACCAGTGCTGAGGTAGGAGAACCTTAACTGTCATTGATGAATTGCTGGAGGCTCAGTGTGGACAAGTCTGGCACATAAAAACTCCAGAGGGTTCCAGTCATGAGGAGGATCCCAAGTTCTTGCGAGTTTTACCTCCTGGAGCTACAATAGCTTCTTACAGGGAATACTGGAGAAAAATCTTCTTGCATTTTTGACAGTGGGAGGGGAAAAACAACGATTTTGAAATAGGCTAGAGCATCCTGTTCTTCTACAAAAGTCTGCCCTTAGGAGCCTAATCTACTGGGGTTTTATCAGAGCCCAACTGACCTGGGGAAGGAGAAATATCCAACTCCAGCTGACTCTAGCCTTGAGGAAGGACAATACTTAACTCTAACTCCCTCTACTTTTTCATGAGGGAGAAGAGAAAGAGCCAACTCCAGCCCTACTCTAGCAAACTTGTCCCAGCTCAGAGGGTGAGGTAACTGATATGCACATATAAAGTTTATAGCCCAGAAACTCACAGGTTCATAAAAGATTAAGACCTAATTATAGGAGTATAGAATACTTTCTGTCCCTGCAGATCTTATCACCAAATTACTAAATGTCTATTTACAGCAGTTCTTTCTACCTAGTATCTTGTGTTCAGCTATCAAGACAAAAATTACAAAACATACTAAAAGGCAAATAACACAGTTTTAAAGTATCAGAACCTGCCCTAGATTTAGTAGGGATGTTAGAATTATCAAACTAGGAATTCAAAACACCTATGATTAATATGCTAAGGGCACTAATAGATAAAACAGACAGCAAGAAAAGTCAGATGGGCAATATAAGCAGAGATGGAAATTCGAAGAAAGGACCCAAAGAAATGCTACAAATCAAAAAATACTTCTACAGAAATGAAGAAAGCATTTGATAGGCTTATCAGTAGACTGTACACAGCTTAAAAACAAATTTTTTGAATGTGAGGATATCACACCGAAACCTCCAAAACTGAAATGTGAAGATTAAAAAAATTGTAAAAAGATATAGAGTATTCAAGAGCTGTGAGACAACCACAAAAAATGTAACATACACATAATGGGAATACCAGAAGGTAAAGAAATAAAAGAACAAAAGAAATATTTGAAAAAATAATGACTGAGAATTTCCCCAAATACATGCCACACCAAATCACAAATCCAGGAAGCTCAGAGAACATCAAGAACAAACACCAAAAAGGCTATACCTAGGGATATCATTTTCAAACTACAGAAAATCAAAGATAAAGAAAAATTCTGAAAGAAGCCAGAGGGGGAAAACTCTTACCTATAGAGGAACAAAGATAAGAATTACATTTGACTTCTCAGAAAGAAGAGGCAAGTGAAATATCTAATGTATTGAGGAAAAACAAAACAAAACATCAAGCTAGCATTATGTGCCCTGTGAAATTATCTGTAAGGTGATGAAGAAGAATTTCTCAGGCAAACAAAAAATGAGGGAATTTGTTGCCAGTAGAACTGCTTTGCAAGACATGTTAAAAGAGGCTCTTTAGAGAGAAAGAAAGTGACATAGGTCAGGAATTCAGATCTACTTAGAGAAAAGAAAAGCATTGAAGAAAGAATAAGTACAGGTAAAAGAAAACTTCTATTTCTCTTATTCTTAATTAATCTAAGAGATGACAGTTTGCTCAAAATGATAATAGCAACATTTTATTTGAATATATGTGTATGTGTGTACACTTATTCATTAGTAAAATGAATGACATCAATGTTACAATGGATAGTAGAAGTTAGGATTATTCTATCACTAAAAGGTATTCACGCTATCCATGAATTGGCATAGTATTATCTGAAAGTAGACTTGGATTAGTTGTAAATGTCTATTGTAAACTCCAGAACAACTACTTTGAAAAGCTGAAAAGGCAGAGTAACTAGTATGTTAAGAAAGCCTAAAAATGGAATTGTATAAAATGCTCAATCAAGACCACAAAAGACAAAAAAAAAAAAAGTGCAAGACAAAAACAAGAACAAAGAACAACAAATAGAAAACAGTGACAATTATGGCAGATATTAATTTATGTCAATAATGACTTTGAACATCAGTAGTTTAAATGAACCAAGAGTGAATCAAAAAAAAAAAAACAAAACCCTCAACTCTATAAGACATATCACTTTATAAGGGACTCACTACAAAAAAAAAAAAAAAAAAATCACTTTAAGTAGTTGTTGTTGTTCAGTCACTAAGTCATGTCTGAATTTTTGTGACCCCATGGATTGTAGCACACCAGGCTCCTCTGTCCTCCATTATCTCCTGGAGTTTGCTCAAATTCATGTCCATGCAGTCGGTGATATGATCTAACTATCTCATTCTTTGACGCCTCCTTCTCCTTTAGCCTTCAGTCTTTAAACACATATAATTAAAAGTAAACAGATGGAAAAGATATACCATGGTAAAACAAAATCAAAGGAAAATGAGATTTAATAATTACTAACTGAGGGCTTCCCTGGTGGCTCAGACGGCAAAGAGTCTTCCTGCAACGCGGGAGACCCAGGTTCAGTCACTGGGTTGGGACGATCCCCTGGAGAAGGAAATGGCAACCCACTCCAGTATTCTTGCCTGGAAAATCCCATGGGCAGAGAAGCCTAACAGGCTATAGTACATGGAGTCACAAAGTGTCAGACATGACTGAGCGACTAACACATGATTACTAATTAATAGGTAAATACTAATCTCGGACAAAGCAGACTTTAGAACAAAGAAGATTATCATAGATAAAGAGAAGTATCACATAAAAGTGTCTACTCTTCAAAAAGACTTAACACTATGTCTCTTGGGCGCATATATATGCACTTAAAACAGATCATCAACACCCATGAAACAAAAACTAGTAGAACTTCAAGGAGAAATAGATGAATCCACTATTATAGTTGAACACTTCAAACCCCCTCTATCATAAAAGGATAGATCCAGCATACAGAAAATCAGTTTAGACACAACTGAAATTCGCAGCTATCAATCAGCTGATTATAATGGACATCTATAGACTACTTCATCCAACAGGAAAGTATATATTCTTTTCAAGCTTGTATAGAATAATCATCAAGATAAACTGCTCTCTGGGCCATAAAACATGTTAACAAATTTTTAAAAACAGAAATCAAACCACAGTGGAATTAAACTAGAAATCAACAGCAGAAATCTGGACAAATCCCAAATACTGGAGACTATACAATACATTTTAAAATAATATGCGAGTCAGGGACTTCCCCGGCAGTCCAGTCATTAAGACTTCATGCTTCCAACACAGGCGGGCCTAGGTTCAAACAACCCTACTAAACAATGGGCCAAAAATCTCAGCAGACACCTCACCAAAGAAGATATAAAGATGGCAAACAGCATATGAAAAGGTGTCACACATCATATTTATCAGAGATAGAAGTTAAAACAATGAGATATACACATAGACACTTAATTAACTTACTCATTTCAGTTCAGTTGCTCAATTGGGTCCAACTCTTTGCAACCCCATGAATCACAGCACGCCAGGCCTCCCTGTCCATCACCAACTCCCAGAGTTTACTCAAACTCATGTCCATCGAGTCGGTGATGCCATCCAGCCATCTCATCCTCTGTCGTCCCCTTCTCCTCCTGCCCCCACCCCTCCCAGCATCAGGGTCTTTTCCAATGAGTCAACTCTTCGCATGAGGTGGACAAAGTATTGGAGTTTCAGCTTCAACATCAGTCCTGCCAATGAACACCCAGGACTGATCTCCTTTAGGATGGACTGGTTGGATCTCCTTGCAGTCCAAGGGACTCTCAAGAGTCTTCTCCAACATCACAGTTCAAAAACATCAATTTTTCAGCACTTAGCTTTCTTCACAGTCCAACTCTCACATCCATACATGACCACTGAAAAACCATAGCCTTGACTAGACAGATCTTTGTTGGCAAAGTAATGTCTCTGCTTTTTAATATGCTATCTAGGTTGGTCATAATTAACTTACTAGAATGACCAAAATCCAGTGATGATGCCAAATGTTGGCATGGACATGAAGCAACAGAAACTTTCATTCATTGCTGATGGAAATGCAAAATGAAGCAGTCACTTCATAAGACAGTTGTGTGGTTTGCTACAAAACTAAACATACTCTTACCATACCAACCAGACATTGTGCCCCTTGGTATTTACCCAAAGAAGTTGAAAACTTCCATCCACACCAAAATTCACACACAGATGTATATAACAGTTTTATTCACAATTGCCAAAACTTGGAAGCAAGTAAGATACTCTTCATTAGGTGACAGATAAACTGTGGTACATCTAGCTGGTTGAATACTATTCAGGGCTGAAAAGAAATGAGCTATCAAGCTCAAAAATATATGGTGGAATCTTAAATGCATATTGTGAAATAAAAGAAGCCAATCCAAAAGGCTACATGAATACTCTGTGACTCCAGCTATATGATATTCTGGAAAGGTAAAACTATGAAGACTGGTTTAAAAAAATAAAAAGAAATAACAAGGAATGAGGAGAGGTGAATAGGTGGCTCATAGAGGATTTTTAGGGCAGTGAAACAATGACACTATAAGGGTAAATACATATCATTATAAAATTTTCTATCATAGGATATATAATACCATGAGTGAAGCCTCATGTAAATAAATATTCCACTCTGGTAGGGTACATTGATAATGGACCAGGCTATGCATGTGTGGGGATATGGGGCATGTTGAAAACCTCTGTACCTTCCTTTTAATTTTTCTGTGAACCTAAGACAGCTCTAAAAACAGTTTATTTTTTTACGTGTTCTATTCCAGGTGGTGGTGATATCATTAATATTTGTCTATTTGCTGCCGCTGGCTAATATATCATCTCTTTATGGGTGATCCCTGTACAAATGTGACATCCTGAAAGTTCATGACATTCTCCCCAAATCTCAAATTAATGCAAAGAACCAATATGTGTGAATCACTCATGGGCAAAGAATCGCCACCATTTTGGAGGAGCAACTTTCAATCTTTCCACCACTGTGACTTACATAAAATGACTTTTAAATGTAGCCAAACTCCAATAGGCAAAGAACAGCAACCTAGCTGTACACACATACCTTTCTTTCCCACCCAAAAAGTGAGTGAAAGCAATTCCTTTCTATCTACATTTTTAAAAGGAAATAATTCAACTTTTACAGTTATTAAGAGCAAATTACCTGAAACACTACTCTATTAGTAACCCTTGGATAAGATCACTCATTGTTGTAGAGAATAAATTGAACATTCTATTTATGAAGCAGAAAGCTAATTTAATGCTAACTTATAGTTATTCCATTGGGTCAGGGGTTTTTGTTTGTTTATTTTTTTCCTTTGTTTTCACTTTTGCCCTTTCTTCATGCTTTTAGCAGTCCCCAACCATTTTGGCACCAGGGATGGATTTTGTGAAAGGTAATTTTTCCATGGACTAGGGCAAGGGGGTGGTTTCAGAATGATTCAAGCACATTGCATTTATTGTACACTTTATTTCTCCTAGTGTTACATCAGCTCCATCTTTTAGATCATCAGGCATTAGATCCCAGAGGTTGGGGATCCCTGAGTTAAAGGACTTAACTACATGTTTATTTCATTGTAAATAACTAGACACTCTTGAGAAAAGCTGGGATTTAAATCATATGTGACAAATACATGTATTCTGTGACTCTCTGGTTGAATAGTACAAGTAGTTCATTTACTATCAATGACTTAGAATAACAAATCATGCAATCAAGCAGGAGAAATGGCTAAATTTTAAATTCTCCAGTCATTATGTTTACTATTAGAGGAATACGAAATTGACTATTTTCAATTGCTTCAAATACAATGAAATGGAAATAATAACAACCTTCCCAAGATAAGAAAGAATAAAGTGTACACTTTTCACTATGTTTTTATTGCAAAGAAGTATATCCCATGTAACTCCTAGTAAAACTTTTAAAATTTCCCCTGGGTCATCCCATACTTCATAACTTTTTTAAATGCAGTATTTCTTCAAGTAGAAGTGACCAGAAACATCAAATGGCAACTTTTTTTAGAGGAAAAAGCTTTTCTACTCTGCTTCCAAATCTTAAAAAGGCAAGAAATTAGAATCAAATCATGGGAAATATTTTTACTATGTACACAGAGATCATAAGAAGAATAGTGGACATTAAGTCATATGGCAAAATGAGACTTTTTCTTCAATTATTCTCTGTGGTAAATTGCAGTAATGGCCTCAACTCTCACTCCTCTTTATATTCATACCCATTGCCAGACTTTGAAGTTCCTCCAATCAAGAGCTAGAGTCTTATCCTTAGAGAATGAACTTATGGTTGCCAGAGGGGAAGAGTAGGGGGAAGGGATAGCCAGGGAGTTTTGGATGGATATATACACACTACTATGTTTAAAATGAATAACCAACAAGGTCCTACTGTATAACACAGGTAACTCCGCTCAATGTTACGTGGCAGCCTGGACGGGAGGAGTTTGGTGGAGAATGGATATGTGTATGTGTGGCTGAGTCCCTTTGCTATCCACCTGAAACTGTCACAACACTGTTAATCAGCTATAACCCAATATAAAATAAAAAGTTAAAAAAAACAAGCCAGAGCCTTCTCTCCTTTCCTCACCCCAGGGCAAGTGGGATAAGTGTGGATGGGAACAGAGGGTGGAAATGTGGGAGGGACTAAGGAGGGGAAGTGACAGCAGAACTGGAGGAACCATATTTGGGTTTGATTTTTGGCAGGTGGAAGTGATACAGTATATAACCAGAAGCAGAAGTGATCACGCCGGAAAGGGGTGGAGTGAGGATCAGGGTTAATGTGGAGATCATGAACATAACATGGCTGGAAAATTGGGCCAGGTTTTGACTCACTTGGACAATAGAATATGGAAGTGATGAGCGCCAATTCTGGGCCAACACATTGAAAGAACTTGCATTCTCTGGAAGTTTCTCCACCTTTGTCTGAGAAAGGAAGATAAGAGCTAACACACAGGACAGAGCTGAATTGTCCAGCTGAGGCTTTCCTAGAACTATAATAGCTGACCACAGACACATAAACAAATCTAGATGAGATCAGCTGAACAGCCAATTCATTAACTCATAAACAATAACAAATTGTGTCAATTTGTTATCCAACCATCCAAGAGGTAGGAATGACCCATTTCTGATTTTAGGAATTAAGACTCAAAAGAGGTTAAGCTTATCTCTGGAAGTCTGAGCCTAGCTGCTACTTAAGCTCTGATCTTCTAACTCTGAGAATGGGACCTGAACTGAAACATGAATACAACTAACCTCATTTGCTATACTCCAAATGCCATTCAAATAACACATTTTGTTCAAGATATGGAAATACCTTTAGTTCAAAATATAGGAATACTTTTCTTAACAGTTTCTTTAGGCTTAAAATTCTTTAAGAAACTCCAAAATGTTTTGGAGGATTTTAGATGGGAGAGCTATAATGGATTTTCTAAGGGAACACAGTTTTTGAGGCCATATAATCAGCCATATTTTGGCATGGTTTTCAGATATCAGGCACCACGTTGAATGGGTCATAGCTTTCACCAGGTATGAAAAGGGTCACACATTTTTATGCATTTACTGGTAATATCAGGTAAATGATATGGCAATGTGCTTCCAAAAAAGCAAATGAAATACTATGTTTCAAAGCAGCAGAACTCCATTCAGCGCGAAATGGTGCCCTAAGGCCGACCATAATTTTTCTCATCAAAAATATGCCATCTGCTTTTGGTGAGAGACACAAAGCTCCATAAAGACCAGAAGTCAGAGTGAAGCACATCTTGGAAGATGGGCATAAGTACTGACTTAATTCTAAAGGTCAGTTTTTGATTTCTTTTATTTCTAATGCTATTTATGAGTCCTGCCTTACCTATATATCAGTAATAGCACAGATGCAACTTCTCAGAGATGAAAGCTGAGCAGTCAGCACTGTGGTAGAGAGACTTATGGTTGAACTCTGTCCCGCCAAAATTCACTTGCTGTAGACTTTATCCCCAATATCTCAGAATATGACTCTATTTGGAGATGAGTCTTTAAGGAGTAATCAAATTAAAGTGAGATCTTTAGGGTGAGCGCAATTCAATATGACTGATGTTCTTATTAAAAGGGATTAGGACCTATATCTACAGAGGAAAAACCATGTGAAGACACAGGTAGAAGGCGGTCATCTACAAACCAAGGAGAAACGTCTCAAAAGAAACCAATCCTGCCAACACTCATTGGAGACTTCTCCAGAATTGTGAGAAGATGATTTTCTGTCATTTAAGCCCCTAATCTGTGGGACTTTATTATGGCAGCTCCAGCAATCTGATACTCTGGGTTTGGAAGATATGAGGAGGCTGTCAATTTAACCACTTTCCTGATGAAAATACTTAACATGTGTAGGTGCGCAGAATTGTTTTTTAAGTCCTAGTAGAGACAAAGTGCTATGAGAGTTTCAAGGAGGGAGAGGTTGGCATTTTTCCTGTGTCTGGAAAATTAAATCCGGAAGGAAATTTAGAAAGATCATCTGGTTTCGGGAATTGTCCAATCTTATTTGGAGCATTTAAAATTGTTATCTGCAGAACTGATATCTTCAGCATTTCTATTTTAAAGTAACACAGAGCTTGACAGACGCGGCACCGGGGAATCATGCACTGTGTTGCAAGAATTTGATACGTGAATAAATTTGCCAGAAATAGTGAGATACGGATGCTAGAGATGGAACAGAGTCTTGAAAATGATCTCATTTAATGACCCCTTATTTTTAGAGGAATAAACTGCAGCCCAGAGACATTTGGTGACTTTCCACAGGATATTCAGTGGGTCCAGCAGGGCAAGGCTGAGCTGCAGACAAGTTAGCTCAGGCTGTTGGGAAAACAAGATGTGGAGCTGAGAATTCTGGATGATAAACACAGGACACTATACCTATTCACTCAATATAATTAGCAGCCCAATCTCTTCACTGTCTCAATGGAATAAAATGCATCTTAGTTTCATACTATAGTGGTTTCAATTGTCCAATAATTAATAGGACTAGCTATTTATCCATAAACATAGTGCAATGTGTTTTACTGTTAAAATCTAATAAAGGATGCGTTCACCCCACTGTTCACTGCAGTGCTGTTTACAATAGCCAAGATGTGGAGGCAGCCTAAATGTCCATTGACAGATGAATGGATAAAGAAGATGTGGTACTAAAATACAACAGAATATTGTGCTCAATCTCTTGGTCGTGTCCGACTCTTTGTGACCCCATGGACTGTAGTCTGCCAGACTCCTCTGCCCATGGGGTTTTTCAGGCAAGAATACTGGAGTTGGTTGCCAGCTCCTCCTCCAGGGGATCTTACCGATCCAGGATTTGAACCCACGTCTTCTGCATCTCCTACTTTGTAGGTGGATTCTTTACTGAGCCATTGGGGAAGATCCACAATGAAATATTACTCAGCCATTAAATATTACTCATTCATGTTGCTGAAAATACCATTTGCAGCAACAGAGATGGACCTAGAGATTATCATACTAGGTAAGTCAGACAGAGAAAGACAAATATCATTTGATATAGCTTATATGCAGACTCTAAGAAAACGACACAAATGAACTTGTTTACAAAACAGAAACAGACTCATAGACTTAAGAGAATGAATTTATGGTTACAAGGGGGGAAGGTTTGGGAGGGGGGACAGATTGGGACTTTGGGATTGACATGTACACACTGTTGTATTTAAAACATATAACCAACAAGGACCTACTGTACGGCACAGGTAATGCTGCTCAATATTCTGTAATAACATAAATGAGGGAAAGAACTTGAAAAAGAAATAGATACATGTTTTAATGTATGTATAACTGAATCACTCTGCTGTACATCTGAAGCTAACACATCATTAGCCAACTATGTTCCTACATAAAATAAATTTTAAAAAAAATCTGTTACTCAGGAGCCTCAAGGTGAGTTCACTTCTTGATGCAGTGCCAGGATTATTGATTATTCTAGCACGAATGAAGCAAACTCATGAATCAAACATAGGTTTTAGCTGTGGAACTCACAAACCTAGTCATAATGTTATAGCCACACTTTCCGGGAAACAAACTCACTCAGAGGGACAATGCAGATAGTGGAGTGCAGTTTATTACACCGGCGGGCCCAAGGCAGAGTCTCCTCTTAGCCAAGGACCCTGACCAGCATTTGTGAAAATCTTTTATACCCCATGTGTACGTGTCCAAACCCACCACCCCAATTCCCTTGAGACTTACATAAACAAAGGTAAGGTAAATACAACTAAACCCCATCATTCACGTGTTACATGTTCAAACAGTTAATAATCAATAAGCCTGCAGTTACATTCCAAACAGTTAATAATCAATAAGCTATTGGTCATGTTCCAACCAGTTAATAATCGGTAAGCCTGTGATTACATCCTGATAGATACAGAAAAAAATTCATGACCTGTCCGGAGACAGGGGTGATTACGTATGTTTCCTCTTAGGCAATGAGTAACCTGGATGTGGTCTTCAAGACTCCCCTGCCCAGAGGGGGTCTTATCCTTCCATTGTCATTCCCACAGGCGCTAAGCACAGAGTTCAGAGTCCACTGGAGAGGTGGCCACGCAGGACCAGCACGGACAGGCCTGAGATGGAGTCCAGGCCCTATGAATTCCTACTTCAATAAAACAAAATGCTTTTGTGTGTTTCTACTCAATATAGGTAATTCTTCATTCTTTTAGAAGCAGAAGAGTATAAATGTTAGGAGTATGGGCACTGCCCTTTATAAGCTGCATAAATTTAGGCCCACTTATTTTATTTTCATTTTTTTGTAATTTTTTTTCTTCTTTTGGCCACACAGTGCTGCATGTAGGATATTAGTGCCCCTACCAGGGATCAAATCATGCACCCCCCCCATGGAAGCACAGAGTTTTAACTACTGGCTCACCAGGGAAGTCCCTATAATGTTTTTCATTGAAGTATAGGTGATTTACAATGTTGTGTTAATTTCTGCTGTACAGAAAAGTGATTCAGTTACACATATACATATATATAATTCTTATAAGAATTTAATATAATTATGCACTTTATATTTTTATATAATATATATACACACACACACACACACACACACACACACACACTTCCTAAGGAGATGATGACAATAATGATACTCTATTCTTAGTTCCTCCTTTATCCAAATAGTTCTTATCAGGATCTATGGATGGATAGTTCTCACTTTGACCCTTAGAATTTGAAATATCATCAGTTCAGTTTTGGAAGCTTCTATATATTTTCTCAATCCCCAAATGGGCTCAGCACAAATGCCCTGTGTATACTTTTTTTCACTCCTGAATGTACATACAAAGCCTTTGCTTCTCCCCTGAACTCCCTACTCCATGTCTCCGTTTGGGTGGTTAATAGCTGTTCCCCACATACCCAGGACAGATTCCTGATCCCCCTCAAACCTATTCTTGCATGGTCATTCTCAACTCAGTTATCTCCACTACATTCAATTAGTTATCATTCAAGACAAAACTATGGAGCTATTATTGACCATTTTCTTCCTCTCTCTTCACCCATTCAATCTATCAGCAAGTCTTGTTGGCTCTTTGTTGAAACTGTATCCGGAATCTGCTCACTGCCTTCATCACAGCTACCCAGGTTTAACCCACCATTCTCTCTCCTTTGGACCATTGCAATAGTCTCTTAACTGCTCTTCCTGATCCTGTCCTTGTCTTTCTAAAATCTATTCTTAAGAGACAGCTAGAGGGACTTTAGAAATAACTCATATTATTGGCTTTTGTACTCAATGTCTTCCAGTGGCTCTTATGTCTTTCAGGGTAAGGTTGAAGCTCATTAAATGACAGAAAGATCTGACCCCTAGCTCTCTTGAACATAATTTCCTTCTACTTATTCCTGTTCATTCTATTCTAGATGTACCAGTTTCTTTGCTTTTCCTCAAGCATAAGCTCCCACCTCAGGGCCTCACTTGGCATTTGCTGAGATGACCTTCCTTAAGACATAAAAAACTCACTCCCTGAGTTTTTTCAGGTTTTTGATCACAGGAATCAACTCCAAAGTCCTTCCATATCCTCCCCCACCTAACAGTGCACTTACTGACTCTGCTGAATTGTGTATCGTTTCTGTCTGTTGTCACCCGTCTTCTCTACTCTCTCCCTAAATAGGAGATAACAAGGACTTCCTGGTTTTCCCTCTGTATTGATGACTATGGGTGCACATAGTAGGAGCTCAATAAATATCAGCCAAATGAATGAACAAATAAGAGAACCCTCTGATTCCTGATGAGAAGCTTTCAGTGGTGTTTCATTGGTTGTGTGATGACATATAAATTGCTCCCTTCAGCCCTCAAGGCTTTTGTTGGGGCTCAGAGTGGGTCACCCCAAAATATATGCCACAATGACATATTGACTATTTGGTTTTTTAAGGATTTTTATTTTATATTGGACTATAGTTGATAAACAGTGTTGTCTTAGTTTCAGATATACAGCAAAGTGATTCAGTTATACATGTATTAGTACTTGTATCTATTCTTTCTCAAATTCCTTTCCCATTTAGGTTGTTAATAGAATATTAAGCATAATATTGTTCTGTGTGGTGTACAGTAGGAATTAGAGTTACTTAAGAAATGGCCATGAAGAGGGGACACTCTGACCCTTCTTTCTGTCTCTTGAAAACAGGAATTAAATTTCCCATGTGAAAGGTACACTCCCTGCATCCAGAAGTAAAAGGTCACTCTTATCATAGGGTGTCCACAGGAGGAAATTCAAGCTGAGACGCCAACACAAACAAACCTTGGTACTTCTTTAATTTACTACCCCAGTTGCAATCTCTGCTTGGCTTCTTCACTAAACTGAGCCCCCAAAAACCTGAGTTTCTTTGTCTTGTCAATCTCTCACAAATGTATCATCTCTTTCTCTAAAAAGTAGAAAAACTGCCTGTTTGACCACTTCTGAAGTTTCTATTTTTGTGAGACCTCCATGCACACAAATTAAAATGTGTTTCTTTTTCTCTTGTTCGTATGTCTTATGTCAATTTTATTATTAGTCCTCCCACAAGAATGTAAGAAGGGGAGAGAGGGAAATTTCTGCCTCCCCAGCACTTTCTATAATTCACCATTCCAATTACACTTCCCCAATAGATCTCAAACCTCTCAGCCTGTTTTCTAAGCCTCTCTTCCTGCACTGTGCTCATGGGAGCTTTCCTCACCATCCCCACACACCCCTGTGCTGCCGCTCCATCAAAGTGTGAAAAGTAAGTGAAGGTGTTAGTTGCACAGTCATGTCTGGCTCTTTGCGATGCTATGGATATAGCTCACCAGGGTCCTCTGTCCATGGGATTCTCCAGGCCAGAATACTGGTGTGGGTAGCCATTCCCTTCGCCAGGGGAGCTTCCTGACCCAGGGATCAACCTTGGGACTCCCGCATTGTAGGCAGATTCTTTACCATCTGAGCCACCAGGGAAACCCACTACTACCAAACTACAGCTCAAATGTAACAAATTCCCCTGCACTTTTCCTGATTCCCACAGCCCATACTCTGGTACAGATGTCCATATACAGGGATTTCCCTTAATGATTCATGTCATCCTAGATCCTGGTTTGGGATGCAAATCAAAAAATAAGTTTATTAACACGTTGTAGCCATGGACAGAGAAGCCTGGCGGGCTGCAGTCCGTGGGGTCGCAAAGAGTCAGACACGACTGAGCGACTAAGCATAGCACAGCCAGAGAAACTGACAACCGTATGAGCCACATTACCAAGCTACATCTCCTTACCATTCTGTTTGCAATAAGGATTTGAAATTTCACTTTCCAAAGATGTATTTTTGTCCATCCTATATACACAAAGTGACTGGTCCCCCTACCGTAGGCTGAAAAAACTAGTTGAATTTAAATGAGACTATAGAGTTTCTTTCTAGTGACTGGGTAGAAAACTGTCAGTACTAACCTTCAAGGAAAGACTTAAAATCAAAACACAGTTATCCAGATATTTCTAAATATCCCTCTCTAAGTTTGGAGTTGACATGTACACATTGTTATGTCTAAGATAGATTACCACACTACCATATGTAAAATAGCTAGCTAGCAGGAAGCTGCTATATAGCACAGGGAACTCAACTTGGTGCTCTGTGATGACCTAGAGGGGTGGGATATGGGGAGAGGTGAGAGGGAGGCTCAGGAGGGAGGGGATATATGCATACATATAGCTGATTCATGTTGTACTTGTAAAGCAATTATATGCCAATTTAAGAAAATTTTTAAATTAAAAATAAATAAAAATAAAATAACCAGAGAGGTAGGATGGGGTGGGAAGGTGGTACCAGAGGGAGGGAATATATGTATATGTATAACTGATTTGAGGGCTTCCCATGTGGCAGGAGTGGTAAAGAGCCCACTTGCCAATGCAGGAGACATAAGAGACTCAGGTTCAATCCCTGGGTCAAGAAGGTCCCCTGGAGGAGGGCATGGCAACCCACTCCAATATTCTTGCCTGGAGAATCCCCATGGATAGAGGAGCTTGGCAGGCTGCAGTCCATGGGGTCGCAAAGAGTCAGACTGGACTGATGAGATTAAGCAGGAGAGCAGCAGCATAACTGATTCACTTTGCTGGACAGCAGAAACTAACATAACTCCATAAAGTAATTATACTCCAATAAAAATAAATAAAATAGATAGCCAACAAGGACCCACTGCTTATACATAAATTAATAAACAAATAAAATAAAAACAAATACCCCTCTCTAACTATATTTTATATAAGGAACAAACAAACAACAACAACAAAAACTGTGTATAGTTAAACAATGGGTCCCTGTAACTTCAGTCCTCATCTATTACCCTCTCTCCTTTTCTTAAAGGAGCCAAGCTGAGTATCCAGAACACATGTAGTTGTCCTATTCCTTCCATCTAATAACAAGTGACAACACCCCCAGGCTCACAGAGCTAGCTCTGCAGGAGGGGCGGGCTGGGTGGCTTACTCGGGGAGATTGGTAGTCTGTCCTGTCCTCCTGGGTGGGACTACGAACTAGGCCTTGTCCCAGGTGACAGCCAATTTCCAAATGAGGCCAAGAATATTTAGAAGTGATTACAGCCCTGACATGGGACTTGTCTCCAGGAGATACCACGGTGCCTTTTTAATTTCCTGACATTTTCTGATATGGGGAAAGAATCCAGCTGATGAGTCACTGATATTAATGGGGTTCTGAATCCTGTTTGCTGCAGCAGCTGCCTCTCCATTAGTCATTCACGAAAAAAGGATTTATCAGGCAAACTCAGGGGAAAAGGCAGTGCCGACAGCCTTTCAGTTGCCATTTTCATTATCAGACCTTGGCCGCTGCTTCATGGGAACCGGAGATGTTTGTTTCTATGTCTTGTGTGTCTGTTTCAGAAGCTGAAAATAATTGTATTAGATACTACCTTGATGGAGCTTTATTTGTCTGATGGACAGAAAACACTTCCGGAGCTTGAATGTTGTGAATCTGCTTAATCATAAGAGGGCAAAGAGTTATATAATATTTTAGTATTTTAGTTTTTCTAGTTCCTGGTTTTTGCTCATATCTGCATCCCCTGATTTGAAAAGGTGGAAAAAAAATAAACTGAACCATTTTTGTTTAGTATATCAAATTGCCTTACACAGTGTCCACACAAAATCCCAGATTTGAAGTTTAAGTATTAGAATAGTTGCATCAGATGGTAAAGAATCTGCCTGCAATGTGGGTGATCCAGGTTCAATCCTCGGTCAGAAAGCTCCCCTGGAGAAGGAGCTGGCAATCCTTACCAGTACTCTTGCCTGGAGAATCCTATGGATAGAGGAACCTGGTGGACCACAGTCCATGGTGTCACAAAGAGTCAGACACAACTGGGTGATTACACATACACATTCTGTGCTTTTTAGACTTAGAGGGGTGTGGTTCTGGAGATTTCCCTTTATGAGTAAACAGAAGAAGTTTTTATTCAGAGAGCAACATCTCTTGAGTTCCTTATCCTGAATCAGGAGCCCATACCAGAGTCTCTGCTAGTTGTTCTCACTGGTCATAATAGAATCACCTAGAGAGTGTTAATGACCCAGATTTTCAAGACACACCCTGAAAATCCTAGTCACCAATTTTGATGTGTGCAGTAGTTCCCACTCCAACAAGCCATACTCTGACACCATCTGGGTGTCCCACAACTCAACTTAACCCTGACACTATCTACACAGAGATAGCATCAGATTTCACAGGTTAAGGGCTCAGTCCTACAAGATTGCACACACTCCCCACCCACACTGCAACCTCAGATGCCAGTTTGCAAGCCTAGATTATCACTTGTGCTTCCGACCCACTGGCTATAGACCCCCTCCATGTGTTTCATTAATTTACTCAAGTGACTCACAGAACTCAGAGAGACATTTTACTTACTATGTTTCCAGTTTATTATAGAAGGATATAACCTAGGAATAGTCAGATGGAATACGTACATGGTGCAAGGTATGGGAAAAAGACATGGAACTTCCATGATCTTTCTGGGGGCACCATTCTCCCCTCATCTCCATTTGTCTAACAACCCAAAGCTCTTTGAACCTCATCCTTTTGAGTTTTTAATGGAGATTTCATTATATAGGTATGATTGATTAGTCATTGGCCATTGATAACTGATTCAACGTTCAGACCGTCTCTCTTTCTCAGAGGTCAGGGAGTTGAGACTGAAAGTCCCAACATTATATTTATGATTGGTTCTCCTGGCAACCAGTCCTCATCCTTAGGTACTTTCTGAAAGTCACTCATTATCCTAAAACCAGTTGTAAAAGAAAGTGGCCTTTTAGGAATAATGAAACCACTTTCATCTGAAGCGATTTTGAGAATTGAGAACAAGACAAGAGACCACATACTATGCAAAAGATGCTCCCATTGCTCTTATCACTCAGGAAATTTCAAGGGTTGGGGGGAGATTTCTTATAAATCACAGTATCACACACCCCAGTAGTTCTTGGATAAAGCCTGGGAATCTATAGTTAATAAGGGTATTGGTGGTTGCAATGAAGGCAATCCATAGAGCAGACAGTGAAAAGCACTGGTCAGTCCCAGTCCTTTGACAAGATAAGATGACCCACTTCTTAGTCAACTCTTTGTCAGCAACACTAAGACAACTGCACCCTCAGATGTGCAAGGAGTAAATGTTCCTCCCTCAGGTCACCTAAAGAGCTACTTTATTAACCAGGGGTTTCCTAGTTTCTAAACAATCTTACTGGAATAAGCAATGCCTTCTTGCATTGATTTCAAGAGCAAAGGATAATTTTTTTTTTCAATTTCTTCTAGCTCCTACCATAGCCCTCTAAGACCAGTCAGAAAGAAGAAAGTTTCACTTCTTTCAAGTTACTTGTGGAAAAGACAAGCCTTGGCAGCATCCTCTTGGATCCTGCTTATGAAGGGAAAGGAACATGTGCATCTAAATGTCCCTCAGAGAACGTAGTATTGTATCTACCATGAATGCTGCCACTATCACCGTGAAGAGTCACATCTTAGATGGGAGAAGACTGTGTATCCTTTCCCACTGCCTCCCATAGCAACGAGGTCCTTCCCTTCCCCAGTGAGTCAGGATTGCAGGGTATCCTGCAGTGCAAGGCTGGAGAGAGGCTAAACGGAATAAGAGTGAAGAGACATGCCAGAGCCCCTCACAACTGTAACCCCAGCTGAAGCAATCACCAAGCTGTCCCTCATCTCCTGCTCTTCACCATTTCCTAAGGATCCCATGACCATTCATGCCAGGAGGCTCATATAAAGGCATTTTTTTCAAATATAAGCCTTTCAAATGAGTTAAGATTTCCAAATTATAGGTAACAGAAACTCAGTCAAAAGTGGCAAAGGTTTAAAATAAAGGTAGATGGGAAGTGAAATGTGCAGGGCTGTGAATGATGTCATCGGGTAACTGCCATCCCCTGTGTCTCTCACACCATCATTTACGTCTGCTCTGCTTCGCCACATCAGTTAGTACCACTCCACAGACAGGCGTTCTCCACTCAAAGGACAATATGGCTGCCGGTAGCCATGAGACCGCATGATTAGGGCTTCTGATACTAAAGAAAGAGAGCCACTTACATTAAGTTTCAGTGAGAGCTCTGACTGGCACTGCTCGAGCCCTACACCTACCCCTGAATCCACCTCAGTGTCAGAGTCACGAGCTCCCCGACTACCCACCGTGAATCATGACCCAACCTTGACAGACTGTGGGGGTGAGTTGAAGGAGAGCGCGTGAGAGGGTCAGGAGTGGAAAGACTAGGTGGGTGGCTCAGGGAAAGAACAAAAACATATACGGACTCGACCTTGCCCTCTTCTGCCTTTTCTACGTTGCCACTTACTTCTCCTTCACTGACACTCAGCTCAAATGCGACCTCCTCTGAGAAACCTTTCAGAATTCCCTCCTGCAGAACAGCTAGTCTTCAAAAACAATATTTACACATCTGACTCCCCTACAGCAGGTCTCTATAAGGACAAAAAATAAGCCAAAAACATCAAATTTATCTTTGTACCTGGAGCATTTAGCGTCTTAGGACACCCTGTCTTGATTTTCTCCTAAACCCAACATGAAAACTAAGCACCGTTGAACAAGAAGCAGCAACAGCTGAGGTTTGCCTCTTAGCCAGAGCGAAGCCAGTTTAGATGGACCATCCAAATATCCCTCTGTGGAACCTTCCCCAGAGAGGATTACCTCCAGGTCTTCTTTTTAGCCATTTGAAATTTATATCTAATTTCTTAAATCAGCTTTATTGAGAGTGTAATTTATATACCCAAAAATGTATTCATATTCAGTGTATAATTCAATGATTTTTAGAAAACCTACCAACTTGTACAACCATCATGCTAACTAATTTTAGAACTTTTCCATAACCCCCAAAAGATCTCTTATGACTGTTTGTGGATATGCCTCCTTCACAGCACAGTCCCCCCCACCAAAGTCCACTAATCTACTCTCTGTCTCTATAGATTTGTCTTTTCTAGATGTTTCATGTAAAGAATCATACAATATGTGGTCATTTCAGGGACTTCCCTGGCTGTCCAGTGGTTAAGTCTCCATACTTACAATGCAGGTGGCATGGGTTCAATCCTTGGTCAGAGAACTAAGTTCCCACATATTGAGGGTGGCCAAAAATAAATAAATATATTCTAAAAATGAAATTTTTAAATACATGATCTTTTGTGTCTGGCTTCTCTCATTTAGTATGATGTTGGGTGAGCCATGTTGTAACATATACTATATTTTATTCCCTTTAATTGCTGAATAGTGTTTTATTGCATGGTTGCGTCATACTTTGCTTGTCCTACTCTAGGTCTCCTTAGCTCTCAGTCTTGTGAGAGACAGAGAGAGAGCATCCACAGAGAAAGGAAAAGAGAGCTGAAGCAACCACAGTCCTGATGGCCCCAGGTTCCAACTCCTTTGTTTGTGATGGTCAATATTCTTCTCCCAATAACCACGCCCCAGGAACATACTCCTGCTCTCGACTATAGCCCATCCTCGCAGAGAGATGGGGACAAGAGAGGAGATGAAGACAACAATAATAGAGGAGACTCGAACCTTCTATATGGTGAATATTTTGAATGCAGAGTTCTTCAATGCTACTGCAAAAAAAGGCTAATGCTTATAGAAAAAGGATTTGGTATGAGCTCATGGGTTTTGCATATGTAACTAAAGGAAACAAGCTGAATTCAATTTAAAGAGGAGTTGCTCTTGAGCAGGTAATTATAGCCTGTATATTTATATTTTCAAAAAAATTTGCAAGAGTCTCAGGAGCATCTTTGGGGTAAAAATTACAGAAAAGAAGCAATTTTCTTTTTTTAAGGTAAAGGATTATAAAATCAATCTCTTACAAGATAAAAATATATACTTTTCAGTACTAATTTTTCAAGAGTGTTCTTTCCTGACACACCTGCACGTACACACACACACACCCCACACATATGACACACACACACACCCACAGACACATACACACACACACACACGCTACACACTACACACACACACACCACACACACCTTTTTCTCTATTTAAACATGCTAACATCCTTGACTTTTCATTCTTCACCAATTAGTGTCTTTAAGCTGAGCCCTTCTAATTAAATAAACCATTAGCTCAGAGGTCACATTGTGGGGGTAGCGGGGTGGGGGAGAAAGTATTAGAAAATTACCTCACACATTATCCGAGATTTTATTTCACAGCATGCACACAAAGGAGCTCTGCATCCAGGGCACAAGAGATTACTCATGAAAGGAATTTGCACTGAAAGATAATGAGGGAGCTTTCAGCAAGCCATCAATCTGCTGGCTGTTCCTGGAGGCCCCCGGACAGTCAGAACGCAGGCCAAGCTGAATGGAAGCAAGGTGACATTTAGAGGACACAGTTCATTGAAAAGAGCAAATATATGCAAACCTAGGAATATTGTATTTGGGGAAAATAAACCTTGCTACTGCGAACACCATTGTTGTAGCTGGTGAGTCTTTCCCAGCTTTTAAAACCCTTTGGCAACCTGGGGACACCGCAGAAAACACTGTTGTTTTTTTGTTTTTTTTTTTCCTGTGCTAACTACTTTATTTCACTGCTAGTTGCTTTACAATGTTCTGTTAGCATCTGCTGTAGAGCAAAGTGAAGCAGCTCTATGTGTACATAACATTAGCGTTAGTCGCTCAGTCATGTCCGACTCTTTGTGACCCCATGGACTCTAGCCCGCCAGGCTCCTCTGTCCATGGAATTCTACAGGCAAGAATACTGGAGTGGGTTGCCATTTCCTTCTCCCTGTGTATGCACATATCCCCTCTTTTTGGATTTCCTTCCCTTTTTGGTCACCACAGAGCACTAAGTAGAGTTCCCTGTGCTATACAATAAGTTCCTATTAGTTACCTATTTGATGCATAGTGTATATATGTTAATCCCAATCGCTCAGTTCCTCACACTCCCACTTACCCCCTTGGTATGAATATGTCTATATCTCTATTTCTGCTTCGCAAATAAGTTCATCCATACCATTTTTCTGGATTCCACATATATTCATTAATGCTGTCTCCAAGAGATCCACTTCAGACCTAGGGATACATACAGACTGAAAGTAAGGAGGTAGAAGATTTACTCCATGCAATAGAAAGCTGGAGTAGCAATCGGAGAAAGCAATACTCATATCAGATGAAAAAGAAAGAGAATAACCGCTGATGCTTACTAGAACTGCAGACCCAGTAGGGAGCAAGGCAGAGTGTGACAGACACGTTCTCTTAATGAAACTTTGCAGGAAGAGCTTCAGAGATACTTCCTTGTCTTACCCATTTCGCACTCTTGTTTTTTTGTCCTGCATAGGTTTCAGTATGAAAGAACTGTGGGTATTCTCTGAACTGAAGAAGTCAGTTTTAGAGAGGAAAGGTAACTACTGGAAAATGAATGGGTAATATCACTGTTTCATGAAAAAGCCAAGTTTCAAAATGCCATCTGGGAAACTGGTCCTACAGAGGACTCAGGTATGCACATGAGATGATTCACCATGACTCGGACTACTTCTCAAAGCCCTGTGTCTCTCTAGGTCCCCATATCTTTAACCCCATTTCATCTTTATCCCTCCACTACACAAAATATACACTCACTGTGGAAATTTCTTGGAAGAAAATATCAAGAGAAGCCTAAATTTCCTGTGATGCTACCTATCAATGATGAACATAATTAACATGTTATCTAATATTCTAGACTTATCTCAGGAAATGCAAATGTGTACATATAAGCATGCAAATGTACTACATCCTCTTCATGTGCATACGTGTACATATACACAAATTCTTTTCACAAAAGGTATCATCCTCATCACATTTTATAATTTACTATTCTTCAATCAATAATAAAGCCTGTATATATTTCACATTATTAAATATACGTTCCAAAGAGCTATGTTGTGTTTTGTTGTATGGATGTCCTATAATTTCTTTAAACCCAGGATCAGAAACAAAGTCAGAAGCATGACTGAGATAATTATGGTTCTCAACTTCCCTGGATCTTCTACTCAAAATACAACTTGTCACTTATTTGGGCACACTCAGGCATGCATATTGTGTCATAACACCATAGGAAGCTGCAGAGGACCTGGGAAGTGGAAGAAATCCTGGAAGGATTAAAAAGTACACTGAATACTGGAAGTGTTTTTCAAAAGTTACTGGAGCACAGGTTCATTGTAAGCCACTTTAGCGGTCTTGGTCTGCTGTAACACCCACCACAGTTGTTTTGCACATGGTAGTGAAAAAAAAAGTTTGTTGATTGCAAATGGATAAACAATAGGAGAACATACATGATCCTTGCCATGAGCTGGAGAACTCCAAACCGAAGCAGCGACTTCAAATCCTCTTATAACTGGGGTTAAAGTATAAATATTTGGAATAAAGGCAAAAGGGGGTGACTGGAGATCCCAGAAATTTCTAGGAGATTCCAAAAGAAATCAACTCCTCTCTCAAAGAAAGCAACTCCTGTATCAGTACTGCAAAAAAAAAGAGAAAAAGTTGGAGAAACAGTGAGAGCTGGCTTCATATGTGTAATACCTAAGTGAGTGCTAAGTTGTATCCGACTCTTTGTGACGCCATGGACAGCAGCCCACCGGGCTCCTCTGTCCATGGGATTTCCCAGGCTAGAACACTGGAGTGGGTTGCCATTTCCTTCTTCAGGGGATCTTCCCAACCCGGGGACTGAACCCATGTCGCCTGGCTTGGCAGGCAGATCCTTTACCACTGAGCCACCTATGTATGCACTGCAGTTAAGAATATCACAAGGTCTAAGTACTTGAATATCATCAAGCAGCAGATTTTCAAGTGTGGATTGAGATTAGCTTCAATTTCTGTACCAAAAACAGTTATCTGGCCAGTCTATAAATGGCTTCTAGCATCAGGGTGGGGGAGGAGGAATATATGGAATTGGCAGGCAAAGATTGCAATTTCCATTTTATAGAGAAAAATAAGTAGGTATGTCTGTGGCTCTGGAGAATGTCTGATGACCATAGCTGTCAGTGAAATTGGCTGAAAACTCTTCCAAGTCCCAGTGCTAGATGGAAAGAACCTAACCTTTGAACTGCATGATAAACCATGAAGCGAAATCAAGCATTTTCACCTTTCTTCCCTGTTGCAGCTTTTTTTTCTTGACATCTAAAGTCTAATAGGAATCTCACTTTTCAAGTCATCAGTAGCAGGACTCCAGTTGCTTTAACGTCAGCACTTATTATAAAATGCCTGTCAACCTTCCATTTTGTAAAATAACTTCTATATGTCCTTTCAGTAAACTGAAATGTTCTTAGATGCCCACACACTACAGACAGACTTCAGTTATTTTTCACCACAAACACCAATGGCAAAAACCCCAAAGCCAATCATTGCATCCTATAGCAAAAGGACTAAAATGCTGCTGAAGTTGCCAGTCTGATTCCAGTACTCTCATGCTTTCTGCTTTGTGAAAAGCAGCTGTTCCTACGTCAAGTTCATCTGTTTAAAATATTTACTGTACGTAATCTTCACTTAGCTGGCAGGTCTTTGCCATAGAAACGATCTTAGCAACTGAGATGCGCATCAGCAGGAAGACAAGCAAATATTTGAAAGAACAGAAGCACCTCTGCAAAACACCCCTAATCCTGAGAAGAACAACTTCTGTGGTGAGACACTGGGGAAACAAGTACTGGTTACACAAACAGGAACCCATTGGGATCAGATGCTCTGCCAGCTTTTTGCCATCATCCTTGGTTTTCAGCAAAGAAAGCCAGAATAAAGATGCTCAACTGGATCTGTAATTACACACCAGCTGGAATTGCAATTATTGAAGCTTATAAGTCTTCCTGCTTAGCCTTGCCAGTTTCAGGCATAGTAACCAGCAACAAGCCAACTCAGTCTCACCCAGTTTCTGAGACAACCCATTCATTTCTTATACAATTGTTCACTGAGCACCAACCAGTGTCCGACATTTAGCTGTGGGCTGAGAATGCAGTAAAGAATGACATAGGATCTCAATTTTCATGAAACTTTCATGCCAGAAAATGAATATGGTAAATCAATCCATTCATCCATCCATCATCCTTTCATACATACATCAGATATGAATAAAAAAGGAAACAATCTCAGATACTAAATAATGCTATGAAGAAATCAAGCTAAGTAATGTGAAAGGAGAGTAGGTGGGGGTAATTTGGGTAACTTGATTAGTGAAGGTCTGTTCATGTGTGATATAAGCAAAGAGGAAAGCCAATACAAAGGGAAAAAGATATAAAAATGAACAGAAGACATAAACATGTAGTTCAGAAAAAAGACGCACAAATGAACATTTAATGAGGAAAGATACCCAGTTTTGCTTACAGTAAAATAAATGCACAACACAAAAGGGAAAATCTTGAGAAACACCCTGCTGGCGAGGTTTGAGGTGATAGACAGTATTGTCACATGTTGTTCATCACTTTATAAAAATGGTACTGTTAGGTAGTTAGAATAGGAAACAGGAGTCCAGAATGGCAGTGGCTAAAAGACAAAGAAGGGGAAAGCCCACGAAAATAAAACAAAGGAAGGTCCGAGGACTGGAGTGGGGACCTCAGGTAGGACAAACAGCACTCCTGGCTAGCCCAATTTACATAGGGCAGGCCCAAGGGGTAGGAAAAAACATATAAAAAGAGGAGCCAAAGGGCCGGGGGTCTCTCTCTCTCCTGTGCGCTCACACCATCCCCCACTCTCTTCTCTTTGCATCTGTGGGACGGCATACCCTCACACCTAGAGCTATAACACGGTCTGTCAGAGAGCTGTGACACGCCGAGGGCTCTAATGTCTGTTGCTTCAAATTTTTGTTGAGACGAGACAGAACCAAGGAGAATACACTCGCCTGACAGTAGTAACCTAAGCTGGGCTGTTAGCAGTATTTTACAAAAGCACATGCATTTATCCTATGACTTAGCACTCCAAATGCTATGAGTCTACCTGAGGAGCAACCTCCACAAAAGAAAACAACAAACACAAAGTTATTCATTGAGGTATCATGTACAGTTACAAAAGATTGAAAGCAATCCAAAAATCCAATAACTGAGGACCTGTTGAATTAAAAATTCATCCACACAATGGAGCACTTTGCAGCAGTAAAAAGGGAAAAACAAGGAGGACAAGCTTTACAGAGGGGTATGAAGTGGATTCCAATATATATTGAAAGGTTGAAAAGGGAAGATGCAAAATAATGCATAGGTTTTTTTTTTTTTAACAGTTTTATTGATATATAGCTGATACAAAGAACTGAACATATTTAATATGGACAATTTGAAGACTCTGAACTTATGCAAACACCCTTAATAACATCACCACAATCATAGTCATTGACGTATCCAACAACCCCCAAAGTTTCCACGTGTCCATTTGCTTTTGTTTCGTTTTGCTTTGGTAAGAACAGTTAATACGATATCCACCCTCTTAAATTTTGAAACGCATAATACATATTGTGCATTTATGCACAATTTAACCATTATGTTGACAGCTACTCTCCAGACTTTGTTCATCTTGCAAACTGAAACTTTGCACCCACTGAATGACAACTCTCTGTTTTCCCCATCCCCACTCCCAGATCCTAGCAACCACTATTGTATTCTCTGCTTCTGTGAGTTCGACTATTTTGTTGTTGTTGTTGTTGTTTTTTTTTTGGCCCCATCACTTGGTTTGTGAGATCTTAATTCCCTGACCAGGAATCAAACCCAGGCCCTCAGCAGTGGAAGCACAGAGTCCTAACCACTGGACTGCCAGGAAATTGCTGAGTTTGATGATTTTAGGTCCTTCATGTAAGTGGAATTGTGCAGTATTTGTTGTTTTGTGACTGACTTATTACACTTTCCAGGATGTCCTGGAGGTTCATCTGTGTTGTGTAAACAGGGGGATTTCCTTCTTATCTAAGACTGAATGATAGTCTATTATCTGTGTATACCACATTTTTTTTTTTTACCCATTCATCTGTTGAGGGACACTTTGATTGTTTCCACATTACTTTCATATGTTAAAAAACAGAAACATTGATAACACAAATGAACATGGCTCCCTCTGGGAGTGAGTGAGATCAGAGCGGGGGCGCTGTGCTGTGTGCTACGTCGCTTTAGTCCTGTCTGACTCTGAGCAACGCCGTGGACTGTAGCCGGCCAGGTTCCTCGGTCCATGGGCTTCTCCAGGCAAGAAAACTGGAGTGTGTTGCCATGCCCTCCTCCAGGGGATCCTCCGGACCCAAAGGTCAAATCCTAGTCTCATGTCTAACCTGTGTTGGCAGGTGCGTGCTTTACCACTAGCACCTCCTGGAAGCCCTGTGGGAGTGAGTGGGATCAGAGTGAAAGGGCTAGGACTGAAATATCTTAAACGGATGAACTTGACATAGGAGTAGCTGCTTTTCACCAAGCAGAAAGCATGAGCGTCCTGGGATCAGATTGGCAACATCTGCTGTATTTTAAATCTTTGCTGTAGTATTCAATGGCTGGCTTTGGGGTTTTTACCATTGGTGTTTGTGGATATACCTTGTTAAATTCTGTTTGAATCACTGAAGTGCTTTACATATTCAAAAAATAAAATTAAATCAAAGAGGATGAAGAAATTCACAAAATACCAGCAGGCTGAATTGACCACCTGTTTTGCCACCAGTGACCTATGCAATTAACTGCAGGCTTGAGGACTTCACCAGCTTCCTGAGGTGCATCCTGAGGGTGTGAATAGAAACTATGTGCTTGAGGAAGGAAAACTAAGATTTTAAATTAGGTTAAAGAGGAGAGTGAAAAAGTTGGCTTAAAGCTTAACATTCAGAAAACTAAGATCATGGCATCTGGTCCCATCACTTCATGGGAAATAGATGGGGAGACAGTGGAAACAGTGTCAGACTTTATTTTGGGGGGCTCCAAAATCACTGCAGATGGTGACTGCAGCCATGAAATTAAAAGACGCTTACTCCTTGGAAGGAAAGTTATGACCAACCTGGATAGCATATTAAAAAGCAGAGACATTACTTTGTCAACAAAGGTTCATCTATCTGGTCAAGGCTATGGTTTTTCCAGTGGTCAGGTATGGATGTGAGAGCTAGACTATAAAGAAAGCCGAATGCAGAAGAATTGATGCTTTTGAACTGTGGTATTGGAGAAGACTCTTGAGAGTCCCTTGGACTGCAAGGAGATCCAACCAGTCCATCCTAAAGGAGATCATTCCTGGGTGTTCATTGGAAGGACTGATGCTCAAGCTGAAACTCCAGTACTTTGGCCACCTCATGGGAAGAGTTGACTCATTGGAGAAGACCCTGATGCTGGGAGGGACTGGGGGCAGGAGGAGAAGGGGACAACAGAGGATAAGATGGTTGGATGGCATCACCAACTCGATGGACATGGGTTTTGGTGAACTCCGGGAGTTGGTGATGGACCGGGAGGACTGGTGTGCTGCGATTCATGGGATTGCAAAGAGTCAGACACGACTGAGCAACTGAATTGAACTGAACTGAAGCCAATTGCATTCACCTTCATACAAACCAATAGCCACTTACACTACAGTCAGTGGTTCAATTCAGTTACCTCACAAGGCACAAAGAGATATTAACAATAAATTTTTCATTCTGGCTTTTAATATTTTTCCCCAAAGTGATTTTGATCACAGACCAAGTTCAATAACTTATTTTTCAGTTTTTAAGATTTCAGGAAACAAGGCCAACTTTCTCCCCATTTCCATCATCTGACTCACATGCCAAGTCCCTGAGGAAGTAACAGCAAACATACTGGTGTCAGCAATTACAGGCTGACTCATTTGAGAACGTGCACAATTAACCTATTGAACATCTCTCGGGCAGGCGTTTCATCCTCGGTAGGATCAGCTGCTCCACATTCACCCAGGGTAGGCGCCCAGCCAGCCTGCGGTGTGTTCCCACGCACTTCCGCTCTGATGGCTGGCCAGAAACAATTCATAACCTCACCGCGAGCGGCATCAGCAACAGAGCTCAAACTCCAAACATTCCGTCTAAGCTGAACAGATCATTTCCAGGTTACTCTGCTGCCTCGGTGTTCATGCCACGCAGGGCCCTGCCGGGCTCCTGGACACAAGGCCTTTGTGTCCCGCATTTCTTTGATGATAGGAAACAGCCTTCATTCAGCCTCTAGGACTTTCCCTGAGTTCCAGTGGGCAGATTCAAGCAGTAGTTAATTAGAGAAGGGAGGGGGTGTGAGACCAGGGAGAAACAGTCAAGAGCAGCCTTGGGGCAAGGTCCCATTCCCCACATCAATGGATAGACACAGCAACATCTTTGAGTTACTCTGCAGATACTGAAACCCCCTCCAGGTGGGAGAAGATTCAGGATGGTACGCTGCCCACAAGCCTGTAGACCCCAAACCAGTCTGACCTGAAGGCTGACATCATGGACTTCTACTTGTATGCTTGGTTGTTCAGTTCTGACTCTTTGCTGTCCCACGGATTGTAGCCCACTAGGCTCCTCTGCCCATGGAACTTTCCAGGCAAGAATACTGAAGTGGGGTGCCATTTCCTACTCCAGAGGATTTTCCCGATCCAGAGATTGAACCTGTGCCTCTTGGTTCCTGCACTGGTAGGTGGATTCTTTACCACTCAGCCACCTG
Organism: Dama dama; assembly: GCF_033118175.1. Lineage (NCBI taxonomy): Eukaryota > Metazoa > Chordata > Mammalia > Artiodactyla > Cervidae > Dama > Dama dama. Next base: position 23,410,435 of record NC_083688.1, on the reverse strand, counting down.
GGAAGCCATAGAGATTAACCATTTGCCTTGCTGAATAGGGATATCAAAATCACTTGATCTCTCTATATATTTCAGTATCTTCATTTGTAAACCATCCAACTAGACTTTTGGTAAGAATGTGAGATACATGATGTACCAGGGTTCCAAATAAACATTCAGTCTCCACCATTCAGGGCTTCCCAGGTGGTGCTGTCGGTAAAGAATCTGCCTGTCAATGGAGGAGACGCAAGAGACACGGGTTTGATTCCTGGGTTGAAAAGATACCCTGGAGTAGGAAATGGCAAACCACTCCAGTTCCATGGACAAGAGAGCCTGGTGGGGGCAGGGAGGTCACAGAGAGTTGGAAGCGACTGAACACACACACACACACACACACACACACACACACACACAAGCACATAGACCCCAGACTGGCTGGAACTGGAAGATCAATGATACTGTCTCCCATTTACCTCACCATCAACTAATCAGGAGAAAGTCTGTGACCTGTTACACCCTCTCTGAACCAGTACTCTAAAACTTCTCATGACCCCCTCTACACTGGGACATGTAGTTTTGAAGGCATTAGCTCATTGTGGCTCCCTTTGCCTGGCAAACCAATAAAACAATTCTTTGCTATTTCACCTATGGGATTTAATTTTATGTCAGAGTACAAAGGCCAGATCTGGCTTCACTTCTATGAGCTTCTGGGTCCCCTGAGTGCTCCACTGGAACTACGTGCAGCTCAAGAAAGCTATATTTGTCTGGTTAGCACTATATTCCCCTGTTATGCCATCATCCCCTTAAACATATGGGGCCACCTGTAAAGCAGTTGGGCTTCCCTGGTGTCTCCGATGGTAAAGAATCTGCCTGCAATGCAGGATACCTGGGTTCAATCCCTGGGTTGGGAAGATCTCCTGGAGAAGGGAACAGCTACTCGCTCCAGTATTCTGGCCTGGAGAAGTCATTGGACAGAGGAGCCTGGCAGGCTAAACCCTGCCTCCCAGGGTTTCAAAGAGAGAATGTATTGTTTCAAAATTCTTGTTTCAAAAGTTTCTCATCCCATACCACACCCTTCTCACTCTTGTTCTCCCTGGAAGGTTGGTCCAGAGAGAGCTCCCAAAACTCATGCCATCTTCCAACAATGTTGCCTTCACTCAAGCTCTTCACTGCTTTTCTTTGTGTGGAAGGAACGTTTCAATGTCATAGCCTCCTTCTGGAAGTGGCATTCCACTTGCCCACTTCTTTATGATCAGGTTAAAGGAGATCAGGAAGAGGAACTGTTTTAGTGACAAGGGAAACTCCAAAATAGAGTTTCTTTGTTATACATGTAAAGCATTTATCACTGTGTCAGGCACAGAACGTGCACTCAGTGATGCCAATATTACTAATAAAGCTCTATATTTCTTTATAGGAAACTATCACCAAGCTTTTTCAGAGTGGACCAGATGATCAAAAACCAATATGTTTGTAGGTTGAAAGAATTTTTTACTGTTAATAAGGGTAAGCAGAAGGTCGATGTTTGTCTTACGAGTATTGGAAATAATTATTGCTTTGAATGTACACACAGTCTTTTATCTCTATTTTCATATTGTTAGTAACCTTATTACCCTGATTTCATGATGTCAATTGAAGAGAATTACATGTGAAACTCTCCCTGTGGAAAATATTTGTAATACATATTAATTAGTTCATTTAACAAATATTTACCTATTACATGTCTGGGAATACATGAATAGAATACAATCTGTTCTTCCTGGACATAGGACAAAGAGCTTATTCTTTAACATACAAAGATCTTTTACAGATCAGTAAGGGAAGATCAAAAGCAAGATTTGACTAAGGATGAAAAGATAGTTCTCAAACACATACCCACACACAGAAAGACACACAAGAGATCTATCAATATTTTTTAAGTGTTGGATCTACTCATAATGAAATGCAAATTAAATTTCTAAGACAACATATATTAATAGTGGCTTCCCAGGTAGCGCTAGTGGTGAAGAATCTGCCTTCCAATGAAATAGATGTGAGAGACCCAGGTTTGATCCCTGGGTCAGGAAGATCCCCTGGAGGAGGGCATGGCAACCCACTGGAGTATTCTTGCCTGGAGAATCCCACGGGCAGAGGAGCCTGGAAGGCTACAGTCCATAGGGTCACATAGAGTCGGACAGTGACTTAGCACGCGCGCACACACACACACACACACACACACTATATTAATAACATATTATAATGAGATTCTTTCTGTCTCAGTTTTAGCTGAGGCACGAAAACAATAGCTGCAAGGAAGACCACGGTGTTAACGTTTCTCATTAAGTGATCAAGATCAGCCAACTCTTAAACCTTTTATCTGTAATAAGGAGACAGGATGTGGGAGGTTAGAATACTGGAGATAGAGGAGGGATTTGGAAAGAATGTTTTTGAAAGTTTCTGGTTTGTTGAGTTCCACTCCTCAGAAGAGCGGTAGGGGCATTCTAGCCTCTGATCTTAAATGTGGAGAGAGAATTTCGGGGGGCTCCTCAGAGCCGGGTCCCTAGTTTGTCAGAATCACTGAACTGTGCAAGTCTCTGTTGCAGAGAAGGGGAGATAGAGCGGCGAGAGAAGGCACAGGAGACACTTCCTTAAGGAACCTGCAGTGTCCTGTGAGCAGAGTCACCGCCCAGCTCTTCAATTTTATATGTTGATCACTCATTCATAAGGATTAAACTGGAGGGACATACCGAGTAAACTGTGATAATGCCACGCAGATGAGGGACATACTAATTCACCCCCTAGAGCAACCAGATTCCAAAACTCTTGTTAAAAAAAAAAAAAAAAAAAAAAACAGCTTTAAGTACTAGCTTTACTTGCTTTTGTGTTTTGTTTTGCTATTTCTGTAAGTGATATGCATTCAGCTGATCTTTTTCTTCATCTCAAGTCCTGTTTATCAGATTGCTTTTGCCATGAAAATGGAAAGCTCTTTATTGTTGATAGATCGTCTTCTTAAAAGGTCAAAATAAAACTCTCGACAGAACATCAGCATTCAGACTGGCTTCAAAGAATAATTTTTTTTTTCCATTAAACTGTCTTTCAGAGCCTGATTTCCTCTCAAAAGCAATCTTCAAAACAATATTCTGCCTGTGCCTTACCATTGGTATTTCCGTGGAATCTGATGGAAAGGCAGAGTGCTCAGAGCTAAATGGGGCTACAGATGTCTCCAGCTCACCCCTCCACCTGAGGATGTGGCAGGGAGACTGGAGGGCTAGCCTGAGCCTCAGGAAAGGGCAGCTTTGTTCATTTGGAAACTGAGCTGTCATCCATTTATTTCATTTCTCTCGCACGCTAGTCCCCCTAAGGATGGTGTGGTTGTGTCTGTCGCTCCTTTCTAGTGTCTCAGTATGGAGCAGCAGCCCAAGTAAGGTCACCCAGCAGCCAGTGACTGCTCTCCCCTCCTTTATACCTTATTTCTTAAGACGCTTTTGTAAGAGTATTCTTTGCATCTAAGCATCCTCTCAGGCTTCCCTTGTGGCTCAGCTGATAAAGAATCTGCCTGCAATGTGGGAGACCTGGGTTCCATCCCTGGGTTGGGAAGATGCCCTGGAGAAGGGAAAGGCTTACCCATTCCAGTATTCTGGCCTGGAGAATTCCATGGACAATCCATGGAGTTGCAAAGAGTCAGGCATGACTGAGCAACTTTCACCCACACACAAGCATCCTCTCAGGCTCTGTGGTAGACCTACATGTCTTGGAAGATGGATACCTCCAGCCTCTCCCCATGCAGCTAAACGTTCACAATGTCACTATGCTCTATCAGCAATTTTGTGTCTAAAGAAGCTGGGGCTGTCTGGAGCATTTCATGTGGAACCACTAGCCCTCACTCTCAGTCCCATGATTTTAAAATAAGAAGACTGAGTGGTAACAGTTGGGAATTATTCTGATAACCAAGGAATAAAAAAATGACAGCAGGAAAAGCAAGGTGACGCTGTTTCATTTCAGATAATTCTCATTTTATCACAGAACCTAATTTTTTTTTGGGGGGGGGGCATCAAATCATGTAGCATACAAAGTCTTAATTCTCCAACCAAAAATCAAACCTGTGACCCCTGCAGTGGAAACGCAGATCCTAACCACTTGTTGTTTTTTAGTCCCTAAGTCATGTTTAACTCTTTGTGACCCCATGGACTTTAGCCTCCAGGCTCCTCTGTCCTTGAGATTTTCCAAGCAGGAATACTGGAGTGGATTGCCATTTCCTTCTCCAGAGGATCTCCTGACTCTAGAACCAAATTATTCTCTCCTGCTTGGCAGAATGATTCTTTGCCTCTGAGCCACCAGGGAAGCCGCTCTAAACACTGCACCACCAAGGAATTCCTAGAATCTGACCTTCAATGGAGAGAAAGTTTTCTGAGGTCAGGCACAGAGTGTCAAAGAGGATTAGCATTGTTATCCCTCCAATTTTTCTGTGTTAGCCTGATATCTTTCCAAGTGGTGATACCTTGCTCCATCCCTCTCTGAAGCCTAGGACTAAGCTCCATTTTACCATGCAGAAGAATGACAGAGATATGTATATAGAGAGAGATGGATTAAAGCCTCTCCAATCATGATTATTCTGTGAGCTAATAGGGTGTGACAGAGGATGAGATGGTTGGATGGCATCATCAGTTCAATGGACATGAGTTTGAGCAAGCTCCAGGAGATAGTGAAGGACAGGGAAGCCTGGCATGCTGCAGTCCATGGGTTTGCAAAGAGTCGGACATGACTGAGCAACTCAACAACAACAACCAGTATCCATTCTCTTCTTTTTCTTTACCGATTGAGCACCAGTTTTACTTGGAGTAGATGTACCCAAATAAAATTCTTCCTTTAAAAGAGAAGTAGCCAGAGCAGTATAAACAAAATGTAAATGGGACTGGCTCAAGCTTTTAACTTGTTTTTATATTCTCCCTATCTCTTTCTTTATTCTTGTCTGGATTAGCGATGCAATGGCTAGAGCTCCAGTAGTTATTTTGGATCATGAGGGTGAATTTGAGGATAAAAGCCATGTGCTAAAAAAAAAAAAAAAAAAAAAAGTGTAGTTGGAAATAGAAAGAGTGCAGGGAATAATATGTATAAAATCTGATGTGTGTATTTTTTAATTATATAAATATGTTTGTATGTGTATGTGTGCTAAGTCTCTTCAGTCATGTCCTACTCTCTGTGACCCTGTGGAAGGTAGCCCACCAGGCTCCTCTGTCCATGGGATTCTCCAGGCAAGAATACTGGAGTGGGTTGCCATGCCCTCCTCCAGGGGATCTTCCTGACCCAGGGATAGATCCTTCGTCTGTTGCAATACAAGCAGATTCTTTACTACTGAGCCACTGGGTAAGCCCACAAATATGTTTGTATGTAGTATATAATACCGTATGTATGCTTGTGCATGTTTTTGTGTATGTGAGAGACATGGAAAAAAATTTTTAATATTATATCCGAAACTGGTACAATTGTTTTCCCATGGTGAGTGGAGTCCAATATGACGGGTTATGGGAAATTTCCTGTCTCTCTCACTCTCTCTCTTTTTACTTTCAAATTGTTTTAATTTTTAAAAGTTTTTCATGTTATTTTTGAAATTTTAAAAATAACTAAAAATGTGTAGCTTTATATTTCATTACAACTTTAATTCTGAATATTCACTTATATTTGACTTTTTAAGAACCGTAACTTTGATAAAATGATATTAAAGCCAAAAGAGATCTCATAAATTTTCTAGTTCCACTTAAAATTTTTTTTTATTTTACATTGGAGTACAGTTAATTAGCAATGTTGCGGTAGTACAGAAATGTGGTTCAGTTATGTGTGTGTGTGTTCAGCCATGTCTGACTCTTTGCAACCCATGGACTGTAGCCTGTCAGGCTGCTCTATCCATGGAATTTTCCAAGTGAGAATGAATACTGGAGTGGGTTGTTCCTTCCTACTCCAGGAATCTTACCAGCCCAGGAATCAAACCTGTGTCTCCTGCGCTAGCAGACAGGTTCTTTACCACTGTGCCACCTGGGAAGCCTGATTCAGTTATCCCTATACATATATCTATTCTCTTTCAATTGCACTTTAAAGTTTTACAAATGAGCATCCAATGGCTTGGAAAGAAGAATAATATACCTCAAGAAATGCAGCTTCCTGCAAGAGTAACCCACAAAGAAGAACTAAATTAAGAAAAATCTAACATAATCCAGGTGCCTTCTCATATATTTTATCATTTATTCTTTATTTCAATCCTACAAGAGATACATAATATCTCTATATCATAAAGAAAAGTTTGGATAGTTCACGATTAATTTCCCTGAGAACATATATCAGTTAAAGAAGGGGTCAGGATTCAAAAACCTAACCCATACTCCAGCTTCTTTCCATTTCTTCAGGTTGCCTCCTACACAGGCCCTCATGCAGAGGTTTTAAACAACAGTGAACTCTGGCAGCTCCCAAGTTGATTATTATCCCATTACTATTTCTATGCTGAGTATTTGTACAACAGACACCAAGGAACCTCATCCCCAGGGATCCTGTCACACTACACTGCCCATGTGGTCTGCATGATTTAAAGTTGATCCCCAGTTGCCAAAGAAAGAATGTCAGTTGTTCTATTAATTGAAATAACATGATATACAATGTCAATGATGCATGGTAAAGGCCCACAGAAAACAAGAAAACATTAATGAGATATAAGCCAGGGATTTCAAAGTTTCAAGAAGCGATATTTTCCATTGAGTTGATGCAAATCATTTGACCATCAAGGGAATAAGTACTCCAGGACCACAGACACACTGCTGATTTTCTCAGTGGATGCCAATCCAATGGCAATGCGAAGACTTAACAGGGCCCTGAAGAGTCCTAATGGCTGAGAAAGAATAAAGGCTCTGAAAAAGTGATCTCATAGCACAACGAAAAATTCAAGACATGCTGAAATTTCTTGAATGCATTTTTTGTTATAGTATTCTTTTTCCCCCTCATTTGTATCTGTTTGTTTTAATGTTTTTCAAAAGCTGTCTTTTCCAAAATTTTCACCCAAAATTTATAGCCTGGAAGATATGTCAGACTTTCCCTTTTATCTTTGAGTTTCTACTGCCCCGTTGCACACCCAGTAATCTCTTGCTCCAATTTGAGAAGAGGTGTTTGGTGTTCCTCTGTCCATGAAATTTTCCAGGCGAGAATACTGAAGTGGGCTGCCATTTCTTTCTCTAGGGATTCTTCCCAACCCAGGGATTGAACCTGCCTTTGTCTCTTGAGTTTCCTGAATTGGGAGGCAGATTCTTTATCACTAGTGCCACCTGGGAAGCCTGCTTGGCCTGAAACACCCTAAACCATAAAAATAATTTAATGTACTGTAACCCTCAGGACTTTAGATACAACAAACACAAATTCTCTCGTTAAGGATAAACCCCCATAGTCAGACTTGCACAATATCCATGGATAAATTTACACTACCCTTGAGTTCTCAATCCAAAATTTAAATTAAAATTAAAAAAAAAAGGAATGGGGAAAACATGATGTCACCACATGTGAAAACAATCAAAGAAAATAAGCAGCAGTATACTCAAGTACTCAAGGAAGTATACTCAAGTATACTCAAGTACTCAGCAGTATACTCAGAACTCAAGGAAGATGAGTAAAAATAATTCCATACTGACACCCCCCAAGAATTTCACATTGGAATGATTATGCATAGAATAAAAAAGTGTGTTTTAAATGTCTAAACAATGAACTATAAAACATGAGAAAGGAGCTTTATTATCCAAAAGTATCAGGCATAAGTGAAAATAAAAAATGTTTAAAGTAAAAGTGTAATCATAATTAAAAATAACAGTTGAAACAGCAAATGAGATAAAACTCAAGAGGGACTCAGTGAACTGGAAGATACATTTAAATAACTTATCCATAATAAAGTCTAGAGAGTCAATAATAGGAAACACTAATATGCTTTTTATGTTTCGGTATTGTATAAAATTCTCTAACTGTATTAACTCTTTCTTCTCTCAACAACCCACTAAGTTAGATACTGTTTTGTCTTCATTTTATAGATGGGAGAACTAAGACAAAGGAAAATTAAATACCCTATCCAAAGTCACACTACTAGTAAGTAGCAAAACTGGAGGTGGAACCTAGACATTTACACTTTTAAGTCTATAATTTTCACTATTGAAAGACATAAAGAAAAGAAAGAAAATTTTCAACATTTATCTATTTGGAGTTTAGTACATGTAGAAAGAACAGGGAAGAAGTATATTTAAAGAGACAATGGCTGAGAATCATCCAGAATTGATGAAAAACAAGAATTCTTAGATTCAGAATAGACCAAATCTCAAGGAAGATGAGTAAAAATAATTCCATTCTGAATGAAAAATACAATTCATACATATTGTTTTAGGATAATGATTCTATCAGAGAGAAGACTATTTTATTTTTATGTATGAAGAGAGAAGAAGTAAATTCCAAATTCTCCTGGCTAACAAACAAAAAGAGCTTCAATGTATCTTATAAAATTATAGTTATTAATATGTATATTGTTATCCATTATACTCAATTAACAAAATGTAACTGAGAAGCTTGATCTAAGGAACATACATGAAACCTTGCAAAAACAACTAGAGTAAAGTTCCCAGTCACAAAATAAGTCCTGATAAATGCCCAAGGAGACCTTTTTCAACACAGGGCCATAAAGTTTGAAATCTATTTTTGAAACGATAGCTTTTTAAAAACCTTTAAATATTTCAAAAATTTTAAACACGTTTCTAGATAACTTATGACTTAAAGATCTCATAATGAAAATTTGAAACTACCAGGAACTAAAATATATATGTACCAGAGGTCTATCTCCCCTGCATTCATACCAGCTTTTGGGTGAGAACTTGATATAAATCATTGATTCCTTGGTGTGAATCTCAGACAATAATCTTCCTGCCCTGAGGAAATTTCCATTTAAAGTACATCAAGGTGGTGAGAGCCTAGACAATGGGCCACTCTTGTGGTTTTAAATTTTGGTTCTACCCCTTACTAGCTGTGTGCCTCAGTTGCCTCATTCATAAAGTAGGAATTATCATAAACATTTATAAGGCTGTTATGATAATTAAATGGGACTTCCCTGGGGGCTCCAATGGTATACAATCTTCTGGCAATGCAGGAGACAATTAAGTATATTTGTATATACCTAATTATCATAGCATATATATAGATAGATAGATAAATAGAGAAAGAGAATGCTGCCTGACATAAAGTATGCACCATATAAGTCTTCGTTGCTCTTTTTGTTTCTAGTATAATATCAGTGAACAGATGGGTGTTTGGGGAATAGAGAAGTTTTTGCAAAAGTCTTAAAATCACGTTTGTAGGGAGCCCCCTACTCCACCTTTGGTTGAATCCAAACCTGTGATTTAGTAAGACCACAACTAGCAGTCAGCGCCTTTCTCTCCATCCCAAGCTGCCATAGACTTTGTTTGATCATCTAGGTAACACTTCTTTTGAATTACAATTCTTTTTACTATTCTAGAATTTCACCTGCGGGCCCTCCTCAAGTCAGCCAGAGGAGACAGAAGAAACTGGAAAATTCCAGGATCATCCCATTCTACAATCTTCTTCAGCAATATATTGATGTGGCATGGAAGAATCACCCATTAGAGAGTAAAGAATCCTGTTCTGTTCAAATAAAATTCAAGATCAAGTTTGATAATATCACCTTGGTAATACATATGGTGTTTGTTTGTAATATGTATCCTTTGAGTAAGAATAATAAATCTCCTGCTTAAGTGAGAGAGGGTTGGGATTGTTGCTTTTGCTTGCCATGTCCACAAGAAGAAGGAAAATCCGCAGAGTCCAGAGGAGCGGGACTGATTCCTTCCTAGACCTTTCATTTTAAAGGTGATAGAGCTTCTTTTCTCTCTGCAGGTGGCATCTTGGAGTGACCATTTCCATTATCTGTGTTTATTGACCACTCACTGCTTCCCACGTGTGGGAGGAGGAGTGACTCATCTGATTGTTTAGGGAGAATCCAGGACAAAAGGGAAGATCTGGGACCTTTCCACCTGCTTCTCACTCTCTCTCTCTCTGCCTTTTTCTCTCCCTCCCTCCCTCTTTTCCTCCCTCCCCTCTCCTCTCCTCTCCACTTCTCTACCCAGAAACTGCTGAGTAAATCAGTCTGTCCCTGCCCCATCTGTCTGTCTTCAATTTTAGGTGAAAGCCAGAAAAGAGAATATTCCACCTTTTTTTAATACAACCAGAGACCTTGTACTTTAGTGAATAAAAGAGACTCACTGGGCTATTTATAAAGGTTCCCACTGGGCTTTCATTTCTTTGCAAGCACATATTACTACATAGAATTGGGAAATAGTGATTGAGTTTAAGGACACTACCCCTCTAATACACACTCATTTCTAATTTATTATTAGAAATATTAAATAACTTAATTTTTGCCAATATATAATTATCTGACTTGTAAGATTGAAAAGATGAGTTAATGACCAGCCTGGCCATAATAACCCAGAAAATTCTCCTTATGAGCCCAAGTTATCATTAGAGTTTATCATTAGATTTATGTCCAGTGAGTCCCATAATTTCAGACCACTGGCAACAGAAGTGAAAGAAACTTCACAGATCAAGCAGGATTAAATATCGACATGTCTTAGGAAAATACCAAGAAATTGTACATGAAGGAAAAAAATGTAAGTGAAACAGCATGTAAATATTCAGACTGATTAGAAGAATCCAAAGTAGGCAAACTGCAAACCATAGAGAGTCTTTTAAATAAGACATGTCTCAGATCCTCCTCAGAAATAATAGATTCAACTATGCAGTTGAATCTAGGCTTTTGAAAAAGTTCTCTAACGGTACAATTTTTTTTTATTCAGAGTGATTCCAGAGAAGTCAATTTGGCAGTTTTTATTGACCAGCACAGAATAATTTAAGAAATAAGAGTGTACCAGAGTGCATCATGGCTCAGATAGTAAAGGATCTGCCAGCAATGCAGGAGATCCGGGTTCAATCCCTAGGTCGGGAAGATCCCCTGCAGAAGGGAATGGCAGTATTTTCCAGTATTCTCCGGTATCCTCGCCTGGAGATTTCCATGGACAGAGGACCCTGGCAGGCTACAGTCCATGGGGCCGAAAAGAGTCAGACACGACTGAGCTACCAACACAACGCAAGTGCACACCCTCCCTAAGAGCTGACCCTCTTCCTGGAAAGCTGCGTCTGCAATGCAGCTGTGGCTGGGCGCATTCCAGGTGCCCACCACGACTTTGATTAATTACTTTCCTTGTATTCCATTTTATTAGGTAATCACGCAGTGAGAATGAGGACTAATTTCATCAGAAAATAGCTGCTGTTGAGACAGAGGCTTAAAAATAGTATAGAAATCTGGTGCATCTGAGGGAAAAAGAAAACAATGGGCCATAATTAGGATCTCAACAGCTGCTTTCATAACATGGGGTCTCCTAAACTCTGCGTCCTTCACCCTGACTCTTAGGGTAAGAATTTAACGGCAATTAATTTTTTTTCAAGTATTTTTTAACTGTATGACTTGGACAGCCCTCTATGAAAAAGAAATGAGAACTTTCAAACATAAAAACAGATTTTTTTTAACACTTCACCAAGTTCAAGCTGGGTAGACTAGTTAGAGAAGGCAGTTTGGTGGGAGGGCCAGAGATTGTATGATATCTCACACAAACCAAAAAAATTGGAGGATACTAATTTCTCTGGCTTGAAGAACAGCAAACAGTATGAATCCACAGGGAAGTTAATTCTCTAAATATGGGTGTCCCATCACCTGCGTCAGCCCACCGACCTCTCCCTCTTCAACTTTCAGCCAAAATACAGCTCTTCTGTTGTCAAAACCGCATAGTTGGCTAGTAATTGGTTAACACTGAAAACTGTTCACTAATTATTTTGATTCTCCTATCCCTGGCTAACTTAAAGTTTCTTCAGGGACCACAGAATAGATCTTTCACTTTATTAGAATTTCCAGCAGTGCCTGGAGAGTGCTGGACACAAAAGAGGTAATCAGTGATCAGCACCAATATTCGGAATGTTGCTCCCTGTTGCCTTCGGGATGAAAGTCAAATGGCTTAGCCTGTTCAAAAAGGGCCCTTCAACCAATTAAAGGATGCTTACTCCTTGGAAGGAAAGTTATGACCAACCTAGACAGCATATCGAAAAGCAGAGACATTACTTTGTCAACAAAGCTCCATCTAGTCAAGACTATGGTTTCTCCAGTGGTCATGTGTGGATGTGAGAGCTGGGCCATAAAGAAAGCTGAGCACCGACGAATTGATGCTTTTGAACTGTGGTGTTGGAGAAGACTCGAGAGTCCCTTGGACTGCAAGGAGATCCAACCAGTCCATCCTAAAGGAGATCAGTCCTGAATATTCATTGGAAGGACTGATGCTGAAGCTAAAACTCCAATACTTTGGCCACCTGATGCGAAGAGCTAACTCATGTGAAAAGACCCTGATGCTGGGAGGGATTGGGGGCAGGAGGAGAAGGGGGTGACAGAGGATGAGATGGCTGGATGGCATCACCGACTCGATGGACATGGGTTTTGGTGAACTCCGGGAGTTGGTGATGGACAGGGAGGTCTGGTGTGCTGTGATTCATGGGGTCACAAAGAGTCGGACACGGCTGAGCTGAACTGAACTGAACTGAACCCTACCACTCTTCAGCTTCATTTCTCACCATTGCCAACCTGCTTTGCCAATACTGTACTCAAGCATACTGGATTTCTCAGAACTTCCCTGGCAGTCCAGTGGTTAAGATTTCCATTGCAGGAGGTGTGGATTCAATCACTGGTCAGAGAGGATGTGATTGTCCCTCTTGAGTATGCATGCTCAATCATTAAGTTGTGACAGACTCTTTTAGACCCCACGGACTATACCCAGGATCCTCTGTCCATGGGATTTCTCAGGCAAAAATACTGGATTGAGTTGCCATTTCCTTCTCCAGGATAATCTTCCCTACCCAGGGATCAAGCCTGCTTCTCCTGTGTCTCCTGCATGGGCAGGAGGATTCCTTACCATTGAGCCACCAGGGAAACCCATGCTATTTCCTCTTAGGGCTACAGTTTTCCCTGCCTCTCCATCCCCTGGATTATACCACTATTGACTTGACTTAAATATTCTTATTATTACTTAGGTATTCTTCAGGAGGCTTATCTTGAGACCCGAGACAGTGGTCCACATCACTTCTGGACACAACTATGATACCCTACACCCACTACTGTTGTACCACTTCCCAGATTGCATTATAAAAAGCTTACAAATGCCCATTTACCAGGACTATCCAAAAGCAGGGGCTGTGTCTGGGTCATGCTTATATCTCAGAAAAAAACAGTTCCTGCCATATACTCAGTATCCGTTTATATTTGCTGAGTTAACCAATGAATGAATAGTTGAATGGATGGCCTGGTCTTGCAGGTGGTTCTGAATGATCTCTGCTAACAGAAATTCTCATGCTTGAAGGAGTCTAAATATTTCATTTCTCATCTGAGATATTCTGCTTTAAGAGGTAATTTGTTTATTTCGACACGTTGTGAAAATTGTTCTGCTGCTGCTAAGTCGCTTCAGTCGTGTCCAACTCTGTGCAACCCTATAGACGGAAGCCCACGAGGCTCCCCTGTCCCTGGGATTCTTCAGGCAAGAACACTGGAGTGGGTTGCCATTTCCTTCTCCAATTCATGAAAGTGAAAAGGGAAAGGGAAGAAGCTCAGTCATGTCTGACTCTTAGCGACCCCACAGACTTCAGCCTACCAGGCTCCTCTGTCCATGGGATTTTCCAGGCAAGAGTACTGGAGTGGAGTGCCATTGCCTTCTCTGGAAAATTGTTCTAGAAACTAAAAATGAATTCTTTCTACTACTGCAGGATTTGGTGTTATACAGTAATGCTGTTCCTTCTATAACAGCCAGTGTTAAAAACCACCTGTCCGTTTTCATGTGGAAATCATCATAAAGCTTTTTGTTGGGGTACCTTATATGCCACATGTACTTAATAAATCCTGGCTGAATGAGTGAAAGCACAAAATAAATCCTGCTCAGAAAAACACTTTGCTACTAAAATCAGCATACATCCAAGAAGTCCTCACTTGTAGATCAAGAAAACTTGATCAGGGACTTCCATACAGCCCCGGCAGGGGACATATGTTCAATCCCTGGTTGGGGGGTGAAGATCCTGTGTGCCACGTGGCCAAAAAGAAGAAAATAAAAATGAACAAGTTGAGATAAACTTCTAAGTCTAGTTTGAAAACTATTAACCAAACAGATAAGGGCTTGATTTACATGACTTATTCGACTTAGCTAGTATAATGTAGTTTTTTAAATTATTTTTTATGTGTGTATATGTGTGTTATAGTAAATACACGCTGTGTGCTAAGTCGCTTCAGTTGTGTCTGACTCTTTGTGACCCACTGGACTGTAGCTTGCCAAGCTGTCCACGGGATTCTCCACGCAAGAACACTGTGCCTTCCTCCAGGAGATCTTCCCAACCCAGGGATCGAACCCATGTCTCCTGTGGCTCCTACCTTGCATAGTAAATATATAATGCCTTAATTACAGTTTTCAATTATTCTAAATTTTTCTCTACTGGCTGTTTTGGTGGTTAGGTAGACAGGTAAAGCATTAGGTTTGTGGTCTTGCCCAGCTTGATAAATTGCTTCTTTCTTTCTTTCCTTTATCATTTCAAAAGGTGGAAGGAACAATGCAAGCCTGAATACCACATTATCCTCTCTTCTTCAGGCTCTTCTGTAAACATCCCAGAGTATTTGTTTTGTGATTCACATTTCTGGCCTGTCCTTGAATCCTGAAATCCTCAAGAAAATCAGTTTAATAAAAGATGATTGAACTCTGTTGACATTCTGGAAGCCCCCATCATCATGACTCAAGAATTCAAATGATGCCAAAGGTAAATCAGTAATTAAAATGAGTTTATCCTTAACGGATTAGAATTAAATTTGCAGAGCTTGAGTGATGGAAAATGGAATGGAAAATCCATTCAGTTCAGTTACTCAGTCAGGTCTGACTCTTTACAACCCCCATGGACTGAGGCACGCCAGGCCTCCCTGTCCATTGCCAACTCCCAGAGTTTGCTCAAAATCAGGTCCACTGAGTTGGTGATGCCATCCAATTATCTCATCCTCTGTTGTCCCCTTCTCCTCCTGCCTTCAATATTTCCCAGCATCAGGGTCTTTTCAAATGAGTCCTTTCTTTGCACCAGGTGGCCAAAGTATTGGAGTTTCAGCTTCAGCATTGGTCCTTCCAATGAATATTCAGAACTGATTTCCTTTAGGATTCACTGGTTTGATCTCCTTGCAGTCTAAGAGACCCTCAAGAGTCTTCTTCAACACCACAGTTCAAAAGCATTAATTCTTCGGTGCTCAGCTTTCTGTATAGTCTGTCTCTCACATCCACACATGACTACTGGAAAAACCATACCTTTGACTAGACAGACCTTTTTTCACAAAGTAATGTCTCTGCTTTTTAATATGCTGTCTAGGTTGGACATAGCTTTTCTTCCAAGGAGCAAGCGTCTTTTAATTTCATGGCTGCAATCACCATCTGCAGTGATTTTGGAGTCCAAAAAAATGAAGTCTGTCACTGTTTCCGCTGTTTCTCCATCTATTTCCCATGAAGTGATGGGACCAGATGCCATGATCTTAGTTTTCTGAGAGTTGAGTTTTAAGCCAAATTTTTCACTCTCCTCTTTCACTTTCATCGAGAGGCTCTTTAGTTCTTCTTCACTTTTTGCCATAAGGGTGTGTCATCTGCATATCTGAGGTTACTGATATTTCTCCCTGCAATCTTTTTTTTTTTTTTTTCCTCCCTGCAATCTTGATTCCAGCTTGTGCTTAATCTAACCCAGCATTTCTCATGATGTACTCTGCATATTGGAGAAGGAAATGACAACCCACTCCAGTATTCTTGCCTGGAAAATCCCATGGACTGAGGATCCTGGTAGGCTACAGCCTGTGGGGTCGCAAAGAGTCAGACACGACTGAGCGACTTCACTTCGCTCTGCATATAGGTTAAATAAGCAGGGTGACAATATACAGCCTTGACACACTCCTTTTCCTATTTGGAACCAGTCTGTTGTTCCATGTCCAGTTCTAACTGTTGCTTCCTAACCTGCATACAGATTTCTCAGAAGACAGGTTAGGTGGTCTGGTATTCCCATCTCTTTCAGAATTTTCCACAGTTTGTTGTGATCCACACTGTCAAAGACTTTGGCATAGTCAATAAGGCAGAAATAGATGTTTCTCTGGAACTCTCATGCTTTTTCCGTGATCCAACAGATGTTGGCAATTTGATCTCTGGTTCCTCTGCCTTTAATAAATCCAACTTAAACATCTGGAAGTTCACGGTTCATGTACTGTTGAAGCCTGGCTTGGAGAATTTTGAGCCTTACTTTACTAGCGTGTGAGATGAGTGCAATTGTGTGGTAGTTTGTGCATTCTTTGGCATTGCTTTTCTTAGGGATTGGAATAAAAACTGACCTTTCCCAGTCCTATGGCCACAGCTGAGTTCTCTAAATTTGCTGACATATTGAGTGCAGCACTTTCAAAGCATCATCTTTCAGGATTTGAAATAGCTCAACTGGAATTCCATCACCTCCACTAGCTTTGTTCATAGTGATGCTTCCTAAGACCCACTTGACTTCACATTCCAGGATGTCTGACTCTAGGTGAGTGATCACACCATAGTGATTATCTGGGTCCTGAAGATCTTTTTTGTATAGTTCTTCTGTGTCTTCTTGCCACCACTACTTAATATCTTCTGCTTCTGTTAGGTCCATACCATTCCTGTCCTTTATTGAGCCCATCTTTGCAAGAAATGTTCCCTTGGTATCTCTAATTTTCTTGACGAGATCTCTAGTCTTTCCCATTCTATTGTTTTCCTCTATTTCTTTGCATTGATCGCTGAGGAAGGCTTTCTTATCTCTCCTTGCTTTTCTTTGGAACTCTGCATTCAAATGGATATATCTTTTATTTTCTCCTTTGCTTTTCACTTCTCTTCTTTTCTCAGCTATTTGTTGGCCTCTTCAGATAGCCATTTTGCTTTTTTGCATTTCTTTTTCTTGGGGATGGTCTTGATCCCTGTCTCCTGTACAATGTCACATATCTCCATTCATAGCTCATCAGGCACTCTGTCTATCAGATCTAATCCCTTGAATCTATTTCTCACTTCCACTGTTTAGTCATAAGGGATTTGATTTAGGTCATACTTGAATGGTCTAGTGATTTTTCCCTACTTTCTTCAATTTAATTTTGAATTTGGCAATAAGTAATTCATGATCTGAGCCATAGTCAGCTCCCAGTCTTGTTTTTGCTGACAGTATAGGGCTTCTCCATCTTTGGCTGCAAAGATTATAATCAATCTGATTTTGATATTGACCATATGGTGTTGTCCATGTGTAGAGTCTTCTCTTATGTTGTTAGAAGAGGGTGTTTGCAATGACCAGTGCGTTCTCTTGGCAAAATATTAGCCTTTGCCCTGCTTCATTCTGTACTCCAAGGCCAAATTTGCCTGTTACTCCAGGTGTTCTTGACTTCCTACTTTTGCATTCCAGTCCCCTTAATGAAAAGGACATCTTTTTTGGGTGTTAGTTCTAGAAGGGCTTGTAGGTCTTCATAGAACTGGTCAACTTCAGCTTCTTCAGTATTACTGGTCAGGGCATAGACTTGGATTACTGTGATATTGAATGGTTTGCCTTGGAAACGAACAGAGATCATTCTGTTGTTTTTGAGATTACATTCAAGTACTGCATTTCGGACTCTTTCATTGACTGTGATGGCTACTCCATTTCTCCTAAGGGATTCTTGCTCACAGTAGTTGATATAATGGTCATCTGAGTTAAATTCACCCATTCCTGTACATTTTAGTTCGCTGATTCCCAAAATGTTGATGTTCACTCTTGCCATCTCCTGTTTGACCACTTCCAGGTTGCCTTGATTCATGGACCTAACATTCCAGGTTCCTTTGCAATATTGCTCTTTACTGCATCAGACCTTGCTTCCATCACCAGTCACATCCACAACTGGGTGTTGTTTTTGCCTTGACTCTGTCTCTTCATTCTTTCTGGAGTTATTTCTCCACTGATCTCCAGTAGCATATTGGGCACCTACCGGCCTGGGGAGTTCATCTTTCAGTGTCTTATCTTTTTGCCTTTTCATACTGTTCATGGGATTCTCAAGGCAAGAATACTGAAGTGGTTTGCCATTCCCTTCTCCAATGGACCACAGCTTGTCAGAACTCTCCACCATGACCATCTGTCTTGGGTGGCCCTACACGGCATGGCTCATAGTTTCACTTAGTCAGACAAGGCTGTGGTTCATGTGATCAGATTGGTTAGTTTCCTTTGATTGTGGCTTTTGGTCTGTCTGCCCTCTGATAGAGAAGGTTGAGAGACTTATGGAAGCTTCCTGATGGGAGAGACTGACTGAGGGGGAAGCTGAGTCTTGTTCTGATGGCCAGGGCCATGCTCAGTAAATGTTTAATCCAGTTTTCTGTTGATGGGTGGAGCTGTGTTCCCTCCCTGTTATTTACCTGGGGCCAAACTTTGGTGGAGGTAGTGAAGATAATGGCGACCTCCTGCAAAGGTAAGTATTGACATCACCATCAATAGGAATTTTGCAAATAGGTTGCTTCATATCCAGAAGACATCATGTCCAGGCCATCTTTTTGTTTCCATTACTTCATGTCACAGACTCAAAGATAAAAAAAAAATCAGTTGAATTTAGGAGAAGATCGCAGGTAAGTAATTGTGTCATACCCTACTAAAACTGAAGAAAGGAAATCATAGAGAAAGGCTAAAGTCCAAATTATAGTTTAGCTTGAGCACTAAAAATTTGTTTCATCCCTTGTAAAGCCCAAGAGATATTTTCATACCTTGTCAGATAGAAGCTAAAAATTATTTAATAAGTGTTTTATAGAAGTGATATACCTTTCAAAATCAATGCTTTAAAAAAGATTTTCAAAATTTGGATTCTCATGATATAAATAATAACTGATAATAAATTATAATTATATAAATTTTCTATTTATTAACTCTGCCCTGGTAATAAACCTGTGGACTAGTCAAGATGTTTTTTCTATTTCACAAAAAGACTGAGAATTAGACAGGAAAGTGAAGTGAGTAGACCAGAGTTATATAAGTATTTTCCCTCTTTCCACTGAGGAGTAAAGCAAAATACATCACTATTTTTGCCAATGTCATTTTAATTCAGTTTGGTGATAAGTTAAAATCACTTTGCTCCACAGAAGTAGGTTTCTATAAAGAGATGGAAGAGCAGTGAGAATGAAACATTAATTCCTCTACCTTGGGTTCCATGAATGTACTAGTTGGCACCTCAGCGTTCAAATATGAACCTGGAAAACACCTCTTGCACATCCTAAGAAATCCTGGCCATGCTTCAGTGCACCCTGAATTGATATCACTCAATCTTTATGTTGTTCATTCTTTTTTTTTTTTTTAAATTTTTGGCCATATGCACAGCATGTGGAGTCCTATTCCACAACCAAGGATGGAACCTGCAGCCCCTGCATTGGAAGGCAGAGTTTTAACCACTGGACCCAGAGGAAATCCCTCTGTTGCTCATTCTTACTTGAGATTTTCATATCATTTGAAGTAAACATTTCCCAAATAGTTTTCTTTGTCTCACTTGATCAGTAATAAGCAGCAAGTGCTTCTAGTGTTTGACTTGTAAGGGAAAATGTATGTATTATTATCTTTAAATTATTCAGTTTAGGAAAATCTGATCCTTAGAGACATACTGTAAGTGTAAATAAGTATTAGAGAGAAACCTCTCTCCTGTGTGCTCTGGTTTCCACGAGGAGGAATTTCTTTCAAACCCTTTATGCCCCTGTCCCAAAACTTATACTCTCTGAAAGCAGACCCAGTTACCTGTCAATGAATAATATCTATAGGTCTTGGGTGGAGTTAATCTAACAAAAGCCATAAGCATGGGAATTTTGGTCTCTTTCTCCTTATCCTACCCTAGATTGGAATGAGGCAATGATTTCCTTACAGATTAAAATCTGCCCTTGGACAAGTGGTCTAAGGTCTAAACTGGGTGAGCAAAGGAGATAAAAACCTCATTTGATTCTGTCACTAAGCTATATTCTTACCATCGAACTTACCAGGAATGAAGATGACGTGTTGTTTCCACATAAACTGGCTTTTTTTTCTTTTTTTGCTGGCTCTTAGCAGGAAGGAAGGGTGCTATCTAATTAACTTTCCCCTAAAACCCTTCCAGAGGGTAAACCGTACTCAAGTATTCAAAATCTAAGAAAACTGGATTTAGAATGCAAGTCTATTTCTATAGACTGAATTTCAAGATGGCTGTCAAAGTTCACACTCCTTGGAGTTCTTACTTTGTATAATCCCTTGTCTTTGAGTATGAGTGATGTAGTGAATAGTATAGACTATTGCTCCTGTGATTAGGTTTCTAATAAACTGACTTTAAGTTAATTTAAAGAAGGTCATCCTGGTGGATCTAACTAATTAGGTGTGCTTTCTGAAAGAAGATGAAGCTCCAAGAAATGTGCTGTCCTTGGCTTGTTAAAAAAAAAAAGCAAAAAACCAGCTGTGTTGTAAATAGTCCATGGAGGAGCCGCATACTTAAAACCTGAGGGAAACCTCAAGGAGCTGAGAACAACCTCCAATCAACTGCTACCAAGAAAGCCAAGACCTCAGTCCTACAACCAAAAAGAATTTAACTCTAAAAACAATCTGAATGAGTACAGAAAAAGATCCCAAACTCCAGATGGGATGTTAACTTGTCTGACACTTTGATTTCAGCCAGTGCCTAGCAAATGATTGGTATTCAATAATTACCTTTGAATAAACAAGTGAATAAATAAATTATTATATCTAGGCAAGAACGAAAAGAACTGAATGGGGGAGATTTGGTGGTATATTTGT
Organism: Dama dama; assembly: GCF_033118175.1. Lineage (NCBI taxonomy): Eukaryota > Metazoa > Chordata > Mammalia > Artiodactyla > Cervidae > Dama > Dama dama. Next base: position 23,389,555 of record NC_083688.1, on the reverse strand, counting down.
AATACTTTTCTATAAAAGAGTTAAGATTCACATATTACAAAATGATATTGTCAGTTAAGTCTAGGTGGTGAGTTTTTTTTGAAATACAACACAGTTTAAAATCAAAATGTTAAAAACATATCTGTAACATTTTTTCTTATATTGGGTATAAAAGATTACCACTTTCCTCCCAGTACTGTCAGAAAAAAAATCTTTAGAGAACCCACATTTTATTTCAAAGAAGAAAACCTTCAGTGCACAAATCAAAGAATTGATCTGAATTTTAAATATTATAGAATAAAACTTAAACTAATAGTTGAGCTACAGCCCTTCTTACAAGCACAATGATCTCCTTTGTTGAAAAATTTCATTATCACATTGCTTGATAATTTTAAATGGATTTCTAGAAGCACTAATTAATTATAAGGGAGAGAATAAGTATACTTCAAAACAGAGTTAAATTGTCTACCTTTTGTGTAATTACATTTATTCTAATTTCATTTCTTTTGGAAGAAAACACAACAAATATAGCTGCAGGCTAGACAGCCGTATTAAAAACTAGATAATCAAAAGTCCAAGACATAGTTCCTACCCTCCATGATCTCATAGGATAGCAGGCAAGTCAGAGAAGTAAATCACTAATTGTAATATAGCATAATAACTGCCATCACAGAATAATTCAGGAGCACTGAACACATAGAAGAGGGTCTTCACAATCTGGGTGTATATGGAAGGCTTCCTGGAAGAGTTGGTGCATAAGCTAGAGCACAATGGATAAGTGTTTGCCAAACAGGAAAATTACTGGGTTGAGGAGTTAGGGGTAATGCGGACTTTTTTCCATGCAGTGTTACAGTATCTGTAATGTCCCAATACACCATCAACTGAGGAATGAGGATATGCAATGGAATATTATTTGGGTATAAAAAGGAACAAATTTGAGTCAGTTGTAGTGAGATGGATGAACCTGGAGCCTGTCATGAAGAGTAAAGTAAGTCAGAAAGAGAAAAACAAATATCAAGTATTAACACATATACATGAAATCTAGAAAAATAGTACTGATGAACCTATTTACAAGGAAGGAATGGAGACATAGAGAGAATGGACTTGGGGACACTGAGGGGGAAGGGGGGGTGGGATGAACTGAGAAACTAACATTGATATATGTGCACTATCGTGTAAAATAGGTAACTAGTGGCAAGCTGCTACATAAAACAGGAAGCCCAGCCTGGTGCTCAAGAGGGGTGAAATATATATATAAATATGACTGATTCACATTGTTGTATGACAGAAACCATCACAACATTGTAAAACAATTATCCTCGAATTAAGGAACAGAATCATGGCATATTTGGAGAGTCTGTAGGGAAATCAGCTGTAGTGTAAAGATCCATTTTGGAGATCAGGAGAAGAGAAGTCTGGAAATAGACAGGTACAAGACTATGAAGCACCTTACACTGCGGAGATAATTCTGGACTTTGTCTCATAGATTGTGAGGAACTATTAAAAACTCTTAAGCAGTGGAGTGACATATTCAGATTAGGCGTAATTCAGATTAGAGATGATGGTGTTGAACCAGGTCAAACTGGATGCAAAGAGAAGAGTAAAGAATCTATAAACAAGAGAGCAGATGAGGCTTCCCTAACCAACGACCCAGCCTTAGGTGTGGAAAGAATATTCACTGAAGACCCATTTAGGACATAAAATTGATAATATTTGTGGGTACCACTTTCAAGAGGAGACTGGCAGTTTGACAAAATGGCCACAAATACTGCCTTCTCTGCATCTGGGTCCCTCCTCAGTATGGCTTTGCAGCCCCTTCCATCAGACTTTGGAGCCTCTCCACCCCTGGCATCTGGGCTGGCTTCAAGCCTTGCTTGGACCAAGAGAAGGAGGCACATATGACACCGTGCCACTTCCCAACCTAGGCCTTCTCACTCTGGAAACAGTGTTAAACTCTGTTCCCTCCTGAAAATTTACTAAGCTATAGTGAGACCAGTGTATTTAAAGACTTACATACTCATGGCCTCAGAGGGAGAAAAGACATCAGAAATGACAAAAATATCGGGATTAATTTATTTTCTATCAAAATACCTAATAATACTAATATGAAACTGGAATACTTTATTTGCAAAGTCTTTCTGCTCAGGATGCCAACACATTAGCAGCTATTACTTGGAAGTTAAAATGAGTTAAATTAGTTTAGAGAGGCAGTAACTTGGTCTAAGTGGAAAATCATGATATGTAACTAAATCTTCTTCAGCTACACATATTAAGGCATTGATTTAGGGCACAATTTCCAAACATTAATTACTGATTTTTAAAATAGTTGCTGACCATGGATGGACCTAGAGATTATCATGTTGAGTGAAGCAAGTCAGAGAAAGGCAAATATCATATGATATCACTTACAAGGGGAATCTAAAAAACTGATACAAATGAACTTATTTAGAATACAGAAAAAGACTCAACAGACATAGAAAACAAACTTATGGTTATCAAAGGGAGAAGAGGGGGAGAAATAAATTAAGAGTTTGGGATTAAAATATACACACTACTATTAATATACATGGATTAATAAGGAACAAGGACCTATTGTGTAGCATAGAAAACTATATTCAGTATCTATAATAACCTATAATGGAAGATAATCTTTAAAAGAATACATACATGTATAACTGAATCACTTTACTGTACACCCAAAACTAATACAACATTGTAAATCAACTACATTTCAATAAAAATTCAAAAAGCAAAATAAAATAGCTGCTGATGTTACCTCAAAAGATGTGTGCCTCCTGGTTCTCTTATGGTCAGTTTTATCCTGAGAGTTCCCAGGGTGAATGACAAACTTGGGCAACATGGTGAGCAAATTGTAAGTTCATTATCAACTTTCTTGAGAAATAGAAACTTAGCAGTTAATTTTTGATTATGCACACAACTTTAATCATTCTTTAACTCATTTCTCTTTTTAAGGCTTTATAGAAATTTTAAAAATCACCAGAGAAATATGCAGTTTTTGCCTTGCAACATAGGATTAATTATAAAATCTCCATGATAGAATGTTTCAATATCTTTCCAAGCATTCTATGGCTGAATAGATTAGTATCTCTTCCCCGCATATATTTCATGGTCACCTAGCCTACAGTTTTTGGAGTTTTTCCATGGACCTGAACTCCCCCACAAATGGCAGTCTGGCAACCATCTGCACAGATCATAGCTAAGGTCATAGCATCACTGGATAGCACAACGAAGCTGGCAAAGGCAACAGCTTCAAACACTTCTCCCGACACCAGCAGAGTTAGCCTTCCATAATCTCTTATCTGAATCTACTTTGTTTTATCAGGAAGCAGCCTCCTGTCTTTGAAAGAAAAGTGGTTGTTACACTGCATCTAGAAATGGTTGGGAAATGAGTTACTTCCAGTTATCTTTCAGGTATAACCATGTATTAAAGGACTCAGACCTCTGCATGGGAATCTCAAAACTATGTAATGTAGCAGCAGTTAGTCATACACAATGGAGGATCTACAAAACCCACCCCAACATATTTAAATGTAAGTTCTAACTAGAACATGCCATTAAAAATGAAAAATTCAAGAAAATGTTAAACAGGTATGTCACCAGGACTACAGGCTCAAACCTGTACTGCTCTGGATAAAGTGCGACATAAGGTCTTCTATTTTGTGTGCCCCTTGCCTCCCACCCCATAGACCCCATCATCTATTCTGAGTTCTTGATCCATTAGCATAAACCAAGGACTTGGGCTCCAGTGGCATGGAGCAGACCTAGGCAGAAAGCGCCATGAAAGCCACAGAAGGAGAAGCCTTTGTGCCTTTCAAATTAGACTTTCTGTCCCAGCAGCTGCAACCACCTTTCCTTTGGATGGTAGTGTGTTGGGTCCATAGGTTATAAGCCCTCAATTCCAAGCTACTCCAGGTAATATCCCAATACATATACAGTGTATAAGGACTTCATATGTTCAAAGACACATAAAAGGCATAGTCATTGTCCTGGGGCCGCTCTCAGCTCTCATTCAGCTCTCAGTGAAGGTGATAGATGGGAAAAGCATGGAAAATTTCATCCTCTGTTATTTCCTTCTTAATGCCTCTTCAGGTTGGATAGCCCTGTGTTCTTCTCAACCCTCTCATTGCTGGAAGAACTATTTGTCCCTGGTGATCACAGGAAGTTGCTCATCAGAATGACGTAGAGACTGAGGACAGAGAACATGTTTAACCTGCAGAGTGTGTGATTGAACTAATCAATTCTGTGAACTTTATAACAGAAGATGCTGTGCTTCTTGATGCCCAAGGACCTACTGAAGATTTCATGAGTCACCTGTTTGTTCCTTTTACCATCAGTAGATATGATTTCCATGGAGTCAGGATGTCATTCCAGAACCGTGAATTTTTGCCTTCGGGACCTTTGCACTTTCATATCTACAACCTCCCTCTCACTCTTAAGGAAATAAGATTGACTGATGCTATTCTTCAAAACAGCATCCTATTTAACATGGATAACCAACAAGGTCCTTTTGTAGAGCACAGGGAACTCTGCTCAATGTTATGTGGAAGCCTGGCTAGGAGGAGGGTTTGGGGGAGGATGGATACATGTGTATGTATGGCTGGGTCCCTTTGCTGTTCGCCTGAAACTCACACAACATAGTTAATCAGCTATACCTCAATACAGGCTTCCCACGTGGCACTAGTGGTAAAGAATCTGCCTGCCAATGCAGGAGATAAAAGAGACCTGGGCTCAATCCCTGGGTTGGGAAGATGCCATGGAGAAGGGCATGACAACCCACTGCAGTATTCTTGCCTGCAGAATCCCATGGACAGAGGAGATTGGCGGGCTTCCGTCCACAGGGTCATAAAGAGTCAGACACGACTGAAGTGACTCAGCATAGCACACACTCATACTCCAACAAAAAATAAAAAGCTTAAAAAAAAAAAACCAGTAGCATCATTTCCTCTTTTCTTATTCCCAACCAAAACTATCAGTTGCACCTTTTGGAAGAAGAGAGAGCTTCTATACTGAAAGTTCAGGGAGCTTAAGAAGGGCATCCCTCCCACTCACCATGTATTTGCTTTTGGGCCAATCCATTATCAAGGATTTCACCCCCTCATTCTACCATTAGAGATAAGTATAAATCCAGTGCAATCCTCCTGGAGAAGAAATAATACAACAATACAAAACGACAGCAGCGTCCTCATAGACAAGGAGTTCACAGGCCCATAGATAGTGGAGCTGAAGTGGATGAATCTATAAGTCATCTGATGCCTGATTGTTTTTACAAATGAGGAAACTGAGAGAAGAACAACCTGAACATGCCCGACCTACACAGTTAATTATGATCGGGACGTGAACTAGGATCTCCTGATTCCTCACCACTGTTCTTAGGGGAAGAAGAGTAAAGTGTGTGTAGAATATATTGAGTACAAATGGATGCCAGAAAGGGGTCCCAGGAAGAGAAAGGGCAGAAAGTAGGAAATATGCTGATGCCAAGGAATGTCCCCATTGTCTCAGGTTAATTAAAGAGTCAGTATGATTCTGGGTTTGCTATTCAAACTGTAGAACTCAGACCAGCCACCTCAGCCCTGTGGAGGAGCCTGTTAGAATGCACAGTCTCAGGCCCCACCACAGATCTGCTGAACCAGTGTCTGCATTTTAACAACATCTCCAGGTGATTCGTGTATACATTAAAGCATGAGAAGCGCTGAACTAGGGCACAGACAGAGAAAAGGTACACAGGCAGCAACTCAGATCCACCCTGCACACTCTCCTCCGGCACTCCCCTACTGCAGAAAACAGGACAAGTCTCTGAACTAGCAGAACATCTTGTAATTTCAAGACCCCAGTTCCCAGGGTTTTTTATATAGATCTTGATTCCTCAAAGAGGGTAAAAGGAGAGTCATGATGCATGAATATGGGGGAGGCCACCAAAAAGTTCCTGAGAAGTTTGGATAAAACGTCGAGGACTTTACAGGTGTGCCTGTAACCTGAATCTGCTTTCTTTTTTTGTTTGTTTGTTTGTTTGATCTGATGTGGTTTGTTTTGTTTGTCCACATCAGGTTATCATGTCTACTTTGTGAAGCAAACTTGAAACTGTTTCACAGACCATCCCCTAAATGTCTTATTCTTCTTGTTCTATAGTAATTTATATATAATTCTGTTTTATCATTTTTTTTCAACTAAGCACTTTGATAAGGCATTGATAACTGGATTGTGAGCCCCTCAAAGGCAAAATTGTATGTTTTATTTATTAATATCTTTGGCATCCTAACAATTAGTGCCCTAGATTTAACAGACAAGCAATAATGAATGGTTTAAAATGAATGATGAAAGAATGGAAGCAGAGTGAAGAAAAATGAATAAATGAAGCAGAAAGTAAAGATTCCATCTGGTTTCAGCTCAAATACTCTGTTATTTATCTTGTAGTTTGACCTCATCACATGATCCAAGTTTCAGTTGCATCCACTACAGAGAAGTCAGGCCAACTAATTATTGCTGCGTCCTGGGATGCAGTCCGAACACATGAGCTACGATATAGTAACATGCCATCAATAAATCACTTTGAAATCCACAGGTAAGAGTTACCCTCCAACATGCTTCTACTGCAAGAATCCAATTTTCTTTCTTACACTGCACTGTTGATTTACAATATATGTGCAAGGGAAGAAATACATTATCAGAGGAAAGGAAAAAGAAGTAGCAATTTTTTTCTCTTTCCCATAAGACTCTCAACCAAAGGGAAAAAAAAAAAAAAAAACTATGTAAAATCTTAAAAACCACCATCTCCTGCAACTAGTTTGCACATACTCATAATTAAGATGGTCTGCTCTGTAACCATTTGCTGGCATGGCATTTTGATTCTGACAATAAGAATAACACTAAAGACAGGATCACAAAATTCAATGACTATTTCTTTATGATGAGAAAGAATAAAAAATCTTTATTTTGCCCACAACTAATCCAGTCATTCTCCTGAACCCTCATCACTGGGATTACCAGAGAAACAAATTAACCTAGTACCCAATACAGGAGACCTGGGTTTGATCCCTGGGTCAGGAAGGTCCCCTGGAGAAGGGAATGGCTACGTACTCTAGTATTGTTGCCTGGAGAATTCCTTGAACAGAGGAGATTGGCAGGCTATAGTCCATGCTAAGTCTCTTAGATCATCTTCTGTCTCCTCAGCTTTTCTCCATAAAATGGTTTCTGGTTTATACAGTAGAGAGCCAGGGGATGGCATCTGTGTTCTAGAAACCCCAGGAAAGAACTGGAGTCCTCTGCAGCAGTGTCATCATTTCCCTCTAATCTCCAAGTATTTAAGACATAGAGATGTCAGATCCCACTGCAAGAAACAACTCTCTGTCCACTTTAAAGACATCAGGTGAGAACCTCCAGATGTTTACTCCTTCAGGGTCTGACTCAACTTTCAAGCTCGGGTTCTGCTTTTCTTGGGTGGTCTCAATCAATGCCTGAGAAACAGACTGTCTTAGAATGTCCCCTCTGCCCACCACTTCCACACACTCCCACAGTGGGAGTTTTCTAAGGAGGTAGACTTGAAAGAGTGGTATCGTTGAGCCCAGCTAGACTTAATACATGACTGAGACCAGTTGAGGTCTTTGTATAAACTAAGATTCTAGCAGGTGAATGTGGAGATCGATTCAACTCGTGGCCACCCAAGACAACTCTCCGTTGCCTATAAACTGTCACCTGCCAATCTGGAGTGGTTTGCCTCTTTCTTTGGTCTCTCCTTGCTCTCTACGGATGGCAGCCAGTTTCAGATTTCACCCAGGAAGCTCCCAATGGCACAAACCAACACTCCCTTTTTCTCTCAGGGAAAGAAAACCTGTTACCCTTCAATAGGTTTCCCCAGTGGCTCAGCAGTAAAGAATCCACTTGCAAAGCAGGAGACCACAGGAGATGTGGGTTTGATCCCTGGGTAGAGAAGATCCCCTAGAAGAGGGCATGGCAAATCACTCCAGTATTGTTGCCTGGAGAATCCCATAGACAGTAGAGCCTGGCAGGCTACAGTCCAGCGGGTCACAAAGAGCCGGACATGACTGAAGAAGCTGAGCATGCATGCACCCTTCAATAAACATCTTGTACCCGTACCTCCATCTCAAGGTCTGCTTTCTAAAGAACTCTACTAGCACCCTGAGAAAGTGACCCTTGTTCTACTGAAGGCTGCTTGCCCTGTTGTTTTTCCAGGCTGATCTAACTCATAGTCTGATCTCTCTAAGTTTTGCCAGTGATGGGCAGTAACCTCTAGTCCATTAAGTCTCCTTTCAATTTCCCCAGACACATTTCTTTGTCTGCCATGTTATTCATCAACCTTAGGCCTAGAAGTCCAACAATTGGTAAAATACAGGCATAAAATATTCAAAGTTCCAATAAGTTCTCTCTCAAATCATCATATATAAATTCTTAGGGAAGAACTCTGATTGGCCCAGCTTGGATCACATGCCCATCCCTAAGCCATCATGAAGAGAATGGAGTACTATGACTGATCAAACTCAGGATGCTGTGTGGTCCTATGGTTACAGGTGGAGAGGCACCACAATTACAAGCCTCAACACAGACATATAAAATGGGGAAGAGGCAGTCCTCAAAGCAAGGTATGGTGGTGTGGCCAGAAGAAAGAGGGAGTGGGATACTGAACATACGAAACCCAGAAACAGATATTTCCTCACGACACATTCCCTGTTTTTAAGAAGCTCAATATTTTATTACCAAGTCATTTATAAAGACATAATTACAGTAGAATACAGGAGGTGCTGGTGAAGGAGTAGTTCCTACAAAGAAGGAAAAGACTAAATCTGGGAAGATGGTGAGGCAGGGTGTATAGGGCAGGAAGTAAGATGAAGCCATGTCTAAAAATGTTTCACAAGGTCGCATCTTAAAGAATGAATAAAAGCTTGGTAGAAAAACAAGACAGACAACCATCCAGAGGGAAGGAACAGGATATGCCAGGTCACTAAGGTATAAAACATCATGGTGGACCACCCTTCTTCCCGTGAAGTCCCCATTGGAGAATTTCCATGGAGGTATGTTATTTCAGAATGGGCTAGACACTACACATCTGTAATACTACTGTGCCCTTAGTCCCAAGATGCTTCCAGTTCATGGCAAGTAAGAATAAACTGCTTTAAGAGATCCAGCTGGTCTGTTGGTTTACCTATTTTTTAATACCTATTTTTCTTTAATTTTATATTTACAGCTGCATTCACAGAAAAGATTAGGATTTTATCTGGGTAAAGGGAGATAACAGCTCCATATTAGGAAAGATTGGGGAGTGTAAATTAAGTCATATTAGCAATTATTAAACTAGTTAATACTTTAATATGTAATATAAACAATCAATTATATATAATCAATATACTATATGCATTGATATCTTTGCATATGTGTTCAACCAGTCCATCCTAAAGGAGATCAGTCCTGGGTGTTCATCGGAAGGACAGATGTTGAAGCTGAAACTGCAATACTTTGGCCACCTCATGCAAAGAGTTGACTCATTGGAAAAGACCCTAATGCTGGGAAGGATTGGGGTTAGGAGGAGAAGGGGACAACAGAGGATGAGATGGCTGGATGGCATCACCGACTCGATGGACATGGGTTTGGGTAGACTCCAGGAGTTGGTGATGGACAGGGAGGCTTGGTGTGCTGTGATTCATGGGGTCATAAAGAGTCAGACACCACTGAGCGACTGAACTAACTAACATGTAAGAACAAGCTGGAATCAAGATTGCCGGGAGAAATGTCAATAACCTCAGATACGCAGATGACACCACACTTATGGCAGAAAGGGAAGAAAAACTAAAGAGCCTCTTGATTAAAGTGAAAGAGGAGAGGGAAAAAGCTGGTTTAAAACTCAACATTCAGAAAACTAAGACATGACATCTGGTCCCATCCCTTCATGGCAAATAGATGGAGAAACAGTGGAAACAATGACAGACTTTATTTTGGGGGGCTCCAAAATCACTGCAGATGGTGATTGCAGCTATGAAATTAGAAGACACTTGCTTCTTGGAAGAAAAGCTATGACCAACCTAGACAGCATATTAAAAAGCAGAGACATTACTTTGTCAACAAATGTCCATCTAGTCAAAGCTGTGGTTTTTCCAGTAGTCATGTATGGATGTGAGAGCTAAACTGTAAAGAAAGCTGAGGGCCAAAGAATTGGTGCTTTTGAACTGTGGTGTTGGAGAAGACTCTTGAGAGTCCCTTGGACTGCAAGGAGATCCAACCAGTCCATCCTAAAGGAGATCAGTCCTGGGTGTTCATTGGAAGGACTGATGCTGAAGCTGAAACTCCAATACTTTGGCCACCTGATGCAAAGAACTGACTCATTTCAAAAGACCCTGATGCTGGGAAAGATTGAAGGCCAGAAGAGAAGGGGACGACAGAGGATGAGATGGTTGATGGCATCACCGACTCAATGGACATGAGTTTGAGTAAACTCTGAGAGTTGGCGATGGACAGGGAGGACTGGCGTGCTGCAGTCCATGGGGTCGCAAAGAGTCTGACATGACTAAGTGACTGAACTGAACTGAACATGTAAGATTAGCATATGTGGAGTTTATCAAATAGGCTTGTTCATTATGTGAAAAGTGCTTTTTTAATGCACATAAATTATGTGTGAAGTGAAGTGAAAGTCACTCAGTAGGGCCCAACTTTTTGCGACCCCATGGACTATAGAGCCCATGGAATTTTCCAGGCCAGAATACTGGAGTGGGTAGCCTTTCCCTTCTCCAGGGGATCTTCCCAGCCCAGGGTTTGAACCCAGGTCTTCTGCATTGCAAATTATGTGTATGTGTATGATACATATTCACATGTATTATCACATATTTTGTATATCATATATCACATATACTTCCATATACTGAGAAAGCATTTTTCATACAATGGACAGACTCAAAAGTGAGCATTTTATATTATGCTGAATTCTGTGCTCCAACCATTCCAATTATAATACAGTCACAGTGTATACATTAAACATACACATTTTTTAAATTAAACATTTAGTTTAGCTGTGAGTGGAAATGAATAGAAATATGAAACACAAAATCAGAAACTCTACTCATTATTTTTTTGCATGTAATTTTCTTTGAATAATATGAGCCTCATTGGGATCGAATCTTAAGCTCAATAAACAGAAAACACAGATCATGGCTCACTCTGTTCAGTATCTGCTAAATCACCAAAGAGGCTCAGCTTGGCACTGCAGCCTTCTTAGTTTTAGAGATGCAGGGAGCCTGAAGGTTAAAGCACAAAATTGCTTCCACCGATCTCATGAATTTTGAAGCGCTTCCTGCACGGTACTGATTTCACATTGCAGAACCGGCCTTAAACCTGACTCTCCTGCTACCATGGCAACCTGTTGGTTCAGAATGAACTGAATTGTGGGATTATCACTAAGGGGGAGGACGAGGGGAGTTCTGCTTTATTTATTAAGCCAGTTCACTGTGTAATGCTTATGAATGGGAAGACCAAGAAAAAGTAATTCTGTTGTTTCTTTTAAAGTCTATGTTATATTCTAAACACACTATGGCTATTAAATATTCATGTTAAGTCTATAGAGGTTAGTTTATCATTGTATCATCAGTGGGATGTAGAGAACAAATGAAATCAAAATTAAAGACTTCATTATCTCATTGAAGATTCATTTTAAAAAAGATGGGATTTGGGCAGTGTGAAGAAAGAACAATAAATGAAATTAGAACTTGATCCCGTCAGTTTTCCCTGCCCATATCAGGTAACTTTAGCATGATTTGCAATGTTAAGCTTAAAATAAACCTGAAGTGTTGGTTCATACCACCCACAGACTTCTGAACATTCCAATTCCCATGAAATGGCCTCAGTTAAATTGGAACCCATGACAGATGGAATCAGAACTTGTTGCCTCATCACAAATCACTTTCTCAAATTAGCAGCAGCTTGAGAAATAAACCTGTTTGTAAATGGAGTAAAAGCCTTTCACAATGTGATCTGTTTCTGTGGAAATCTACATATCCTTTCTACCCTTCTCTACATAATATCTAATACTAGGATTTTCACATTGCAAATGGCTAATGGTAGTTGTTGATAATTAATTGGGAAATTCTACCTTTCATATTTCACAGCTACTTTGTTCTCCCCATGGTAAAACCACTTCACCCACATTACTGATAAATCCTCACAATAACCTTACAAGTATAAGCCCTACCTTAGATCCAGCTAGATTAAGTGCCTGCTCAAATCACAAAGCTAGAATTTTAGTCAGTTTTGTGTTTTGTTTGTTTCATTTATTATCTCCAAAGCCTCTTCTCCGAGTAAATGTTCCAATCCTTCAGGTCAGAGGGGCTTTCTGGAATTGAAGTCTGAAAGCTCTTTGAGCCATGATACAGGAATTGATATGCCAGTCAACATTAGAAAGGTTAAGCTATTATGTGGTGGTCCAAACGCACCATGTAACACATGTATGAATACTTAACTGTTTAAAATCACAAACTTGTGAGTGTTTCTAGATTCTCATGATTAGAAAATTGCCTATTAAAAAGGGATACCAGTGTGGGGAGCTACAGTTGGGTTCAAACTCAAATTAAGGTAAATAGTAAACTCAGTTCAGTTCAGTTCAGTCGCTCAGTTGTGACCGACTCTCTGCGACCCCATGAATTGCAGCACACCAGGCCTCCCTGTCCATCACAAACTCCCAGAGTTTACTCAAACTCATGCCCATCGAGTCGGTGATGCCATCCAGCCATCTCAGCCTCTGTCGTCCCCTTCTCCTCCTGCCCCTAATCCCTCCCAGCATCAGGGTCTTTTCAACTCTTTGCATGAGGTGGCCAAAGTATTGGAGTTTCAGCTTTAGCATCAGTCCTTCCAATGAACACCCAGGACTGGTCTCCTTCAGGATGGACTGGTTGGATCTCCTTGCAGTCCAAGGGACTCTCAAGAGTCTTCTCCAACACCACAGTTCAAAAGCATCAATTCTTCAGTGTTCAGCTTTCTTCACAGTCCAACTCTCACATCCATACATGACCACTGGAAAAACCATAGCCTTGACCAGATGGACCTTTGTTGGCAAAGTAATGTCTCTGCTTCTTAATATGCTATCTAAGTTGTCATAACTTTCCTTCCAAAGAGTAAAAGTCTTTTAATTTCATGGCTGCAATCACCTTCTGCAGTGATTTTGGAGCCCTAAAAAATAAAGTCTAACACTGTTTCGACTGTCTCCCCATCTATTTCCCATGAGGTGATGGGACCAGATGCCATGATCTTAGTTTTCTGAATGTTAAGCTTTAAGCCAACTTTTTCACTCTCCTCTTTCACTTTCACCAAGAGGCTTTTTAGTTCCTCTTCACTCTCAGCCATAAGGGTGGTGTCATCTGCATATCTGAGGTTATTGATATTTCTCCCGGCAATCTTGATTCCAGCTTGTGCTTCTTCCAGCCCAGCGTTTCTCATGATGTACTCTGCATATAAGTTAAATAAGCAGGGTGACAATATACAGCCTTGAAGTACTCTTTTTCCTATTTGGAACCAGTCTGTTGTTCCATGTCCAGTTCTAACTGTTGCTTCCTGACCTGCATACAGGTTTTTCAAGAGGCAGGTCAGGTGGTCTGGTATTCCCATCTCTTTCAGAATTTTCCACAGTTTATTGTGATCCACACAGTCAAAGGCTTTGGCATAGTCAATAAAGCAGAAATAGATGTTTTTCTGGAACTCTCTTGCTTTTTTGATGATCCAGCGGATATTGGCAATTTGATCTCTGGTTCCTCTACCTTTTCTAAAACCAGCTTGAACATCTGGAAGTTCACGGTTCACGTATTGCTGAAGCCTGGCATGGAGAATTTTGAGCATTACCTTACTAGTGTGTGAGATGAGTGCAATTGTGCAGTAGTTTGAGCATTCTTTGGGATTGCCTTTCTTAGGAACTGGAATGAAAACTGACCTTTTCCAGTCCTGTGGCCACTGCTGAGTTTTCCAAGTTTGCTGGCATATTGAGTGCAGCACTTCCACAGCATCATCTTTCAGGATTTGAAATAGCTCAGCTGGAATTCCATCACATCCACTAGCTTTGTTCGTAGTGATGCTTCCTAAGGCCCACTTGACTTCACATTCCAGGATGTCTGACTTTAGGTGAGTGATCACACCGTTGTGATTATCTGGGTCATGAAGATCGTTTTTGTACAGTTCTTCTGTGTATTCTTGCCACCTCTTCTTAATATCTTCTGCTTCTGTTAGGTCCATACCATTTCTGTCCTTTACCGAACCCATCTTTGCATGAAATGTTCCCTTGGTATCTCTAATTTTCTTGAAGAAATCTCTAGTCTTTCCCATTCTGTTGTTTTCCTCCATTTCTTTGCACTGATCACTGAGGAAGGCTTTCTTATCTCTCCTGGCTATTCTTTGGACTAGATACTCTTTAAAGCATAAACCTGGTACTATTCTGGGATTTCAGACATTCTGAAAGCACCAAGGCTAAAGAATCCCTGAGATGACCATATGGGATGCACAGTAAGCACTTTTTTTCCCTATTAAACTGAGCTGAGCTTATAAAAGGTACATATTTCATAAAGCACAAGATAGCAAAGAGGAAGTATGCTTGATTACACCTTCTCATTTACTCAATGCATGTTTACTGAGCAGCTCACAGGAAAGAGCCATGGGTTGGGCATTATAGAAGCCATGGAAAGGGTATTCAGAGCCAGTCTCTGACTTCAAAGAGTTTATAATTTAATAGCTGAAACAGGTCAACATGAATAGCCATAGCTATGTAGCAAGACCAAGAGGGAAAAAAAAAAAAATGTTGTAATAAAGGTAAAAGAAAATCACTGTGAAAGCAAAGACAAAGGAGCAATTAATGCACCCTTGATGGAGGTGGCAGCTTGCACACTAAATGTTGAAAAATGACAAAATGTTAAAAGAATCCAGCAGGCTGAAGAAGCAAAAGCATTGAGATATAAAGATGTGCTGGAGCAACAGGAAGTACCAATGTGGCTCTTACATCACTATGTCTTAGCACAGACTTTAGAGCCCAACTTCACCAAGACCTTCCAGCCCATCGTCCACTGCTCCCCGTGACATCTAAAGTCACAACAGTGATAATGATTTAATAAAAGACCATCAAGGGGGGAAAAGTCTGATAAAATAACAAGCCTCAAGGAGTAAATAAAACATTTTGACTTGATAAAGTCCTGAGGCTAGAGAGCAGAGTGGATGTAGGCATATGTAAATAATATGGAAATTAACTATAAATACACATGTGGCTTTGACCATCCAGGAAAAAAAAAAAAAAAAAACAACTTGCTGATGATTGCTATAAAAATTCTTTAGAAGGTAGACACTGTCTGAACACTTGCAGACAAATTGTCATCTTTGTTCCAAATCAAAAGGCTTAAACTCTCCAAGAAAAACTCCTCTGGCTTTTCAGTCCCTGGTTCTTTTCACCCTTCAGAAGTTCCCTGATCAAAGCCCATGGGACTTCCTAGCCGTCCAACTGTCAGGAAGAATAGCAGCAGCATAAATGTCATTAGCCGTAGAAGCTACATATTTGGGTTGGTATAACTTATATCTGCATGTGATCAATTTCCAGCACATTTACAATAGCAGTAAGTTTTTTCTTCTATGGGATAAAATAACTGTAATGCTCACCTATATTGACAAAAATAGCAAAATAATTATAATTTTGTAATGCTAGAAAAGTATGGCATTTTAGAGGGTTGTCTAATCATAGCATAAGCCCTTCTGATAATGCATATGTTCAATTGAAAAATAATTTCTGGGCCCATTTCTCACAAGTAGACAGCTCCTACTTATCCTGTTTCTACTAATGCTAAGTTACAGAAGTAATTGTGTTCCAATGCTGCTACTACATTTCCTTTAGGCAAAATTGACAGACTTGATAAAGAAATACATTGAAATCTGAATCAAAAATTTCTATTTCATTAATTTCATTCTGTAAAAATTTCAAATAAGTCTATTGAAGCAGTGTTGATAAAATAAAATTGTTACTTCTTTATTCCTTCAACAAAAATTTTCTTGTCTCACTGTTCTAAACTTAAAGTTCAGTTCTTCCTATTTTCTCTCTTTTTTTTCCCATCTTATTTCTTTATTCTAAATTCATTCATTTAGTCAATATCTATTTTCTGTGTACTTTCTATATTCCAGTAAATGTTCTAAGGAGCTAGAGGTACAACAATGAATAAAACAAACAATAATTACCCTCAGGAAGATTACATGTAGTGGTGAAGAAGTAGGAAATAAAGAAAGTAAAAGTGCAAATTAAGAATGTTAGATAAGAGACTTCCCTGGTGGTCCAGTGGCTAAGACTCTGTGTTCATAAAGCATGGGGACATGGGTTCAAACACTGGTTGGAGATAAAAGATCCCATATGATGCATGGCAGGGCCAAAAAAAAGAAGAAGAAGAAAAGAATTGTAGATAAAAGCAGTAACAATAAAAATCAGAAAAGGAATGGAAATAGGAAAATTGGGTAGGAGTTGAAGTTTTAGAAAGAGTGACATTGAGAAGTCAGTATTTCACAGAAAACTTGAAGTAAATAAGAGAGAAAACCACTTAGGTATTTGGGAAAATAGCACTTCTGAAGGAGGAGACAATAAATGCAAAAGTCTTGAGGTGGGAGCGTGCTTGGCATTTTCTAGGAAGAGTGAAAAAGCCAGTGCAGGTGGAGCAGAGTTCTGGGGAGAGCAGGTAGGAAATGAGTTTAGAGTCAGATCACACAGGCCATGTAGATCATAGCAATGGCTTCAGCTTTTATTCTTGCCAACGAAAGTCTGTCTAGTCAAAGCTGTGGTTTTTCCAGTAGTCACATATGGATGTGAGAGCTGGACTGTAAAGAAAGCTAAGCACTGAAGAATTGATGCTTTTGAACTGTGGTGTTGGAGAAGACTCTTGGGAGTCCCTTGGACAGCAGGAGATCCAACCAGTCCATCCTAAAGGAAATCAGTCCTGAATATTCACTGGAAGGACTGATGCTAAAGCTGAAACTCCAATACTTTGGCCACCTGATGTGAAGAACTGACCCATTTGAAAAGACCCTAATGCTGGGAAAGATTGAAGGCAGGAGGAGAAGGGGACAACAGAGGATGAGATGGTTGGATGGCATCACCAACTCAATGGACATGAGTGAGTAAGTTCCGGGAGTTGGTCATGGACAGGGAAGCCTGAAGTGCTACAGTCCATGGGGTCACAAAGAGTCAGACACGATTGAGTGACTGAACTGAACTGATCATCTGATTCAGATCATAAGTGGGTCAGATTGGTTGCTGTGTTTAGAATACAGTGGAAACAGGAGAAACCAATAGAAGTATGTTCCTAGATGAGAAACAATCATGGTTTGTAGCATGTTGTTAACAGTGGAAGAAGTAAGAAGATGCAATGTGGACATATTTTGAGGTTGAGACAATAGGATTTGATGCCAGCTCATGAATGGGTTATGAGATAAACAGAGGAATCAGGGAGAAAATCACGGGTTTTGGTCTAGAGATGGGACCAAAACTTTGAACCAAATCCTTGAACTGAGAAGGGAAAGTGAGGGGGAGTGAAATTGGGTCAAGAAATAAGAAACCAAGAGTTTCTCTAAGGCCATGTTACATTTGAGACACATGTTGGACATCCAAAAGGAGAGATTATTTAGACATCATTGGAGTTCAGGGAAATATTATAAGCTGGACATATATATTTGGAATTTGCTGGCCAATAGTTGGTGATAGACTCTGCAAGAATCACCTGAGGAGTGAGCATAGACAGGAAACAGGAAGGGTTCTGAGGTCTAAGCTCTGGTCTCCAATGTCCTGAAGCCAGGGAGATACACCTAGACAGCAAAGCAGACTGAGAAAAAATAGCCAGCGAGGTCATGTGAGAACCAGGTATGTTGATGGTCTAGAAACCAAAGAAGGTATTTAAAGGCAAAATATACATATATGATTGCATTATCAAATATTGGTAAATCAAGTAATATAAGAACTTAGAATTGATCACCAAATTTGACAATACAGAGGTCATTGATGATCTCAACCAGAGCCATTTCTGGAAAGGGTTTGAGAATGTGAGGGACAATTTGGGTAAGTACTCACAATTCTCAAAGAGTTTCTTGTATAGAAAAGAAGAGATACAGGCAGCCACTGTGAGGCATACTTGGATCAGGAGAGGTTTTGTTTTGTAGGTCTTTCAGTTGGAAGAAATAGCAACCCATCTGTATGCTGATAGGGATGATCCAGTAGAAAGGGGAAAGTCAATGCACAAAAGGGGGGAATTACTAACGCAAGTTTCTTGAGTAAGCAGGAGGGCAGGGTTGATCACATAAGTGGAGTGATTAATAAGGACACAGGAACACAGAACAGTTATTCAATACAACAGGAAAGCAGAGACTGTACCATGGATGCAGGTGGGTAGGTAAAAGGATAGATGAGAGTTTGTAAACATCGTGGTTTGTAGACATCTACATAGACATCAAGTCTGTGTAGACATAGACTTCATTTTTCTCAGTGAAACAGGAAGCAAGATCATCACCTAAGGGGATAGATGGTGAAGGCAGGATTGGATATTTGTAGATGGGGGAGAAAATATGATATTATCATCTAAGAAGAGAGAAATTTTATGGTTCAAGGGATATTAGGATTCCAGAACAGCATTAGTGGGCCACTTGAGGTCTGTGAGTGTGAATTTAAAGTGAAATTTATCAGTATGGGTACTTGTCCTCTCCTGTTACACTCAGTTGTAGGAGATTGGGTGGAGAACTGGACTTGACTAGAATTCTTGTTTAGCAAAGACATTACAATGAAGGGAGAGATAGAGAGGTGTCAAAAATATTTTTGAAGGAATGATTATAATGATGAGCCATGAAATTTAAACTTAACGACAAGGGTAGTGAAGAGTAAAGTGGATGAGAGAGTGGAAAGATGGTTGGATCCACAGGTTCCATTTTTGGTGTGTGTTGGGGATTATTGGAATTAAGGTACTAGAGGCAGTATAGTGGAAATACAGAAGGCAGCTGCTAGTGTGAAATATTTGGAATTCAGATTTACGATAGGTTGCATTTATTAGTAAGGTTGTAGTTATTAGTAAGGTTGCAGTTATTTTCAAGGGCATAACTATGCAAGTGAATAGTTGATGGAGAATGGAACCTGGAAAATATTGGAAAGGTCATTTTTATGAATATTGAAATCAACAAGTATTAACACAGCAACAGTGTGAGAAAAAGTGACAGTGAGCAGGGTCTATGTTTAGTGGGTGAGGGTAAATGACATGGGGCAATAGATGTCTGCAACATTGAGGGGTAGAGGCTGAGTAAGTGATGACATGAAACATGAAATTGGATGCTTTTATGGAAGAGAGAAAGACAGCAAAGAGAAGCAAGAAAGAGAGTCTCAGGGTAAGCAGGAATCTCAAAGGAGAGGCAGGATTTCCTCAGAGAAAGGTTAAAAAGAGCATTTACAAAAGAGTTTGAGGATGCAGGGGATTTTGTTGACGACCAACCTTGAGTATCAAAGACCAAATGAAAAAAGATACAGGATATAGGAAGGAGTAGGAATTGGGTCCAAAGAAGTGACATACAAAGTTTAGAGGGTATTTGAAGTTGAACGGTTCTATGAAGACCTACAAGACCTTCTAGAACTAACATTCAAAAAGATGTCCTTTTCATTATAGGGGACTGGAATGCAAAAGTAGGAAGTCAAGAAACACCTGGAGTAACAGGCAAATTTGACCTTGGAGTACAGAATGAAGCAGGGCAAAGGTTAATAGAGTTTTGCCAAGAGAACGCACTGGTCATAGCAAACACCCTCTTCCAACACACAAGAGAAGACTCCACACATGGACATCACTAGATGGTCAATACCAAAATCAGATTGATTATATTCTTTGCTGCCAAAGATGGAGAAGCTCAATACAGTCAGCAAAAACAAGACCAGGAGTAGACTGTGGCTCAGATCATGAACTCCTTATCACCGAATACAGACTTAAATAGAAGAAAGTGGGGACAGCCACTAGACCATTCAGGTATGACCTAAATCAAATCCCTTATGACTATACAGTGGAAGTGAGAAATAGATTTAAGGGACCAAATCTGATAGACAGAGTACCTGAGGAACTATGGATGGAGATTCATGACATTGTACAGGAGACAGGGATCAAGACCATCCCCAAGAAAAAGAAATGCAAAAAAGCAAAATGGCTGTCTGAGGAGGCCTTACACATAGCTGTGAAAGGAAGAGAAATGAAAAGCAAAGGAGAAAAGGAAAGATATTCCCATTTGAATGCAGAGTTCCAAAGAATAGTAAGGAGAGATAAGAAAGATCAAGATTGCTGGGAGAAATATCAATAACCTCAGATATGCAGATGACACCACCCTTATGGCAGAAAGGGAAGAAGAACTAAAGAGCCTCTTGATGAAAGTGAAAGAGGAGAGTGAAAAAGTTGGCTTAAAACTCAACATTCAGAAAACTAAGATCATGGCATCCGGTCTCATCACTTCATGGCAAATAGATGGGGAAACAATGGAAACAGTGGCTGACTTTATTTTTTTGGACTCCAAAATCACTGCAGATGGTGATTGCAGCCATGAAATTAAAAGATGCTTACTCCCTAAAGGAAAGTTATGACCAACCTCAACAGCATATTAAGAAGCAGAGACATTACTTTGTCAACAAAGGTCCATCTAGTCAAGGCTATGGTTTTTCCAGTGGTCATGTATGGATGTGAGAGTTGGACTATAAAGAAAACTGAGTGCAAAAGAATTGATGTTTTGGAACTGTGATGTTGGAGAAGACTCTTAAGGGTCCCTTGGACTGCAAGGAGATCCAGCCAGTCCATCCTAAAGGAGATCAGTCTGGGTGTTCATTGGAAGGACTGATGTTGAAGCTGAAACTCCAATACTTTGGCCACCTGATGCAAAGAGCTGACTCATTTCAAAAGACCCTGATGCTGGGAAAAATTGAAGGCAGGAGGAGAAGGGGACGACAGAGGATGAGATGGTTGATGGTATCACTGACTCAATGGACATGAGTTTGGGTGAACTCTGGGAGTTGATGATGAACAGGGAGGCCTGGTGCTGTGGTTCATGGTTTGCAAAGAGTTGGACATGACTGAGCGACTGAACTGAACTGAAATAAGGGGTGACTTGAAAATCTTGTATAAAAGGCACCATCAGCTTTGTCTTGAGTGTGTGCACACATGCTCAATCACTTCATTTGTGTCTGCCTCTTTGTGACCCTATGAACTGTAGCCCCCCAGGCTCCTGTGTCCAAAGGATTCTCTAGGCAAGGATACTGGGGTGGGCTGTCATGCCCTCCTCCAGGGTAGCTTTGTCTTAACTGTCCCCAAAATTGGTAGGTTCAAGAGGCTGTGAGTGTTGAGGGGAGCAAAGCCTTGGTAGACGGTGGTCTTGACAAAAGTATACAGATTTCTGGGCCATCTGACTCCTGATGGAGACATGGACTCCTACAAAGGGGTGCAGTCATAGTGTGCTCTTCCAGCAGTGGCCTGCAGAGGGCACTGGTGAGGAGGGCTCAAGCTACTTCCCGACTTCTGCTGAAAGAGGCTTCAGGGCAGGAAAAAGGGCAATGTTGCCCTAATCTCAATTCGTTTGTCATCCACCTCCTTGAAATGTACTTAGAGCTTAATTTCTTATGCTAGTAAGCAGTGTACTGAAACACTTATGAAAAAATATCTTAAGATCAGAAATAAATACATCTGATGACTCAACAGCTGAGGAATATGGTGATGCTGCAAAAGGGCAAAGATGCTTGCTGACTGGTGTCTGAGAGAAGTCATGCAGAGTATATATATCCCAAATTAAAATATCTCCCCAACTGCCCATCATGGTGCCAGAAATGTCACTGTTAGAGAATCAGGGAATCTCAAGCGTAACTGAGACAGAGAAAAAAGCAACATGGTACCACAGAATGAATGCAGGATTTGGCATCCCACTGATCTGTGTGCAAACCCCAGCCCGGGGCCTCATCAGCTGTGTCACATGAGTTAACTTGCTCTAATTTTCTAACCTCCCTGTAGAATATTCACACACCACACGGAAGGCAAGTTTCTGTTGGGTGGAGACAGGTGCCAAGGTCGGATTTCTGCTCGGGGCGACCATGGAAAGATTGTTGATTTAGGGCACTAGGAGTGGCTGGCTGATTGAAACAGAAAATTGAAGAGAATGTTTACTGGGCAGATGACATATGTGGACATCTGCAAAGCACGGTGTATAAATATGCACTGAGACTTGAAGCCCCACAAATACCCTAGATCTCTGCATAATCTTCAATTCATAGTATTTACCTGTGAGGTATCTGAGTAAGAAGCACTTATTAGAAACACCGTAGAGACTATTCACCTCTAAGCTCTCTTCCACTTACAGATTCTAGAATTCATTGAGAGAGTATGATAACTGGACAGAAAAGAAGAGTCTGGGCAAAGTTATAACACAGGAAAATGGAGGTTCCATGTTTTTCCAAAGGCAGGCAGGACCCTCTTAGTGTGTTTTGACCCTTTAAGGATTTCCTCTCCACCCTCCCTCCCTCATAGCTCAGATGGTAAAGAATCTGTCTGCAATGCAGGAGACAAGGATTTGATCCCTGGGTCGGAAAGATCCCCTGGAGAAGGAAATGGCAACCCACTCCAGTATTCTTGCCTGGAAATCCCACAGACAGAGGAGCCTGGTGGGCTACAGTCAATGGGGTCACGAAGAGTCAGACATAACATAGTAACTAAACCACCACTCCCTCCCTCACACACACACACACACACAGACACACACACACACACACACACACACACACAGAGAAAGATGCCCTCTCATGGAAATGACCCACGCTGAGACACATAAGCCTCTCACCACCCCACCACCAATACCCCAACCGTCAGCTGAAAGACCCCTCCCAGAGAGGCAGTGGGGTGGAGTTAGGTTAGGAACACAGGCTTTGGCACCTCATGACACTGGGTGACTTGGGGGCAATTATTTAACCTTTCTGAGTTTTGCTTTTTCTGATGTAAAAGGGGATAATAAGAGGCCCTTGACAGTGATACAGCACAGATTGAATGGGGTAAAGTGTTTAGTGTTGTGCCCAGTGCACAATAAATATTCAGTAAATAATAACTACGATTTATTTCCCTGGTTTTTTATGAGCACTGTTGTTCTGTTGCTCTGTACATTTTCTCGCTGCTGCTGTTGTTGATTCCCTGTTGATATGTCAGGATGCTGATAGCATCAACCCCTGAAGTGATGCACATTATAACAATTCTCTACAGCCTTGCCCACTCAGGATTCTCTCCAACCCATGGACCAGAGAGAGGGCAGCTGATGTATTCTCCACTAAGCCTGTGCTGTTGACTTACCTAACATTCAGTCTGGGGGTCCTCTGGCCCCTCTCACACCATATAAAAGCATAGCAGTTTTATCTTCTGGGAAGCAGGGTAACCTGAAAATAGGTAGATTGCTTCCAAGTCTAGTTCTTTCCAATTGCCCTATACCCATCACTTCTTTTTCAGTGCTGGTTATGGAAGACTTAAATGTTTTTATTTACAAAAGTCAAGGGTAAAAGGTTTAAATATAAATTATTCCATAATCACAAAAAAAACTAAAGGCAAGCTCTAGGTAGTGAGCTGCTAGAGGATATTGCATTCTACAAATGTATAATGTGATCATGTATTTCCATTCATTATTTCTTACCTGGATTGACTGTGGAAGGAAATAATTTTCTCTTTTAGCTCCATACTTCTTGATCCACATCCATTGCCTCTGGATTTCCAGAATGAATAACCCACAGTTGTCCAGAAATAACATTTATTAAGCAACAATAAAACACACAATAGAAAAGGCCTTATAAGTAAAACTATATATTTATAATGCTTTATTTTTTTTGCTCCAGTACTCCACAAAACACTACAGACAGTAACAAAATAATTCAGTAAATATTAAAAACTTTCAAGGGACTTATAGGACACTCTTTATCATAAGTGAGCATCAACAATGCCACGGCTATTAGATACACTATTAAACACTATCATAGATATCTTTCTTGAATTAGGGCTATGATTAATATTTTTATTCAGAAATCATAACATTTACACATACCCATACACAAGAGAACAGTTCAGAGTAAGTGAAGCAGGTGCTCCAGTGAAATGGAATCATCCGCCTGTACAGCATTTAAAGGTATTACAGTGTTAACAAGAGAGAAGTCAACACACTAAAGAGAAATATTGGGGTTTGCTTGGGATGGGAGGAGTGAAAATAGGGTAATCAGTGAAAGCTGCTTACATATTTTCCATTGCTCTCTTAGCAATGTGCTCCCTTCCCTTTTCTGCCTTTTCTTGGTTGAGGTATTCCAGCACTTTCACTAACAGATCTTCATCCAAGTACGGTCTGTTGGGGGTATCATCACTCTTCGGGGTCCCTACAGGGAGCCTTTTGCTTACCGAGGCCAGTTTGTCAGTCTCCTGAGAGCTGTGTTGACTCAAATGCTCTTTGAGGGCCTGCTCGATTTGGTTCTCGTCCTGCCGATCATCTTCAGTTGAGCCTTGACTGGGAACTCGCTTCACGGGGTTGGCATTCATGATCTCAGGGTATTTAACCAGCATCCTGGCCAAGTACTCTCCTAATTCTTGATCCTTGTCATTCAGGTTCTCATATGCCATCTGTCTGTTTTCAACATCTGGCATCCAGACAGCTTTGGGGAGCTGGTTAGCTTTAGATCTTCCAGGACCATAGGGCAGTCTTGACAGAACTTTCTCTCGGTTATACTGATTGGGAAAATATGGAGGCTTTGGATTTCCAGCACTCTCCATCCCTAAAAGATTTAGAATGTCCTCCACACTGAGCCCATCCGGTAGGGCCTCTGCCACAGGACGACCAGGTGTTTTGGGGTAGCCATTCTTGGAGAGCATCTTATTTTGGAACAGATCTGGATGGTCTAAGTCAACCTCTGAGATGTCTTCAGGTTCAACAGGAATCTCAAGCTCCTGCTCTGGTTCTGCTGGCTTCTCTCCAGTTTTGAGCATGTCAATTAAGTCTTCAGGGGGTATCTGTAAATTCCTTGAGATTTCAATCAGCTGATAAATAGATTGAGGATCAAGTGGTTTCTCAAAGAGCCTGGTTGCTCTTTCCCCAGTTTGCCCATTCTGGGACCTCCCACTTCCCGCAGCATTCACTAACCTTTTCAGATAGGCAATTACTTTGGAGACATCATCTGAGAGTTGGTCTTTACTCTCTTTCCGGAGATCTTCATCTTGGAGGCCCAGCTGCCCGGAACGCTTCATTTCGTCATTGATTTGCTCAGCTTTGTCTGCATTCTCTTTGCTGTCTCTTGCCTCTTCCTGAGTTTGACTCTCTATTTTTTCCTCTACTGGGTTCCAGTCTTCTCCCCCAACCACATCTTCATAGGCAATGTTATTAGCCTTGTAGATATCATCTTCATCGTCTGTGTAAAGTTTTTGCTCCTCATCAGCCCTCTCACGCTTCTGGTTGTTTGGTCCCGTCAGTTTCCCCAGCTCTTGGAAGACAGATTCCAATGTAGCAAGATTTTGAGGAGTATATTGTTCCTCCACTATTTCATTTGTGCGTTTGAAGGGGTTGTCCCTGGAATTCTCTTCATACATAGGAGGGAATCTCATGTGCTTGAGCTTTCTCTCTGCCCACTGTTGAGTCTCATAATCATCAGGCATGTCCATTGGAAAGTTCTTTTCTGAATTCAAAGTATAAGGCCTGTTTTCCTTTGGGGCAGACTGGGGCTCATTTTCAGCCTGTCTCAAAGCTTCAGCTATTATCTTCATCCATTCATCTTCACTCAGGGAATCCCTTGAACTTTCTGGCAAGTCACCGTTTTCTTTTTGCTGAAGGGGAAGAGAAACACCTTGGTAGGGGTTGTAGTCTGGGCTGCTTTCTTCTTTGTGAGCTTGTTGTCGGAGCTTCTCTATGTACTCCAAAGCCCTGATCATTTCAGGACTGGGAAACCTTTGGACATTTTCCAATCTGAGATCTGGTTCCTTCTGAAGCAGCTGGTTTCTCTGAAATGAAGCAGCGTCAGCTTCAGAGAGGAGGAAAATTAAAGGGATGAGAGACAGGACTGCTCCAAGCCAGTGAGTCTTAGCTTCTGCCATGTTTGAAAGATTTCCTTAAAGCATAGAAAACATGAGTTAACACAAGTGAAACTGACTAGTAGACTCTATAGCAAAAAAAGTAATTAACCATTGAGGGGGGAAAAGAACACAGTAGAGATTACTCTACATTAATTTAGGATGATTCTTTTTGAAAACTATAAATGTTTCATACACAATCCTCACAAACTAACCACAGGAATCTTTAGCAAAATTGTTACCCATTTTGCATCAAATTTGTATGGCATTTTTTTTTTGGTTAAAATAATAGCAAAAACACTGATATGAGGTTTCTCAAGTATGATTTTTTAACTTATAAGACATGTATTGTTTAGTATGCATTATTTCTGTTAAATAAAGATTTTCCAAGATGAGTTTTAGTTATTTGTACAGCATTTATATTGAAATCACTGGCAGAAAAATTAGATGGCTCAATTTAAAACATGCACAGACACACACACAGGATCATATCCTTATCATAAACCATGTGGTTTAATTCCTGACTTGTCCATCTAATTTGTTGTAGAAACACAACATTACTATATAAGATGAAGTGATATTCCATGTTAATGTTAATCATACTGAATTCTCCTGTGGATGAGTCTCATTCATATATATTTTCAGAAATAACTTGTCCTTTAGTCTGATACTAAATTATATTATTAATTTTCAAAAGTCTGTACCTTAATGACCTCCAGAATATGGGTCTTCTCAAGTCCAAGCTAGTAGGCAAACTTAACAAAGTTTTTTCTTTTTAATATCCCCAAAGCAGTATTTATTTACTCAATGAATCCCAAAATACTGAATTTAGAAGTCTGGTATTTTATAATCATTCATCCTGATTGACATGTAATAGCACACATGGTACTATTGGGATACACAAGCACAATAGTCAGAATTGAAAAAACATCCATGATATCCAGTGATATTTATTTCAATGTAAATGTACCAATGTACCAAAATATAAACTGTTTCAAAACATCTGTGCTCCATACTTCTTCTAATAATTTTACTGTGACTGTCTTGTAAAATGCAATCATGATTATATTTTTCCTCAGCCCTCAAGAGATATAGTAAATAATAACAGATGCTACAGAGAGAACATAAGTTTTCTGAACCAGTCTATTTCTGAACTTGTAAGTGTTCAGATTCAGCTTGACTTAGGTCTGTGTCTATTTGGGTGTGGACCTATGAAATCTCAAATGACTCATTCTGTTAGAAAATTTTAAAATAATCACTATGTAATTCCCAACTTAGAAAAATGCATACAGTGTGTTGAATTCTTCCGCTTAAAATTTTTCATTCATTCTTTTACTTCAAGGCCTTATAGTCACTTGTATAAATTACCAAGAGGATTGGTTTTTACATATTTTACATTTGGCATTGCTAACATTGAAATCTATTTTAATATGTGCAATTTTGTTACAAATAAAGTAAAGGAATTTTATAAGTTTGCTCTTAACTGAATTATGGTTTTGTGATGTATAAGTTAAGTTGTTGGATATCATTATCTGTTAACTTAGACATCAATTGTAGAAAATATCATTGTTCACAAGATCATATTGGTATTTAAGTAATATTTTCAGTTTTTAGAATCTAACGCTGTTGTACTTACAGAAATTTCTTTAGTACAATTTATTAAAATGATTATTTAAATTAATTATTAAAATATGCACTTACTTACACTAATTTAGCTACTTAATTTACTGAAAGTAAAATCTTTAAAGGCATGTCAGAGAAAATTTCTAAAATACTTACTATGAATCAATGTTTACTAGAGGAAATTGTATTCATGACTTACTAGGCTTAAATAAAAGTACATTATGCATTCTTCTTTATATTTTTTCAGGATTAGTTTAGATTTGAAAATCAATTTTCCACATTGGCATTTGGACTAGCAATTTTAAGAATCTTAGTGAACTTATTTTCTTTGAAACCATTACCCTGAAGTATCCTTAACCCAGTTATATGCTAGGTTATGTGCTGATCTTTAAAATCATTAGTTTGTAGGTGAACTTTGCTGTGGTGTTGGGGAAGAATATTCAATGCAGTTATTTAAACCACAGGCCAAATAAGAGCTACCATTTGATCATTTACTCAGACTCAGTTTGGGTGACATAGTTATTGCCTTTGACTAAGGCTCAAGGGATTTTTTTTAGATGAGCTGATAGCAGCTCCTCTAAATAGTGAAGGTGGTTTTAACAGTTCTGGTGTTCTATGTAGAGTTTAAACCAAAAAACCTCATCATTTAAAATGTCTTTTCTATTGAAATTATACTAGAGCATTGACAAATGCAACTGGATGTATCAAATTTGAGCAATTCAATTAGTTAGGATACAGGAAAAAGAAACACTTGTCCCATTCAAAATATTTAGCAAAATATTGTACAACCTCTTTCAACCGAAGCATAATAATAAACAATTTATATGGTTATAAATGTTTCCTCATACATTTCAGTTATCTCTTTGTAATCCATGGTCATATCCAACCTAGAAACCAGGATAGTATTTCCCTCTGAATAAACGAAGAAGCTCATTCTAGTCTTACTTTGCTAGGACCAAAATTAGTAAACAATAATGTAAGCCCTTTCAGAGTATACCAGTTGAGAAAATAATTTTATACAGTTAGTTAAATTTGAGATCTTGCAAAGTAAATGTCAAAGAAAAAAACAAACTAACTAACTAACCTAGCTCCAAAATTGGTTGCATCTATCATGAACATGTTTAACAGCCTTTGAATCATCGGACACCTACTGTTAAGAATATTAAGTATATAAATTATATCCCTGCCCTTGTATCTGGTCCTTAGGGGAAGAAACAAGAAACTAAGGAAAGAAACAAAATGTCAGGCTTGGTTAACTTTGCATTAATAATGTGTATTGACACAAATATCCTTAACTTTTTCATGTTGTTATATATGATTATCTAAATAACACAACGGTTAATAAATACCTGACAGCAAGCAGTGTAAATCACAGATGCAGTCATGCATATATATGTACATATATACAGTGTCCTTAGGTTGCCAGATGAGCAGCAGGTTGCCGTTCAGTTATTCTAAAGAAATAAGCTTGCCAAATGGTCTCTTTCTTCTTAGCTGGGAATTAAGGAGAGAATACGCAATTTAGAACTTTCCAGTAAGTAGAAGGGAAAAGCAGTCTTACCTCTTATTTATATGGCAGAGGAAGTCCACAGCATATTCCTCCAGGTCCGCGGCTTGAGCGGCTCGGACCGTTTCAGCACCCGGACAGCTCCTCGGCTTATAGAGAGCCGCCGCGCCTGACTCCGCACTGCCACAGTGACGTCACCCGCTCAGCCACAAACCGGAGCACAGGCGAGGTTTTTCAAAGAACCCGAGAGAAAATAATCACTTTATAGATTTAAAAAAAAAAAAAAAAAAAAATTGCATGCTTACGCCACCTGTCTTTCTGTGGCAAAAACTGCAGTTCCCTTTCTTTTAACAAAATCTTTGAGGCTTGAAATAAAATGCTCTGCACAATTTTCCTTAGAAAAATTCGTCGGATAGACGTGGCTAATTGCAATATAATCTCATCTGTGTCCAAACAGCTTGTGATAAGGGTTTCCTGTTGCTATTGTTGTTGTTGTCATCGTTGTTAAAAGAAAGTTTTACAGATAAGGACTTTTTTTTTCCTTCGGTGGCCACAAAGAAATTACATGAACATTCCTCAGTATGCTCGAAGAGGAACAGAATACACGTTATGAATACGAAGTCGTATTTCATATCATAACCACAAGAAGCATTGTTTTTAAAATCATGCTTATTTGAATAAAAAAAAGTATTCTTTTTTTTTATGTGAGTCGACCTCAAGACGCTAATGAGTTAGGATTTTAGTCTACGACTTCAGTATAATTTTGAAGTATGTATTTCTAAGGACTCAGGTCTAATAGTTGATAATTCTATATGAATCTGTTGGCATCTTTTACAACATTGGATGTCAAAAAGGGAAGCTCAGAAGTTGAGAATACTTTCAATAAAAAAAGAAAAAAATTACTGTTTGAGATAAGTGTGACTCATGTGCAACTGTAATTTGTTTGTAACTGAAAGGAAGTTATACTATAAATATTTTCTTCCTCCAGTTGAATCAGGTGAATCAAATACATTCCATAAATATGACCAATTCAAGGAATAATATGGTATTAATATTTAACTTCCAACCTCTCAGAATTGTAGTCATAACCGTTGTTGTGCTTTATCAAGTAACCTGATTATATAGTTTATAATTTATATAAGTCTAAATTTTTAACTTCATTTTATTAAAGATATGATTTTCCTAAAAACCATATATTTCGAAATGAACTTTATATAAAAGAATCTTGCTATATAAGAGATCCCTTTTGTCTCTGTTAAAAGAATGATTAGCCATTGATTTATTCATTCAGTAAGTTGTAATGCCTACTAAGTGCCAGATACAAAGATGAATAGTATCTGCATGTATCTATGCATATGTATATGTTAGGTAGGCCAAGAAGCTTATTTGGTTTTTCTATAAGATGTTATGGAGTAACCTGAACAACCAACCTTTTTGGCCAACCCAATATATATATTGGTCTAGTGGGGATAAGAGACAGATTGTTTTTATTTTAGGATAAGAGACAACAGATTATTTTTATTTGATATAAATTGAAAAGCACGAAGAAAGATGTCAGCCAGCAGAGACAATAGGGAGCATTGTTCAGTCTAGAAATCTTGGATGGGAAGGGTTCTAGGAAAAGAAGCCTGAGCTGAGGTTTCCATTATCAAGTTTGACTTGATGATTTCTAATGATTCTAGGTAAACCACAATACTCTTGAACTCCTTGAGGAAACAAAAATAGTTTAAAACCTTAGGAAAAAAATAATCTTGAGAAAAATAGCCCTTGATTTTCTCTCTTTGATCTCCTGGTTAAGATATTTGATTCCTGATGACTGGTCATCTGTGGATTGATGTGGAACTCATACAGGCTTAGACTGGAGTCCTATGGCCAATTTCTCTAATCTATTTATGCCTCATAACAGGTTTTTAGCACCATTAAGGTTAAGTGCTAAGTTGATGAGACCTGAGTTAACAAATCTCATTTCTCAAGTGCATCCCAATAAAGTAAATTCATTTGCAGATATCTTTGCTAGCTTTGCACACATAACATTTTCTTAAATCCTGACAAAGATAAACCACTCTGAGTTTCACCTAATTTACCTTCCAGTACTTCTGTGTGGTCAGTTAAACTAACCAATGTCAACACAGCATCAGAAAATTCCACAAGATTACTCTTAAAGGGTTGACTTGATTCAATAGAGGTCTTAACAACCCTCGTGGAAGTCACTCTTTATCAGCTAGTGCATATTTGTGAAACTAAACGTTTTGGCAAGGATCAGAAGCTATAGTTCTTCTAAGATCCCATAATCAAACTCTTTGCTGAGAATGTCTTTAATTATCAAAAATCCATATAAAACCTCATTCAAAAACTCCAAGTAGAAGTGAGATGTCAGGAGGCAACAAGTGGGATGGACTGGCTTTATCAGCTAAAGGTGTGGGAGAACAATGAGCCATTTGTGAGTAACTGAATTCCTTTCCACTATATAAAACTGTGATAAACACTTACCATTTACTGAGTTCCATTATGTTCCAGGCACTGTGCTTGGAGTTTTGGCAATCTAATTTAACCCTCTTGTCAACTATAATAGGTAGCTCTATTTGTCTCCATTTTACAGTTGAAGAAACTGAATCTCAGAAATAACTCATTTGGCCACTGATTCCTCTCTCATAATTGGTAGAGGTAAGATTTGAACCTAGTTCTTTCCAAAGGTATATCCATAATAAAGACCATGATTTGGGCACTTTAGCTAGGTGATAGGAATACAGAAATGACTATGGCTTGGATCTAATAATGAAAGATCCATGTCTAGAATAAAATCACTTTGACAAAATTCTCAGGGGTTGTGTCAGTTGTTTTTCCTGGTCACTACTCAGGTGGTACAGGTCCAGACTTCTATTTGGGGCAGCAAATATGGAAAACAAGAGTCGACATTAGATCACCTTCTTGATGCTATGGGGCATATTATAATGTCTTCCAAACAAGAGAGTAGTTACTGAATTTGGAAAATTCTATTCAGTGGCCTGTGTTTTATGGATTTTTCAATGAGTTATACTTAATATATCTCCAAAAGTCATTAATTTTTTTGCCAGTAGTTATTTGTTTTAAAGGGAACTATATTGTCTAATAGAAATCTATTTGGAAAAGAAGTAAAAAAGCAATATACATAGAGAAAGCAAATTTCTTGTTGATGTGAAATCTTTTAGAGCATGTATAATATAGTAGAGATAACCTATAAATCTTTTTATCACTAAGCTTGAAGTAAGATCATTTTGAACATTCCTCACAAAATTTTAATTTTCTGTTAGGTCTAAATTGCCAATTATCATTGCCTCCAAGAAGCAAAGCTCTATATCTTGGACATTTTTAAAATAATTATGTACTGTGTATGATAATGGTTTTTACTAAATTAGCTTGCATCCTCACCGTGGTGCTCTTAAGATCAAGCTAATCATTCACAACTTAAATCTAAGTAATTAGAAGGGACTCATTCCTTTTTTACGATCAGATTTTCTTAAATCTTAGTCATTTTGTCCTTTGTTATTTAATTTCATATTTAATTTAGACCAGATTCTGATTTTCCTATCATTTGTACATGCAATTCTCTACCTTAGTAATCCTTCAATTTGAAATGTCTCTTCCACTCCATTACACTTCTCATTTTGTTTCAATTTATATGAAAGCAATTAAGATCCAGAAGGCTGATACATCTTCTTTCTTCTCTTTCTCTCCCCTCTTTCTTGACTCTAACTTCCTCCCTTATCACTCTCTCTCGGAAAACAAGATTTTCATGGAGAATCCTGTCTGCAGCCTTATTTTATGCAGTTCTTGGAGTTCTCACAGCAAGTTCACTGGAGTGGTTTGCTATCCCCTCCTCCAGGGGATCACATTTTGTCAGAACTCTCCACTATGACCCGTCTGTCTTGAGTGGCCCTGCACGGCATGGCTCATAACTTCACTGAGTTAGGCAAGCCCCTTTGCCATGACAAGGCAATGATCCATGAAGGAGGGCAAACTCTGGGAGATGGTGAGGGACAGAGAAGCCTGGCATGATGCAATCCATTGGGTTGCAGAGTCGGACACAATGTGGCAACTGAGTAACAACCAGTCTGCAGCATATGTGACCTGAGGTCCTCCAGCATTTGCTGGGGGACAGAGGTTGTCTGTACTGTCTTCCCCGAGCCCCTCAAGGCCTGGGATCCTTTTCATTGCTCATTCGTCACCTGTTTTCCTCTCTTCCCTCCTTCCTGCTTTCCTTCTTCATACTTCTTGTTGATGCTTTACCTCCCTCATGTGTTGCTTCCAAAATTTACCTAAACTCTTCTAATTATAGTACAATGTATTGCAATAAGTTCTAATTTACTACAATTGGATTTCATCACAATTTATTTATTATTATACTTTGCTACAATAAATTATATTTTATTACAATAAAACAATAAATGTTCCTTCATGACATAAGATGACTTTTAAAAGAAAACTCACTATCAAAGAAGAGCAAAATATTTTTCTACTTCCCTTGCAAAAGCAGAGCTTGTCAGAGAATGTATAAATCAGAAACTTCATACTGTATTCATATTAATACTGTAACTACTTAATAATATAACTACCTAGTTTTTCAGATGACATTCATTTGGTGCTAGGAGGCCTTGGACAATGGCTGGCCAAAAATAAGTTGTGTTGAACTGAACTAACATTTTCTCATGCCTACTGTCAAAGCTTCAAATATTCCATTTTGAAAATGTTTAATCCTCTCAAAGTATCCTTATGCAAACAAGCTGCCTTTATTTGTTAGAGCTTCAGGCACTTCCAGAAAATTATGTTTAAAAAATTTTTTAAGAAAAAAATTTTTTCGTTATAGAAACACTTTATTTTTTTCTACTGTTTCCCTTATTTTGTAAAACATTTTCCTAGTACCTGAGTTAAAATTTTAAATTTCACATAAAGAAAACCAAACTACTTATAATTCCAGTATCTGTTTATTCTTTGTAACATTTTTGCTCCTCTTAGGAATTACTGGTGGCCCCGTATGGATTAGATAACATTTAAGATCCCTTCTAACCCTTGAACCCAATATCTCTTTTCTTTGTGAAATGAAGATCAGCTGTGAAACTACTTTTGCATTTGTCTACTAAGTACTAAAATATGATCTTTCTCATAAACCCTCAGTGAGAACCACTTAAACCAAATAAATTTAGGCTTTCTTCTCCATTGCCTTTGGATTCTGAAGCCATCTGGTGCTCATAGGAAGAGAAAGTGCCATTCTCTTAAGTCTAATACTATGCATGTTTGAGCATCTGCTCTTTCAGTGGGCTTTGGGAGAACAAAGTTAGTGTGCTAGAAGTTAATTACTTTGCCTAAAACAACACTGTATGTCTTAATCTTTCAAATTTTCCTGCCACAATTGTTTTATGAATCAACATTTTTAGTATTTACATGCAAATACTTTAATAAGGATATTTTCTGTTTGGAAACAACCCAACTTCATACTCCTACGCCTCCTTTTAGTAAGAAATCCAGAAAGATGTAGGAGAATCTTGAAGATCAAAGTTCAGCATCTTTATGGTTAAGTTTAGCACTTCAGGTCTGGGGCTCCCACTGACATACCAGATGACTTTCACAGTTCACTTAGCCTTTGCATGGATTCTAGAGAGCTGTTTTGATAAAACGAATATATCAGTTCTGGAGGTAGGGCACTTGCATATATAACATGAGGTAAGAGCTGAAAACCTAAAATGTTCTCCTTGAATCCAGTTTTTTCTCTTGCATATTTTTGTCCAGAAATTAGCACACAAGTTGAAACATCTAACTATTTTGAAGTTATTTACACTGTAAGTGGGGGGATATAAAATACATGGTACAGCAGTGATTTTCAAAATGCAGTCCAGATCAGCAATATTGGCATCACCTGGGTAACTCTTAGCAAACTATTCTCTCATGGACCACATATTTCTCCCAGTTAGTACTTACTATAGTTGTAATGCAGTATTTATTGTTACCACATATAACCTAGCCTGTCCTGACTGATACAACTATTGAAATCAACTGTTTTGGGACATCATTATAACTTGAATGTCTATACCCTACGGTCACAGTCGTACCCAGACAAAAATGATGAGATGAATTTGCAGTGAGGCTCTTGTCCTGCTTTTTCCTGGGACTCCTGTTCTCCAAGAAGCCAATCAGATGCATCTGTGTTTCCCAATGTATAGAGGCAATATCCACAGCACTATAAGAAGTGATTTGATGCCAGATGTAGACATAGCATCAAGTAACACTGCATTTCATAGTCTGAAATGTATTCCTTGCACAATGTCACAGTTTTCTTGGTTACATAAAGAAGACAATTTCAGTTGGGGGCTAGCATGTTTTTAACAGTTTTCTAACACTTGAAAATCTTCCTTTTTGGTCTCAGGCTTAGAGCTGTCTGTAAGTTGCAGGATCTACCAAGATTTGTTAACAACTTTGTATTTTTATTGCATTATGGTTTAGGTTGCCTCCTGTTTATATAGGTGATAAATTTTTCAAGTTGAGGCAGTGATACAGACCTCCTTATATTTAGTTTAACAAAAGAAGCATTTACAGAACACGTTTTTCTGTGTAATATTTATTTTATTTATTTGGCTGTGCCAGGTCTTCTTTGATCTTTGTTGTATAAGGAATCTTTTTTAGTTGAAGCATGTAGGGTTTTTTTCTCTTTTTCTTTTTTTTTTTTTTTTTTTTTTTTGGTTACAGCATATGGGATCTTCAGTTGCAGCATGCAAACTTTTTAGTTGCAGCATGTGAATTTCCTTTTTTAGTTGTGGTATGTGAACTCTTACTTGGGGCATATGGGATCTAGTTCCCCAATCTGGGTTTGAACCTGGGTACCCTGCATTGAGAGCATGGAGTATTAGCCACTGGACTTAGGGAAATACCTATGTTTTCTTAAATATAGAAAATACATACCAAGAAGGTAATAGTATTGATAATGCTTAGAGATAGCAAAATTAATTATTTGATTGACAATTTTGGGGGGAAATTTTGTGTTACACTGTTGTTTAACCTTGTGCTGTGTGCTTAGATGTCCAGTTGTGTCTGGCTTTTTGTGACCCCATGGACTGTAGCCCACCAGGCTCCTCGGACCATGGAGATTCTCCAG
Source organism: Dama dama (assembly GCF_033118175.1). Taxonomy (NCBI): domain Eukaryota; kingdom Metazoa; phylum Chordata; class Mammalia; order Artiodactyla; family Cervidae; genus Dama; species Dama dama. The sequence goes on along the minus strand of NC_083688.1, from coordinate 23,353,245 downwards.
GCAACAATACTGGAGTGGGATGCCATGCCCTCCTCCAGGGAATCTTCCCAACACAGGGATCAAACCCAGGTCTCCTGCATTGCAGGTGGATTCTTTACTGTCTGAGCCTTCAGTGAGGTTTAATTTTCATTTTGGGGTCCAGAACTACTGGCTATAGAGTCACATCATCCTACTTCTCTTCCCATCTCCAAGAATGTTATATTCAATGACCAAAAAAAAAAAAAAAATTCTTAATATTAAAAATGTTTCAGTTCCACAGTCAAACTTGCCTAAGAAAAAATTCGACAGCAGCAGTTACAGGTGGCAGAAGATAGAATGCCAAGCTTCTGTCTAGCTGTGTGACCTCAGGCAAATCACTCAACCTCTCTGGGCCTCGGTTTCCTCATTTGTCAAGTGAGGGTCCTATTACCTAAGATGTGGGCCTCAGACAGTTGCTGCAAGAATCCAGTTATATAACAGTAGCAGAAATGCCCTGGAAAGTTTGAAGCTTTCTGCAGCTGGGCTGCCTTGATTATTATTCATCTCCCAGCCCCTGAGAATTCACCGAGCTTGCCATACCTGAATTTTAAAGCGGTAACCAAGCAAAAAAAAAAAAAAAAAAATCGTTTCCTTTATATCAATGTGATTAGAATTGATTTTCTGGACGCTGCTGCGAGGCAAGTCATTTGCAACCTCGCCTCAATTAGAAGGAAGAGCAGAAACGCAAGTGTTTGCGTAAACGCTGGAAGCCAGTTCCGCTCTCCAGCCGGCGGAGGTGGGGTTTCTTCTGGGAGGCCGCTTCTGGCACAGGCTGCCTCGACTCCAGAGTGGCGTCAGACGGATGAATTGGAGGTCCAAACACACACGGCTATAGGGAATAAGACGTGAGTCATGGTTTGCTGGGGCTGAGAGGCAGCCATGAATGAAAGCGAACATTTCTTTTCAGGCCCGCGCCGCCGCCGCTCAGCCCAAGGCCAGGTTCCCGGTTTGATCATCTGCATCTCCGCACAGCCCAGCACGAAGGGGCACAGTGGAGGCAATTTTCGCATTAAGCATTCACAAAGACGCGGCCGTTCGTTCCATTCATCCCCCGGCTCTGTCCTAATGAGCCTCGGGAACAAAGCTGAAGTGTCATGACACTTGGTGCCTTTTCTTGATGGGCGGACTACAGGAGGCTGATGATAGCAGAGCCGCAGCGATTCAGAGGGCCCGGGGATGCAGCCCCCGAAATGACTGCCATCCCAAGGCCCCCAGCCATCTTGGTGGCTGAGCCAGAGTCAGGTTTCTGAGCGAAGGAGACTCTTGAAGGGCCTTTGTTTCCTGACCTCAGCTATGAAATCTCTAAATTGCCTCTGTTTGTCTCCCTAGTATCTAAGAACTGAAATAGGATTTGGGGGTCTTTTAACAGCAACCACAAAAGGCAAGGAGATAAAAATCCCATTTGTCTACTACAACCGTGAATTCCTTCCTTCCGAACTATGCTTCATTACTCTTCATCTTAGCAAAAAGTCAAGGATCTTTTATCCATTTAAAAGGAGGGAGAAGTGGTTAATGGGCAAGTTCTGGCACCAGGCTGCCCAGGTTTGAACACTGTCTCTGCCACTGACCAGTGTGGAGGTCTGATCAGGGTGTTTTGTTTGTGACTCTGCTTTCTCCTCCATAAAGTAGAAATCATTAGGCACCTCACGGGGCTTTGTGCACATTCAACCATAAGCATTTAATAAGTAGAGTAATACTTATTAGTAATAGAGTGTATAGTACTGTTACTATTATTATTAGCAAATGTTTATCAGATATTTCCCTGGTGCCAGACATTGCACCAAGATTATAGAAGGTATCAAGGATAGAACATGAATAAGATTCAGGGGCTGCCCATACACCCATAGAGTCTTGTGAGGAAAATGGCTTTTGGGGAAGACATCTGTATACAGATGTATACAGAACTAATTGTAATGGGCTGGGATAAACATATACACAAGGAGCAGTGGATGGAGAGAGACCGCAATTAGTCCTGCATAGGCAGGCTGGAGATTTCAGAGAGCAGGGAGACTTTGAACTTGTCTAAAAGATGGTTTCAAGCTGCCGGGGAAATAGATCCACTTGCTTCATCTCAACCTCCCAAGCAGCCTGCATCTTTACACAGAGCTTTCTTCCATTGGCTACAGAGCAGTCTGGTCCCGTACCCTGCATATGATCATGGGGTGCATGGCTATTCTGGAGCCTCATCTCTGGGTCCAGGGCCTCTCGCCTCATATCTGTGCTTCTTCGGAAGATATCCATGTTCCAGGATTTAGCTGTGTCTTCCAAACACAAAGATAATAAACCCAGTTTAAAGAATTAGTCTATTTTAAGAATAAAAAAGGGATTTGCCAGAAGCCAAGATTTCTTCTGCTATCAGAATATCCTCCTCTCTGGGCCCTGGAATTATGATCTTAATGGTTTTATCAAATAGAATACTGCAATAACCATTTTTCAGGAATTCTTAGATGAGAAAAGGAAAAGTACATACAGCAACATATATGGCTCAGAATATGATAGATATAGTTACTGGTTGTAAATGACATCTACTCTGGAATTCATAGAATATAGCACAAGTTTTGTTTTGTTTTTCTTTGCAAAGTCAATCAAATCCAATTGAATAATTGAATTTCTACTAGATGCCAAATTCTATGGGTATTGCTATAACTGTAATAAAAGGAGCAGAAAGCCATGGAAACACACACAAAAAGATGAAATAGGAAAAAGAAGGGAGTGGTATAGTGAGAATAGTTAATGTTTAGTAAGTTTACTACATGCCACACGTTTTATAATGACTGTATCTTTCCGTAGGAGACACTATATGTCAAATTCTCCAAAATTGCCATTTTTTAGATAAAAATTGTTGCATATGGACAGTATTACGTGATTCAACTAATTTTGTTGATGAGGACAGTGAGGTTCAGAGAGTGTCATGAACAGACGCAAATGACCTGTGGTCAGACAATCTGGGCTGTATTTCTGGCTTTACCACTCAATGTTTCCTATCCTTATAAGGACACTGGGAGGATTAAGTGGAATGCCATAATAAATGCAGTTACTGGCAAACTATGAGATCTTAATACTCTTTTCTTCTATAATAACCAGCCCCTGCTTAAGGGAGAAAAAGAAAAGAGATAGGCTGACCCCCATTTCCTAGGCAATCAAGGGATGGGGGTGGATGGACTTTCTGGTACCCTGGACTGGTACCAAGTCTGGCCCTGTTTACCCCCGGTCCCAAATCTGGAAATATTTAAGAATGCAAGGTAGCAGTTCAGCTCAAGGCTAAATTAGAGCCAAGAAAAATCATCCTACATCAACCATGGACACCAGGGAACAAGCCCAGAGGAAGGTTCAGAGTTAGAGGTTAAAGGAGCAGACTCTGAAAGAGGGGTTTCCATGGTAAGTAGAACCTGGAGAAATCAATGAGTTCAAGGTCAGGAAACTGGAGACAGAGGCCTTTTGTTGAGTTTCTGGAGACTTGGGATGAGCCTGCCAGGTCTGATTAAAGCGAATGCTGGGAAGTTGACAAAAACTACTGGAATGGAGCGTGAAAAGAACATAGAGAGTCATTTCAGTTCAGCTCACTCAGTCGTGTTCAACTCTGCAACCCCATGGACTGTTGCATACCAGGCTTCCCTGTCCATCACCAACTCCCGGAGCTTACTCAAGCTCATGTCCATGGAATTGGTGATGCCATCCAACCATCTCATCCTCTGTCATCCCCTTCTCCTCCTGCATTCAATCTTTCGCAGCATCAGGGTCTTTCCCAATGAGTCAGTTTTCATAGAGAGTAAGAGAACTAAAATGTTGAGCATCCCATTGGTGGCATCGCTGAGGGCAATTTCCCCAAAGCCGTGGAAATGGAAAAGCTTTCTAAAGATTCTCTCAAAGCCTCCTCTGCTACTTCTGGCTGCTGCCCTGGGGCGAGCCATGAAGGAGAGCTGGCACCAGGCAATTATGCTGACATGATAGGAACTCTCCACACCCCATCAGAATTGAGATTACCGTTTTCACCCTCATAGTCTCAGTATTTTATCCCACCCCAAAATATGATGAGGTAAGTAAAACAAATTTAAGCTAAAGAATTTGGTGATCATATTTTAAGTAAGTGGAGTCCCCACTGAACACATTTAAATCTAATTGGGCGTTGCTGGCACCCGGTTTTGTATAACTGGACCTTACATAGGCTACATGGTGACTGTGTCTCCCTCAGACTCCCACTTCACCCCGTGAATCTGTGATAGAAGCAATTCCCTCCCACAAAAGCCATCATTATTCAGGGTTGCAAAACCCAGCAAGACGGATCAGATGTTCATCACACTGTGCTTGTCATCATCTCTCTTGTGATTACTTGTCACCATCCACACAAACCATGGCCACAGAGCATGGATTGTTAAGTTTTGGGGTTTTTTAAAAGAAAAGGAAGTAGTTCTTGTTTGGGATCCCTACATCTTCCTTGGCAGCCCTGTCTCTCTCTATGACTGTACCGCCATGACGAACAACCACACTGAATCTTGAGTTTCCTGAAGCCCTGCTCTCTGATTAAACCAAAATGTGAGAAAGATAGAAAATGTCATTTGAGTAAGCTTCCACTCATGCATTCATTCAGTCATTTGCTCATTCATCAAATGTTTACTGAACTGATTGAATTATTCAGAAAGGAATGAGCTGTGTTCCCTGCCCACTCATAGCTCAGAGCGTAGTAGGTGGCAGTGAGTGTGGGTTTATGGTGGTGGATGACAGAGACACACATGCATAAGTCCTTGTGACCAAAAAAAAGAAATACAGAAGAAAATACATTCTCAAGAGAGTCACTAGGAAAAGGCCAAGAAGCAGTAGGAGTTATTAATTCTCCCCAAATTCAAGAAAGGAGTCATGAATGTGATGGCATTTAAACAGGGCCTCAAAGAAATAAAGAAAGCTCATGGTAACATGAGCCAGATACAGGGTGGGGAGAAAACAGGTCTGCAGGAAAAAATAGAATTTGGTTTGTCACGATGAAAGCTAACATTTATTAAGTGTTTTCCTGGGACTTCCCTGGTGGTCTAGTGGTTAAGACCTCACCTTCCAATGCGGGGGGTGCAGGTTCGTTCCCTGGTCGGGAAGCTAAGATCCCACATGCCTTGCAGCCGAAAAGCCAAAACAAAACAGAAACAGTATTGTAACAAATTCAATAAAGATTTAAAAAAAAAAATGTTTTCCTGTTACAGCCACAGGAAGATTTTTAAGATAAGTTATAATACTTAATTCTTATAATAATCTTGTGAGACAGGTGTCCTTTATTCTTACTTTACAGAGAAGAAACATAAATGCAAAAATATCCAGCATAACATTCCAAGCTGAGGCTTTTACTAAGGGGAGGAGCTGCCTGCCTCCTAACCACGCCCCCAAACTGAAGGATGTTGTAGAGCAAGTCTAGAGTCTTGATAGAGGACCCCATCCCCTTGGAATGCCAGGTGGAAGGGCTTGGGCTTTTTTATTGTCCTACTTTCTAAGGACAGAAAGGAAATAAATGACAACACAGAGGAAAACAACTTGGGCAGCTGTGTAGAGAATTCATTTGCATTTTAATGAGAACGTTTACCACCTCCAGCCAGAGCTTTTAACTAAGGGAAGCTCAAATTCGAAATGGGAGGGAGCCTAAGAGGTTAGAGACTTCCGGATGGAGCCTGAGTGGGAACAAGGTCAGCAGAAAGAGACTCTCACGTCTAGCGAAGGCAGCTCTCCAGCAGAGAGGAATCCACCCCACCCCTTCTCCTTCTGTAAGGAGGGAGAAAATCTCTCTCGTTTTATCCAAAGTCACAGAGGTAGAGGGTGGCAGAATGGAGATCCAAACATTAGTCTTCTCTCTCCAAGTCCCATATTCCTTCCATTGCATGACTCGTATTTAAGCTTCTCGGTATTTCAACTAGGAAGAGCCGTCTAACAGGCTGCCTGGAGCTGAGCTTCCAAGCTCTGCCAGGGGCCTCCAGCCCCCGGCGCCCCATGGTTCCCACAGCACAGGGAGGACTGTCAGCTGCTCCCTTTTCCCACCCCAAGCTAGTTCAGGGCACGCTCCTCCACTCCCGGGGCGCCTCCTGTTCTCACCCACTCCTGTGAGGTCTCCTAAGTTTCCCCATAGACTGTAGCCCACCAGGCTCCTCTGCCCATGGAATTTTCCAGGCAACGATACTGGAGTGGTTTGCCATTTCCTACTCCAGGGGATCTTGCCGACCCAGGGATGGAACCCATGTCTCTTGCATCTCCTGCATTGGCAGGTGGCTACTAGCGCCGCCTGGGAAGCTCTTCTCCTAAGTTCGAAAGTGTGCATGCTAAGTCGCTTCAGTCGCGTCCAACTCTGTGTGACCCTGTGGACTGTAACTGCCAGGCATCTCTGTCTATGGGATTCTCCAGGCAAGAATGTTCGAGTGGGTTGCCATGCCCTCCCCCACGGGATCTTGCCGACCCAGAGATCGAACCCCTGACATCTCTTGCATTGGTAGGCGGGTTCTTTACCACTAGTGCCACCTGGGGAGCCCTCTCTTAAGTTTAGACCAAAGCAAATAATCTAGAAGTACCCAGAGAAAAGTTAAAATAAATCCAGTTGGGATGGCAGGTGAACCAGATGCAGAAGATGAAGAGTCTTCTGTATTTTAAATGCAGGACTCTTAAGAATGAGATATGAATCTCATGAACACTGTGGAACTTATCCTCTTACAACTTCACAATTGGACACAGGAAGCTGTTGACCTTTCACCTAATTGGTCCAAATTAGGTTTTGCATCTGATTGCATGCAAGCCTTGCTGATTTGTTATTTGTGCATTTGGCCACCTGATGTGAAGGGCTGATTCACTGGGAAAAGACCATGGTACTGGGAAAAAAATAGAAGGCAAGAGAAGGGAATGACAGAGGATGAGATGGTTGGATAGCATCACAAACTCAGTGGACATGAGTCTGAGCAAACTCTAGGATATAGTGAAGGATAGGGAAGTCTGGTGTGCTGCAGTCCGTAAAGTCACAAAGAGTCAGACATGACTGAGCGACTAAACAACAACAACAATAGGAAACAAAGCCAGCCTGATTTTAGCTCTGTGCTCCTCTGCACACCACTCTTTCTTTCTTTAGTTGGAGTGTCTTAGGAGGAGAGAGTACTTCCTGATAGAGGAGCCACTTTTCATCAAGTTATTCAACATTTTGCAAACTTGACTCAAGCACCCCCAGTAGAATGCGCCTCTGTTGGCTGGAAGAGCAGCCACATGGACTAAGAGAGGAAGACTGGAAAGGCAGCCAGGAGGGGCAGATGCAGGCATGGTTGGTCAGTTGTCTGTCTAAGGAAGTTCCATCTGCTGGGTGAAGTAGGGAAAATCAGCGATACTCCACATCAGGAATGCAGCAGTACTGATGGTGACTGTAGTATTTAGAAGGAGAGAAACAGGATCCACTCACACAGAGGACGACACTGCTCACATCTAGGTCAAGTGTAAGAGACCAACCAAGCAGGCAGGATGGGGGTTCTTGACCATCCCCTACTGAAACTCCTTGAATGGCTAGCCACTGCTCTCAAAGTAACATCCTAATTTCTAACTCTGCTCAGCAGTTGCTGTTGAGCCTGTCCCTCCTTACCTCTCAAGCTCATCGCCTTTCACTCTAGTCCTACCTTTCTGCTCCTCAGTCACACAGGGCTTTCTGCCACTCTGGGGCCTTTGTACATGCCGTGTCCTGAATGTGGAGCGTGCTCCTAAGCCCTCTTCATTAACTTCCATTCAGCGTATAGCCTTCCCGTTAACTAATCGTCTTCTATTGGAAGCCATCTTTGATATCCAGGTTGAAATAGGTTCCCTTTTCACAGACTCACAAAGACCCCTATTGTATTGACTAGATTTTCTTACTTTCTGGCTTAAAGAAGTATAGTCAAACTCTCTGCTTTCTTTCTTTTTTTTTTTTTTTATTATGATTTTTTGGATGTGGCCATTTTTTAAGTCTTTATTGAATTTGTCACAATATTGCTTATGTTTTGATTTTTTGGCAGCAAGGCATGTGGGACCTTAGTTCCCTGACCAGGGGTCGAACTCGCACCCCCATATTGGAAGGTGACGTCTTAATCACCGGACCACCAGGGAAGTCCCCCAAACTGGCTGTTGAATCAGCATTTTATGATAACACGCCACACCCTGAGTGAGCCTCCATAGCCATTTATCTCACCACCCAGGCAACATGAGGATGGTAAAATCATACATGAATGAGGTGCCAGGGCATGGGGGCTCCACTCTGCCAAGGAGAAAATCATAAGTAGTCAGGAATTTACTTTGTGTGTGTTTATGTTTTATTATTTATTTCTTACTGCAATATAATTGAGATAAATACTCTGTAAGTTTAAAGTGTTGATTTGATATATTTATCTATCTCAAAGATTACCACCATAACATGAACAACCACCTTCTATCACATCACATAATTATCATTTCTTTTTTGTGGTGAGAGCATGTAAGATCTAGCCTCTCAGCAACTTTGAATAGGTAACAGAGAATTGTTGATTATAATAGGAGCTTACTTTTAAGATTTATCTGAAAGAAGGCATCTGTGTTTCCAGGAAGCCCTGAGGGCATTGCAGAGTGCTTCTGGAAATACGTCCATTCCGTTAACACCCAAGGGCATTTAGGAACACAGTCTGAGTGATGGTTGACATAGCTGTAACTGTAAAATAACAGCGCTGATAGCCAACTCCCAGGGCTTAATCACAGGATGCGAGTGTTGCCTTCCTTCTTGCTTTCTCTTTAAAATGCGTCACAAAGGCTAAACATACATCCTGAGTGTTTCTTTGGAAGCCCCAGCTCTGCTTTCTGACACAGCATGTCCAATTAGATGCCCAGCATCCAGCACCTCTGACCCCATCTGAGGGAGGAAGGCTCCCAAGCTCCGGCTTCTATTTCCAGCCTCGGAGAAGATGAGCCCAGGGAGGTGACGCATCCAAACACCTCGCCTGTTGTTTCCTAATTGACAGCCTGAAAACATCACATCAAATGATCTTCTCTCCAAACCCAATTAAGTAGCTTGCTTCTCCCGGAAGGCAAGTTTTATTTTATAGTTCCCTTTATCCTCATTCTCCAGTCTCATTCCTAACTCTGGCCACCTCCCCATAGGCAAGCATACTAATGTGTTTAATGCTTATCTTTCTTGCTTATTTGTATTCTTACAAAATGGGCTTTATTGTAGAGTATGTGTGTATTTTTATGTACATTGTATTATACATTGTGTTTTTTGCCCTTTTTTTTCCCACTCATCACTATACCTCTACGATTTAGTTACTATGCATGCATCTAATCTGTACATTATGAATGCCCACACCTTACCTGGTCACTGACTCAGTGATAGGTCCTCTGCTTGCTTCCAACTCTCTATCATTGTGAACAGTGTTTTAGAAGGCATCCCTATGTGTATCCCCTTATATCTGAATCTGTCCTTATTTTTCTAATGGCCAGATTGCTCTCCAGAGGCTCTAAAGAACTCCTCTATCTTCACATTCCCATCCTAGCCAAGCCTTTGGCATTTTCCAGCCTCCCACTTTTTGCCAAACCAATATGTGTAAAGTGTTATCTCATTATTTTAATTTGCATTTTTCTGATTGCTAATGAGTCTGAGCCACCCTCCATATGTTTGTTGGCTTTTTGGATTTCCTCTTCTGATTAAATTTTCTATTTATATCCTTTGCCTATTTTTCTTTTGTGTTTGCTGTCTTGTAAGTATTCACCCCTTGTGTTAAACACTGCAATTATCTTATCCCATTCTGCCATCTATTAACTTTGTCTATAGTGTTCTTTGCTGAACATAAATCCTTAATTTGGATGTCCTTGAATTTGACATTTTTTTTATCCTAAGGTATTCATTCAAGGTTTTATATTAAAAGACTTCCTTTACTCCGTGTCCCAAAGATTTTTTTTTTTTACTCTTAAATTTTTCCTATTTATGTTTAGGTCTTTAATCTCTTTAAGGTTCATCTCGGTTGTGGTATTAGTAAAAATCCAGTTTTATTTTTCTCCACATAAGGAGCCGCCTTTCCCGATCTGACCTGCTAAACCATCTGTCTGTCAACTCCCCATTGATGTATGGTGCCATATTTATTGTAGTATATGACATTCTGTATATTTGTGGGACTCTTTCTCACCTTTTCATCGTATTTCACTAGTGTATATATTTGTTCTTGAGCATACGCCATGCTTTTTCATTGTAATAGTTTTGTAGTACATTTTGATTTTTGGAAAGGCTACTATGCCCTCAATATTTTAAAAGTTAACTTAGATAGTCTTGGATCTTCCTTCTCTGAAATTAAATTTTAGAGGTTTACCAAGTTCTTTTTAATGTACAACTAGAAAGTTGAATGATATTCATTAAATTTAAAGATTAATTTTTAGAGAATTTACATCATTGCACCCAAATAAATGTCTATTCATTTATTTATATAATTTTCAATGTATTTAGTTTCAAAATTTTTGTCTCTTTGCACAAAGTTAATTCCTAAATGCTTTATGGGTTTTGTTGTTATTATAAGTGGTATTTAAATTTTCATTTTATTATATTTGGTACTAGTATAGAGAAAATCAATTGCTATTTGGAGTTTAATTTTATATGCTTAAACTTACTGAATCCCTTTGTTAGTTCAAAGAGCTTGTATGCTGATGTGATTACATTGTTTTAGATTAGTGTATATTGTCTGCAAATAACAATAGCTTTTTTTTGTTTTGTTTTCCTAAGACCTTATATCACTTTCACATGGGCCAGGACCTTCAGTACTGTGAAAACAAGGGCTGGTATAAGGATCTTTGTCTTTTCTGATCTTAGATATAGTACATTATAGTTTCTATATTACATATATTTGCCACAGGTTTGGGGGACATAAAGTTTAATCAAGTTAAGAAAATCCCTTTCTTTTTTTAGTATCTGTTCATCTTTTATTTCCCATAGTAATCTCATTTATTTTTTTAAACTTTTTACTTTATGTTGGAGTATAGCCGATTAACAGTGTTGTGATAGTTTCAGATGGACAGCAAAGGGACTCGGCCACACATATACATGTAGCCATTCCCCCCAAACTCCCCTCCCATCCAGGTGGCACATAACATTGAGCAGAGTTCCCGGTGCTGAACAGAAGGTCCTTGTCGGTTGTCCATTTTCAATATAGGAGTGTGTACACGTCGATCCCAAACCCCAACTCTCCCTTCCACCATCATTTCCCCTAGGAACCATAAGTTTGTCCTCTAATTCTGTGAGTCTGTTTCTGTTTTGTAAGTAAGTTCATTTGTATCTAGGAAATTCCTTTCTATTCTGCTCCTTTTTCAATGCCATACTGCTTCATTCATTTATTTTTAAATCTTTCATTTCTCATATTATCACATTATTGTTATCAGAGTGCATGGTCTGCTAGATAGCAATCCTATAGAGTTTTCTCAAAGACACCACAGTAACTGCTCTAGTCCTGCATCCACAACCGTGGTGTTTGGGAGGAAAAGTCAAGGTTTGAACTCAAAAAAATGACTTCCAACTAAGGACTCACTGATGGCTGATTGTGTCCAATGCTAATCTGAAATTGAGGGAGATTCGAGGGGTATCTATAAAGCCATCTCCCCTCAGTCAAGAAACATAAACTTTCTATGGTGTCATGACTGAAGCATTGACAAAGTGGCAAATTTTAGTTCACAACACAATTGAGATATTTGGAGCCATTTAGATTTCAAAGGAAAAGTTCACCAAGCATAACATAATAGGAAAGAGAAAGGTTACATGTACTTAAATGAAGTCTTAAGGGTATCTAAAGATTGTAATAGGAGAAGGGAAATAAGAGAGGCTGAAGAACTCAGGTGATGATTGTTGTTCAGTTGCTCAGTCACATCCGACTCTTTGCAATTCCATGGACTGCAGCACGCCAGGCCTCCCTGTCCATCACCAACTCCTGGAGCTTAGTCAAATTCATGTCCATTGAGTCAGTGATGCCATCCAACCATCTCATCCTCTGTTGTCCCCTTCTCCTCCCGCCTTCAGTCTTTCCCAGCTTCAGGGTCTTTTCCAATGAGTCAGTTCTTCACATCAGGTGGCCAAAGTATTGGAGTTTCAGCTTCAACTTCAGTCCTTCCAATGACGATTCAAGACTGACTTCCTTTAGGATGACTGGTTGGATCTCCTTGCAATCCAAGGGACTCTCAAGAGTCTTCTCCAACACCACAGTTCAAAAGCATCAATTCTTCGGTGCTCAGCTTTCTTTATAGTTCAACTCTCACATCCATACATGACAACTAGAAAAACCATAGCTTTGACTAAACGGACCTTTGTTGACAAAGCAATGTCTCTGCTTTCTAATATGTGGTCTAGGTTGGTCATAGCTTTTCTTCCACGGAGCAAGCATCTTTTAATTTCATGGCTGCAGTCACCATCTGCAGTGATTTTGGAGCCCAAGAAAATAAAGTCTGTCACTGTTTCCATTGTTTCCCCATCTATTTGCCATGACGTGATGGGACAAAATGACAATGGTTAGTATTTGGAATAAGGAAGGGATCTGACTAGAGCAGAAAATAGTTGGAAAATATGAAATAAGTTCAGATAGGCTTGGTGAGGCCAGAAAATGAAGAGTCTTAAAACTCAGCAGAGCAACTTAGTTTTAAAATGGTGAACACGAAAGGTATTTGACAGCAGATTAATAAAAAGAGTGCTTTAAAATTAAAATGTTCTAATTCTATTAGAAATATATATGCTCCCTTTATAGCATGGACCCACTCATTAGGTATTACTGAAGTCAGGTACTGATGGAGTAGATGTGTACTCTAAGATTCAGTTGAAGTGTTTTGTTTAGACCATAGACCATACCTTCCCAAAAGCTATTTAGGTTTGTTCTTTCTATTGGCTTATTCACTTGTTGGTTGGTTTGTTTCAAGTTTTAATTTAGCATGCCCATATACAATAAATTGCTTATGTCTTACTCAAGGATTTTTGATTTGGTCTTGCTTTTTACAACACAGAACTTTCCATTTCTACTGACCAGAAAACAAGCTTATTCATTAACTGCATTTTTGACTGAACTCTGGCTAAATTTTCCTAAACAGAATGGCTTATTAATCTGACTGGTAGATTAGCTGACTGGAGTTATGGGTTCAGTTATGTTCCCCAAATTCATATGTTGCAGTCCTAACTTCCCATACCTTAGAATGAGAACTTATTTGAAAAAAGGGCTACTGAGGATATAATTAGTTAAGATGAGGTCATACTGGGACAGAGTCCATCCATAATCCATTATGACTACTGTCTTTTAAAAGGGGGGAATTTGAAGACAGACATGTGCAGGGAGAAGGCTGTGTGAACATGAAGCAGAAATATGGGTGATGCATTTATAAACCAAGGAATGCCAAAGACTATCATGAAACTAACAGAAAGCTAGGAGGGAGATATGGAGGAAACTTCTTCACAGCCTCAGAAGAAACCAGCCTTGCTGACACCTTGATCTTAGACTTCTAACCTTACAACTGTGAGACAAGTTTCTATTGTTTCTGCCACACAGTTTGTGGTACTTTGTTACAGCAGCCCCAGCAAACTCATATAGTTGGTTCACAGATACGCACTACCCTGGCTCTATCAGAAGGGCAAGGGTGAAGCAGAACAGTAAAGTAGTAACGCAAGGGAGGAGGAGTCACAGTCTGGCTCCTTTGCAGGCCCTTGTAGAATTAGCTTCTTAAGAGATTTGTCTTAGAATTTTTCATTTTTATTTATTTTTTGACCATGCCACACAGCACATGGGATCTTGGTTCTCTGACCAGTGATTGAAGCCATGTCCCCTGCACTGGAAGGGCTGAGTGCTAACCACTGGACCACCAGGGAAGTACCAAAGAGATTCATGTTAGGATTTTAGTTGAGAAGTTCAAAATGTCTGGATAGGACAACATATCCTGGAGAACATGTTTTCTTCCCAAGTGGTAGAGATAGTAGTTGAAGACAGAGATAATAGTAGAAGCTTGTTCAGAAGAGAAACAAAGTATCCCCCAAAAGTAGGGTGCTTACAAGTGTCCTGATGTCCATGCAGCCAGCCCGAACACTCCACAGCTGAAGGACAAGGCCTTGGGCTGAAAAGAGGATGCCGGTGAAAAGGCTGGCTACCCAGGAATCAAACATCCTTGGCATCTGAGAGAATTCCCAGATAAGTGGAAGGCAGGCTTGGAAAGGAGTCACACTAGTAAAACAAAGGGGATGAGACATTTTCAACTTGGTTCATGGCATATGGGTTTGGGGCATTTGACTCAACTTAGCCATTAGCGCTGAGCACTTGGAATCTTGGTAAGAGTTTCAGTGAAGCAGGAGCAGTTAAGAGATTTTCAAAGATGTGGAGCAGAGTCCAGTGGCATCATGACAAGTGTCTTATTTGGGAAGATACCAACAGTGGCTACCTACACTAGCCAGTATGGTGAGGTGACTCTGCCTTGATCTTGTCTTCCCAACTCCCCTGGGTTTGCCAGTTTGCCAAGCCTGCCTCTATACTTCCCATTGCTGGACTTCTCACTGGCTGCCAATGCAGGGAACATGGGTTCAACCCCTAGTCCAGGAAGATCCCATGTGCCACGGGGCAACAAAGCCTGTGTGCCATAACTACTAAGTCCAGGCTCTAGAGCCTGCAAGCCACAACAAGAGAAGCCACCACAATGAGAAACCTGTGCACTGCAACAAAGAGTAACCCCCACTTGCTGCAACTAGAGAAAGTCCACGCAAGGAAGACCCAACACAGCCAAAAATAAATAAATAAAAAGTAAAGTAAAAAATAAATATAATTCCCATTGTTCATTGCTTCTTAAGTTAACCAGCACCTGGTATGTGTGGCTGGCTCCAAGAACACTGACTGGTAGAGTCACTTGTCTGTTGCCCCCAGCAACAGAGACCTTGAGCTTCTTCAGCCTCCGGGCCCTCAGAGAGCTCATCCCACTGCTGGGCTCTCTCAGCACCTTGTGCTTGCCTCTAAAGTGCCACCCGTGACCCTCCATCTGCTCTTCTGCCTGCCCAGCATGATCCCGGGCTTTTTCAAAATTAAGAAAGGGACTTTTTTTGGTGGTTCAGTGGCTAAGAATCTGCAGTCCCAATGCAGGGGAGTTAGATTTGATCCCTGGTCAGGAAACTAGATCCCACATGCCCCAACTAAAGATCCTGCATGCCACAACCAAGACCAGCTAAATAAATTAATTAATTTAAAAAAAACACACACACAAGAGATTGGTAATATGTGGCTTTGATGTTTCAGTTTCAATCTCACTGTGCATGCTAAGTCACTTCAGCCATGTCCGAGTCTTTGTGACCCCATGGACTGTAGCCCGCCAGGCTCCTCTGTCCATGGGATTCTCCAGGCAAGAATACTGGAATGGGTTGCTGTGTCCTTCTCCAGGGGATCTTCCAGACCCAAGGGATCAAACTTGGGTTTCTTGCATCTCTTGCATTGGCAGGCGGGTTCTTTACCACTGGTGCCACCTGGGAAGCTGTCTCACTAGCACCTGATAATTTTTTTTTTTAACATATTTTTCGCAGAGTTGTCTCCTATCTCCCTTAATCTCTTCCTCATTTTTGAGTATTTAAGAATAATGTGGCTCCCAGAGGAAATGGAGGAACAGTGTATGAAATAGAACCCGGGATCTTTTGGATTCCTCTAGGTGCTCAAATGTCATACTTTTGAGATGGCCTGAGACTCTAGTCCTATCCACTCTTGGATTAGTTCTCTTCCCTCTAGGTGAACATTCTACTACATGCATTTTTGTACCAGAACCGCCATTTCTGTAAGTCTTCCAGCAAGTAACTGAAAGTTGAATGAATCCTAATCTAACCTTTTTTATTTTTTTATTAATTAACTAGACTCTCCTAAGGCAGTATTAGGCCCACTAAGACTCCTGCTAATACCTCCTCAAGCATTGTAAACCATGAGATTACACAAAGGGCCCTTCCCCCAACTCTTGCTGGACATCCACTTCTCTAATTTCTTTCTGGTTCCTGGAAACTCCATCTCCAGCAGGCAATATTACTTAATTAACAATATTTGTCTACAAGCTTTAAGTAAGATTTTCTAATTGCAACAGTTTCACATCACTTTTGTTCATGTTGATAAGTTATTTAAACATCATGAATAATTCAGATTGAGGTTTTGAATTGTTAATCAGAATAATGATAGCTGCAGTTCAACAACTTCATTTGCAGTGACTTTGAAAAAGGCCCTGAAACCATTTCCTTCAACAGCCTGAGGCTCTGCTCTCAAAGCAACACAAGAAATTGCCAAAATTGCCAAATAGTGACTAAGTTTGTGTTAACTTTGAACATAGTAATACATTGCAGACAATATCACTCCATGGCTACATTTCACAATTGCAAATATCACTGCATTCTCTCTCACATTGATTTGCAATCTCTCTATTAGCAGCGTACCCTAAAAGACAGAAACGGTATGGCCCTAACAGAAGGAGAAGATATTAAGAAGAGGTGGCAAGAATACACAGAAGAACTATGCAAAAAAAGATCTTCATGACCCAGATAATCACAATGGTGTGATCACTGACCTAGAGTCAAATATCCTGGAGTTCGAAGTCAAGTAGGCCTTAGGAAGCATCACTAGGAACAAAGTTATTGAAGGTGATGGAATTCCAGCTGAACTATTTCAGATCCTAAGAGATGATGCTGTGAAAGTGCTGCACTCAATATGCCAGCAAATTTGGAAAACTCAGCAGTGGCCACAGGACTGGAAAAGGTCAGTTTTCATTCCAATCGCTAAGAAAGGCAATCCCAAAGAATGCTCAAACTACTGCACAATTGCACTCATCTCACATGCTAGTAAAGTAATGCTCAAAATTCTCCAAGTGAGCCTTCAATAATACATCAACAGAGAACTCCCAGTTGTTCAAGCTGGATTTAGAAAAGGCAGGAGAACCAGCGATCAAACTGCCAACATCTGCTGGATCATAGAAAAAGCAAGTAAGTAAGTAAGTGTTAGTCGCTCAGTCATGCCTGACTCTTTGGGACCCCGTGGACTGCAGCCCACCAGGCACCTGTGTCCATGAGATTTTCCAGACAAGGATACTGGAGTGGGTTGCCATTTCCTTCTCCAGGGAATCTTCCCAACCCAGGGATCGAACCCGGGTCTCCTGTACTGCAGGCAGATTCTTTACCAACTGAGCTACAAGGGAAGTCCTAGAAAAGAAAAAAAAAAAAAAAAAAGCAAGAGAATACCAGAAAAACATCTATTTCTGCTTCATTGACTATGCTAAAGTCTTTGACTGTGTGGATCACAACAAACTGTGGAAAATTCTGAAAGAGATGGGAATACCAGACCCCCTGACCTGCCTCCTGAGAAATCAGTATGCAAATCAAGAAGCAACAGTTAGAACCAGACAAGGAACAACTGACTGGTCCCAAATTGGGAAAGAAGTCTGTCAAGGTGGTGTATTGTCACCCTACTCATTTAATTTATATGCAGAGTATATCATGCAAAATGCCAGCCTGGATGAAACACAAGCTGGATTCAACATTGCTGGGAGAAATATCAATAACCTCAGATATGCAGATGACACCACCTTTATGGCAGAAATCAAAGAGGAACTAGAGAGCTTCTTGATGAAAGTGAAAAAGGAGAGTGAAAAAGCTGGCTTAAAACTCAGCATTCAAAAAACTAAGATCACGGATCTGGTGCCATCACTTCATGGCAAATAGATGGGAAATGATAGAAACAGTGACAAACTTTATTTTCTTGGGCTCCAAAATCACTGCAGATGGTGACTGCAGCCATGAAATTCAAAGACGCTTGCTCCTTGGAAGAAAAGCTATGACAAACATAGACAGTGTATTAAAAAGCAGAGACATTACTTTGCTGACAAAGGTCCATAAGTCAAAGCTGTGAGTTTTCCAGTAGTCATGTAGGGATATGAGAGTTGGACCATAAAGAAGATTGAACACTGAAGAATTAATGCTTTTGAACTGTGGTGTTGGAAAAGACTCTTGAGAGTCCCTTGGACTGCAAGGAGATCAAACCAGTCAATCCTAAATGAAATCAATCCAGAATATTCATTGGAAGGACTGATGCTGAGACTGAAGCTCCAATACTTTGGCCACCTGATGCGAAAAGCTGACTCATTGGAAAAGTCCCTGATGTTGGGGAAGATTGAAGGCAGGAGGAGAAGGGGAAGACAGAGGACAAGATAGTTGGATGTCATCACCTACTCAACATGGTTTGAGCAAGACATGGGTTTGAGCTTAGACATGGGTTTAAGCAAGCTCCAGGAGATGGTGAAGGACAGGGAAGCCTGGCATGCTGCAGTCCTGGGTTTGCAAAGAGTCAGACACACAACTGAGTAATGGTTGAACAACAACTAAAAGACAATGGAAACACCCCTTTCTGCTTAAGGACTATCAAGTAAGCAGAATTTAGCAAATGTCTCAATCTGAGAACAGTTAAAGATTGCTGTCTGTGCGGAATAGTCCTGGCCTCACCTGTACCCCTTGGCAGATGACTCACTTTGCAATCTGTTACACTAGGTTTCTGTTTCCAAAACAAGCCCTAGCTTGCACGCCCAAGTGGCACCTGATAGATCCCCTTGGATGACCCATCATCTCAATACACCCACAGTTTAACTGATTCCCTGTAGCTCAGGTTTTTTTCCCCAAGTACTGTGTCTTGGTTAATGATGACAGCAAAGTATAGTAGTTAAAAGCACATCAGTTGAAGTATTGGATTGGCCAATGAGTTCATTTGGGTTTTTTCCATAAGATGGTATGGAAAACCTGAACAAAGTTTTTGGCCAACCTAATAATTCCCAGCTGTAAATTCTAACTCAGCACTTAGAGCTACATAACTTGAACAGTCTTCCTAAGCTCTCTGTGCTCCAGTTTACCGCCTCTGTAAGATGAGCATGATAATACCAGCGCTTATTTCATAGGGTTAAATGAGTGAGCATTTCTAAAGCACTTAGACCAGCTCCTGACCCATAATAGGCATTTTAAAAGTGTTAGTTACATTGACATGAATCAGCCATGGATTTACATGTATTCCCCATGTCAATGTATGGCAAAAACCGCTAAAATATTGTAAAGTAATTAGCCTCCAACTAATAAAAATAAATGGAAAAATAAATAAATAAAATAAAAATGTTAGTTAAAAATGCCATCTCCCTCCACCCCATCAAATGGCCCTGGTAACTACCTTTCTTCCATCTGTCTCCACCTGTTTCATGTCCCACCTTCCCCATGAATCTCTTCTTTATCACATCAGTACACAGTGGTGGTCCCTCCCTTTCTCAGCTGCAAGTAGCACATGGAACTGATAGAGTTCTGTTCCCTTATTTGTACATGTGTGCCATATTCATTATGTCTGCTACCCATTTGTTATTCCTCCTGAGGTAGTTATCCTTGGGTGTTGGGGGCTTTATTTCTCTTTTATTAATCACTGAAGATCAGGGCTTTCATAATTCCCAGCCGGCCCAGGGCTAAGCATGTAGTAAGCATTATATAACTGGCAATTATCTGTTTCGATAGTTGAGTGAAAGAGAGAAAAGAACAAAGATTATGACAGAAAAGCATAAGAAGCACTGAGCCTGACAGAACAGGTCCTGTTTCCTAGCCCTCTGCACTCTCAGATCATAACCTTCCTCACAGTTTAATTATTTGTTTAATGATTATATCCTCTGCTAGAATGTAAAACCTCCATAAAGGTGAAGATCATGGGAATGCATTTCCACTGCTTCTAGGATTCTTAACTGTAACTATGTGGCTATCACTCTGATAATGCCTCTGGTTATGGGCAGTTATGTTTATATGGTACTGCATAGCCTGAATGTGAGGAGATTTTGTAATTTACTATTAATCATCAAAAGACTTCCCAGGTGGCACAGTGGTGAAGAACCTGCCTGCAATGCAGGAGATGCAAGTTCAATCGCTGGGTCAGGAAGATCCCCTGGAGAAGGAAAGAGCAGCTCACTCTAGTATTCTTGCCTGGGAAATCCCGCGGGCAGAGGAGCCTGACGGGCTCCAGTCCATGGGGTCACAGAGTCAGACACAACTGAGACTGAAGGTGGTGGAATTAATCACAAAGTCCCTGAGGTTAGATTTCTGCAAAGAAGAGAACACAGGACTAATAAATGACTCTCTGCCTATAGTTCAACTCCACAGAGTTTTAATAGCCTAGATCTGAAATTCAGCATTAAGGAATTGACTGTTTTACCTTAACTTCACAAATGTATTTCTTTTCTGACACGTAGGAAAAATCTATAAATTCAGTTCACTGATGAAACAAGAATGAAGAAAAAAACCTGAAATCATCAGAATTTACCATGCCACCAAGCACTATTTGTCTCTGCAATTTACCCTGACAAGCCTCTCATAGTTTGACTGGGGTAGAATAAGGTACCTTAAGAGTGACTGACATTTGTTTCCATTAATTTGTGGAACTAGAGAAATAAAAAATTTAATAACCACAAATTACGCTCGTGACATTTTATCTGTTTTAAGCATTTTAGCAGATTGGCAGTGAATAGAATATCCTATTTAAGTATATTCAATCTAAAACCCCTCATTTGCCCTATAAGAAAGACAACCATTAGTGAAAAGTTTATTTGTCAAAATTCAAAAAGTAAGTGAAACATGTCATGGTTTTTCAGAGAGCATGCCTTAGTGACCCAGATTTTTCTTGTGAGCTACTCAAAAGAGAATCTCTAGAATGCCTACCAAAGTACATGAAAGACACTAGCCTGTGAAATAGAAAGTTAGAGACCATTCAGGAAGGAATCATGACTCATACAATTACCCTTCTTATAATGCTTACCAATGTCAGGCAATGTATTTCAGCCGGAAACTTCTCTAACCACTGACTCATTAAAGCTTCTATTAACATGTAATTTTCAAAAAAGTTAAAAACCTGGGCTCCCCTGGTAGCTCAGTGGTAAAGAATCCATCTGCCAATGCAGGAGACATGGATTTGATCCCTGATCTGGGAAGATCCCACATGTTGCAGAGCAACTAAGCCCATGAACTACAACTACTGAGCCAGTGCCCTAGTGCCTGGATGCAGCAATTACTGAAGCCCATATGCCCTAGGGCTGGTGCTCTGCAACAAGAGAGTAGGCCCTGGTCACCACAACTAGAGAAAAAGCCCATGTAGCAACAAAGACCCAGCTCAGCCAAAAATAAAAAAAATTTTTTTGACTTAAAAACCTGATGCTTTTATAAATACAAAATAGACACATGTCAAAATTTCCATTCAACTCATTAATTGATTAGTGAGCCAGTAAGTAAAAAGAGAAATAGAGTCAGATACTCCATAGAAAGCTAAAATAAGTTTGCTAATAGTTTCAAAACTGGCAAACGTCCTACTAGGCAATACATAGTAACTTTAAGGGTGATCAATTTTCTGGGTAGGAATTATTTGCTTTGTCCCCAAACATAATTTGCAATATCAAATTTCCTACAAGCTACTTTCTACCTTTATAAGGCTGTGAAAATCTCTAATTAATAGGAAATAAGAAATTTAACAAAGATATAGCCTCCTCTCTGGAAAATTAGATAGTCCCCAGGAGGGGTGGGCCTGCTAGAAACATGCAATATTGCACTGAAAAAGCACTCAGTAGTAATTGGAAAAAATCCCCTGGAGGAGGAAATGGCAACTCACTCCGGTAATCCGGCCTGGAAAATTCCATTGACAGAGAAGATTGGCGGGCTACAGTCCATGGGGTCACAAAGAGCCATGACTTAGCTGGAACTGAGTACACGCACACACACAATGCTAGCCTAGTTAGCCTGGCTGCCATGACAAAGTGCCACAGACTCGGTTGTTTAACCTACAGAAATGTATATCTTACAGCTCTAGAGGCCAGAAATCCAAGGTCAAGGTGCCAGCAAAGGCAGTTTTCTCCTGGGGTCTCTTCTCTTGACTTGATTTGACTTGCATGTAGCCACCCTTTCAGTACAATCACAGAGTTCCCTCTGCCTCTTCTTTTAAAGGCATTAATCCCATCTTGAGGGCCCCATCTCAGGACCTCTTCAAACCCTAACTATGTCACAAAGGCCCCATCTCCAAATACCATCCCTTTGGAATTTAAGGCTTCAACATGCAAACTGGGGGGGAGGTGAACATCCAGTCCACAACAAATGTCTTGTATCTGTTTCCAAGTTTTCAGATAATTTTCTTAACTCTCCAAACACTTCAGTCTGATAAGTGAAAAATATGATCTGTTTTGCTTCAAGGGCAAGGAAATTAAGACCCTGGAAATATTTTTGAGGAAGGATGTTCTAAACAAATATGTGAGGATCATGTACAACAGGAGAGATTCAAGGTCAGAAGTGGTAAGCTGATGAGGATGAGAAAACAGAAAAATTCTTACTTCCTGGCCAGCTGATTTGTCCTGGAGTTCCTGGCCTTTTATTTGGATGACTTGGGCAGTCAGCAGATGGATAAGTACAAGAATATCACCATCTGTTAAGTACCACCATCTGTTGCATGCCTACTATGTGTCGGTCACTTCATACACATTGTCTTGACCACACACAGTAACCCTGCAGAGTTATTATTCCCATTAGGCAGGAATATGACTTGGTCATGAAGTCCTGGTGAGTTGCACAAAAGACTAAGTTGAGAATGGGTCTAGTTCTGTCTGGTCCTGCTGAACATGATTCATTCTGTGACACAGCCTCCAACTCTAGGCTTCATCTGTGAGTGTTGTATTCATGGGAAGCACCACACATTTATTCTCTTACTGAGTCCCTTATATGTACATATGTGAAAAAATAGTGACATCCAAGACATATCAGGTCCCTGGCACCATTAATTGAGGTGGGAAAGACAAGGTAACAGGACCTGTGTATGAAAGAGATCAAGAATTTGGCTTTGGAAATATTAAGTCTGATATGCCTGTAAGACATCCAAGCAGAGATGTCAAGTAAGCAGCAAAGCAGAAGAGGGCTAGAGGTTCATCAGCATCAAGTAGTTATTTAAGATGATAAGCAAATTCATGCCTCCAGAATAATACTCTTTTGCAAGAATAATCATCACCAAACCTGACACTCAGGGGTATGGTCATACAGATTATTGAAATATTTAAATAATTTTATATGAGTTGGTTACCTGTGACTGCCCAAGTCTCCCAAAGGCTCTTTCCCTCCCTCTCAATTACAAATACCCCTGAGCCTGCCCACCATCCAGTTACTAAAGGTATAACATCTCTAAGTAGTGGCAATTCAGGTTGATCTCTATTCATACCCTACTATTTAGAATATTTAAAATATCACCTCTAATTCATAACCACTAAGTCTTGACCTCTTAATATATGCCAACCACCATGTTAAGTCTTTATTTGAATTGCCTTATACAGTCCCTCTCACCACCCTTTGTAGTAAATGTTAATATCATCCCCATTACACAGTTGAGGAAACTGAGGCTCAGCGGAGTCAATAACTTGTCCTAGGCCAAATGGTGAGCAATGGAGTCAGGACCTAAACCAAACAGTCTAACCTTGGAAACTGTGCCCCATTCTGCTTCTCCAGCCCTGGAGAGGCTCTACCTTGGCTGACAGTCCTGACAAGGGCACAAGGATCTATTCAGCCTATAGCCCTCACCTCCTATCCACTAGAATGGTGAGTAAACAAAGTTCTCTCCTGGAGCTGAGCACCAAACTGCTGCTTCTGTTCAATACTGCATAGTTGTTCACTTCCTCCAAGCTCTCTCTTATGAAGTATGACAAAAATGGGAAATTGTTGATTCCACTCTTTTCATACCAGTTTAAGTTATTTGTGCTATTCATATGTGTTCACTACATAATTTAATCACTGTGTGCCACCTGTCTCGCTTGGTAGCACTTAACCAAAACAATTGTCTGAGCATCCCTGTTCATACTTCAAAAATAATGTTCGGAGACACAAACAGTGGGTGGTCTTATGGTGGTCTTTATGTCAAGTCCTAATAATACAATGATGATGAGGATGATGAGGATGGAAACATAAGATTTTAAAGTGGAAATTTAACAGATACAGACTACTATGTATAAAACAGGTAAACTACAAAGTCTCACTGTACAGCACATGAAGCTATCTTCAGTATCTTATTATAACCTATAAAGGAAAAGAATCTGAAAAATCATATATATGTATATAAACATATGTGTGTGTATATATATAACTGAGTCATTTTGCTATACAACAGAACTAATATAACCTTGTAAATCAGCTATACTCCAATTTTTTAAAAAACCACAAAGTCTCCTTAGAAGCTACTGCTGTTGCTCTTCAGTTGCTAAGTCATGTCTGACTCTTTGTGACCCCATGGACTGCAGCACGCCAGGCCTCCCTGTCCTTCACCATCTCCCGGAGCTTGCTCAAACTCATGTCCATTGAGTCGGTGATGCCATCCAACCGTCTCAGCCTCTGCCAGCCCCTTCTCCTCCTGCCCTCAATCTTTACCAGCATCAGGGTCTTTTCCAATGAGTTAGTTCTTCTTATCAGGTGACCAAAGTCAGCTTTAGCATCAGTCCTTCTGATGAATATTCAGAACTGATTTCCTTTAGGATTGAATAGTTTGATCTCCTTGCAGTCCTAGGGACTCTCAAGAGTCTTCTCCAACACCACAGTTCAAAAGCATCAATTTTTCAGCACTTAGCTTTCTTTATAGTCCAGCTCTCACATCCATACATGACTACTGGAAAAATCATAGCTTTGACTATATGGACTGTTATTTTGTTATCTGTTTTTGTCTCCCCAAAATTCATATACGGAAACCTAATTCTCAATGTGATGATATTGGGAGGTGAGGTCTTTAGGAGATTATCAGGTCATGAGTGTAGAATCCCCATGAATGGAATTAATGACCTTTATAAAAGAGACTCAGAGAGCACCCTTGTACCTTCTGCCATGTTGAGGACACAGCTGCTTATGAACCAAGAAGTGCGCCTTCTCACCAGACACCGGATTCGCCAGCAACTCGATACTTAGACTTTCAGCCTCAGAACTGTGGGAAATAAATTTCTGTTGTCTGTAAGCCACCAGGTTTATGGTAGTCAGTTTTAACATCCTGAACAGAAGAAGACACTAACTCATACACTCACCTTCCTCGTTATAGATGTTTTGACACATCCTATATCATGGATGAACTTCAAAGACATTATGTGGTATAAAATCAGCCAGACACAAGTGGACAAATATTATACAACTCCACTTATATGAAATATCTGGGCAAAAATTTATAGAGACAGAGAGTAGAATAGAATTTACCAACAGGATGGAGAAGGAGGGTAGAGTGGGGAATTATTGCTTAATGGACACAGAGTTTCTGTCAGGGATGATGAAATAGTTCTGGAAATAGTGCTAATAATTTTACAACAATGTGACTTAAAGTAGCTGAATTGTACACTTAAAATGGTTAAAATTGTAAATTTTATATTATATATATTTTGTCAGACTTACTTTTTTAATCCAACAAGCTACTCATATCTGAGCAACTGACAAAACCCAACCACTTTAAGAAAAAAAAAGCAGCAGAGGCAAGATAAATATTTTTTCACACATATGAAAGCTGGCAATTTTTCATCAGCAAACCATTATTACAAGAAATATTAAAGAAAGTCCTTTAGGCAGAAGGAAAATGATACCAGATGGAATTGTGGAAATTTGATTCTATACCAAAGAATGAAAAGCTCAGAAGTGGTAACTACATGGGTGAATATATGAGGTGTATTTTATTATTGTCTCCTTAAAAGATAATTGACTAAGCAAAAATATCAGCAATGTAGCATAGAGTTTACAATACATGTGAAAGTAAAGTATAGCAATAGCACAGAGGTCAGGAGAGAAAAGGAAAGAGTTATACTATTTAGAGGCCCTTATACTGTACATAACACATATAATATTACTTGAATGTAAACATTTTTTTATTTTTTCATTTATTTTTATTAGCTGGAGGCTAATTATTTTACAATATTGTAAACATTTTTTTGAGCCATGTTGCACAGCTTGTGAGATCTCTGTTCCCCCACCAGGGACTGAACCCAGACCATGACAGTAAAAGCCAAGATTAAATACAGGAGACAGAAATTACTGTAGGTAATACAGAAGGTTAAATGCTTTAAAAAAAAAAAAAAAAAAAAAAAAACAGTTTAAAGGTTGGAGAAGGTTAAGTCCAAGTTCCCATCATTGTAAATGTGATGCAAAGTCAGGAGTTGCTACAACCACTGCCTCTACTGCTAGTTTTAAAGCCACTTCCATCCACAAATCCAGTGACCAGAGTGAGATGTGGAATCCAGCAACTGCTAAAATTTATTTCTATTAAAACCTAATTGCCCATCTCTGTCCACATTCTGCTGAGAGATGACATGCCCTGTCCTTAGGCTTTTTATGTCTTATGAAAGTTCATCAAATAACTGAATCTATTCAGTGTTCAGGATCCTAGCTCCAAAAGAGTCAAGGTAATGCCACATTTTTAGCTTTCCAACTTCCCTAAAAAGAAGGAGGGCAAAATGAAGACAGAGAAAGTCAATCTAAGTAGCCAGAAAAGCTAAAACTAGTCAGTTTGGCTGAGAGAATAATTGACTCACCATTTGAAATCATTTGTTAACAAAAAATTATTTATTTCCATTTTTCTTGAAAGTTTTTCAGTTTATAAAGTGATAACTCTTTTAAATATAAGTATGTATTTTATAAGTCTAATGCCAAAATCGAATTACAAACACATTTGCTTATTTCTGTGCACTTTATTAAAAAGGGTTCAAATCAGTGTGCTGCACAAAAAGAAGCTGATCTCATTAGATACTTTTTAATACTACTGTACCTGTTAAATCTTGTTTGGCTTGCCTATAACACAGTAATGAAACAACACTATTGAAAATAGTTTCAGGCTACTAATCCAGGTCACCAAAGTTTTTTGTTTTGTTTTGTTTTTTTCCCTTTCAGTGGATTAAACAAAATGAGATTTAACATCCACAAGGCAAAATAACACACGTAAAGATAAAAATAAGTGAACCTAACTATATGTGTTAAATAGGTTCAGGGATCTTAGAATGAATTGAAATGTCTCAAAACATGTGGAAAAGGTACATATGCCAATGAAAACATCTACTTATTCCATGCTCAATCAAGCTAAAAAATATTTAGTACTTATTAAAATATTCTTATCAAACCTTTTTTGAACACTGACAGTATTACTTCTGAGCCAAGTCAGGTCACCAAGACTGGCCCAGGTGAAAATGACCACTGGTCTCAATTGAGTTTTTTTTCTCATCATGTCTCAGTCATGAGTGAGCAAGTAGACCTTGCAAAAAGTGGACCTAACATTCCAGAAATGTAATGGTGTGAGTTGAATGGGCTCTCAAATCCATCGTGGTTCATCATAGGAGCTCAGAGTTCAGTGGTCTCAGCACTGAGCCAGGTGGTCTGAAGGAAGAGTCAGCATTGCATAGAACTATGGGCTCACTGCTTCATGTTCTATTTCAGGCCAAATAATATCCAGCTGGGGAGAAGATGTATCACCTATAGGTCTAGTTTATATACCTGTAATTTAAAAAATTATATGGCATCTATTATATATTTTGCAAATGTGGTTTGTAAAAACCCCTATAAGTAGGTGCTATTATTATCCCTTTTTACAAATGAGGAAACTGAGGCACAGAAAAATGAAATAATCTGTCCAAGTTCTCACAACTAATAAGTGGCCAAACAAAAATCCCATCCAGTAGGTCTGTTTCCACAGTCCATTATGCCAGTCCAAAACTGCCACAGCAAGCTGCTTCCATGAACGAATGTCTTATAATACCACATTGTGTATTTTCAAGTTTAATTTCTTGCT
Organism: Dama dama; assembly: GCF_033118175.1. Lineage (NCBI taxonomy): Eukaryota > Metazoa > Chordata > Mammalia > Artiodactyla > Cervidae > Dama > Dama dama. Next base: position 23,325,460 of record NC_083688.1, on the reverse strand, counting down.
GTACCTTCAGCACTTCTCAAATTTTTAATACCGTAGGTCTGAACACAGAAATAGTTTTCTTTATTCTCCTTATCTCAAGTCATAGTTGATGGTTCAAATTACTCCCCGGATAGGGGCTTCCCAGGTGGTGCTAGTGATAAAGAACGTGCCTGCCAATGCAGGAGACATAAGAGAAGTGGGATTGATCTTGGATCGAGAAGATGCCCTGGAGGAGGAAATGGCAACCCACTCTAATATTCGTGCCTGGAGAATTCCATGGACAGAGAAGCCTAGTGGGCTAAGTCCATAGCATTGCAAAGAGTCAGACACGACTGAAGAGACTCAGCTCAGCTCAGGGTAGAGTCCACCTAGCTGCATGCAGATAAGCCTAACTGCTTACAAATGGACAGGTTTCCGCATTCAGGCCCCTACATGTTTACTTTTAAAGCATTTGTTTAAACCTATTAAGTTCAGGGATTCTGCCAAAGTTGCTTACAAAAAAACATCAAACTCAAGTTTAATAGTCTTGCAGAGAAGGAACACATTGACTCACAGAATGGAACAGTACTGAGGTTTCAGGTGTGGCTTAATTCAGGACCCAGAGCATGTAACTAGGACCCACCCATCAGCTCTACAGTCCCAAGGCTTTCCTGATAATACAAACCAATTGCCACAACTGGATACCCTTAGCCCTGATTGGCCTGCCTGGAGTCACGTGACCTGCTGGGATCAAGCAGGATGCTGGGGTAAGCAGCACACTGTCTGCTGTAGGAAGTAACAGGACCTCAGTCTCTAAGGTCTCAATAATCATTTCCCCTGCTCCACCTATTTTCTGACTTAATAAAACAAACTTGAACTCAGAGCATTTCAGTTTTGCATTAAGGAAAGAATATATCTTTAAAAATAAAAAATACTGTGCACTCATTATCCTTCACATTTCCAATGTGAGATAGGTCAGTTCAGTTCAGTCACTCAGTCATGTTCGATTCTTTGCAACCCCATGGACTGCAGCACGCCAGGCTTCCCTGTCCATCACCAACTCCCAGAGTTTACTCAAACTCATGTCCATCCAATTGGTGATGCCATCCAACCATCTCATCCTCTGTCATCCCCTTCTCCTCCTGCCTTCAATCTTTCCCAGCATCAGGGTCTTTTCCAATGAGTCAGTTCTTCTCATGAGGTGGCCAAAGTATTGGAGCTTCAGCTTCAGCATCAGTCTTTCCAATGAATATTCAGGACTGATCTCCTTTAGGATGGACTGGTTGGATTTCCTTGCAGTCCAAGGGACTCTCAAGAGTCTTCTCCAACACCACAGTTCAAAAGCATCAGTTCTTCAGCACTCAGCTTTCTTTATAGTCCAACTCTCACATGCATACATGACTACCAGAAGAACTATAGCTTTGACAAGATGGACCTTTGTCAGCAAAGTAATGTCTCTGCTTTTTAATATGCTGTCTAGGTTTGTCATGGCTTTTCTTCCATGGAGCAAGCGTCTTTTAATTTCATGGCTGCAATCACCATCTGCAGTGATTTTGGAGCCCCCAAAAATAAAGTCTCCCACTATTTCCATTGTTTCTCCACCTATTTGCCATGATCTCAGTTTTCTGAATGTTGAGTTTTAAGCCAACTTTTTCACTTTTTTGAAATAGGTCATGTCCCTCAAATTAGGAGCTTTATCAAGCCAGTATGTGCACAGAGTTTTCAGGTGACTTTCTCAAAAGACTTCAATTTTAACTTCTTATCAGACACACAGGAAAAACAATTCATTGCCAGAACATGTTTGCCAATTTTACTGTTTCTTTCCAGTAGTTTTTTTTTTTTTTTTAAGTGATACCTGATATGAAGAGATGAGGCTCCCATCCAATACTGAAAGCTGGCCTTTGCATTAAGCTTTGGTAATGTCAGAGAATCCACACTACTAGGTCATTGGCTCTTTGAGAATAGCAGTAAGTCTTGTCCACAGCTGAGTATTCAGGACCTACTACAGTGCCTAGGACATGCAAAAATGTTCTTTTAATGCTTAATAAATGAATGAATGAATGATAATAGTCAATATTTAGGACTTACTGTCAGAAACTAAGGGTTTTATATTTATTAACTCAGTCTTTGTAAAAAGCTTTTGGGGCAGATACAGCTATCATTCCCATTTATCAGATCAGAAATCTCTCATACATAGTAGGTGATGAAATTATGTTCTATTTTTGTTTGCTTAATTTTTAAATTTTTAAAAACTTTACTTAAGTATAGTTGATTTCCAATGTGTTCATGTCTTCTGTATAGCAAAGTTATAAGTATATAACTGTACACTGTATGCCTATAAGAACTTTTCCTATTCTTTTTCATTATGGTTTACTGGTGTTTTGACCAGGCAATCCAGCATGAGAATCCATGCTCTTAAGCACCATAATGCACTCATGACACTGACATTTGTGTCCACAGCTGCTGCTGCTGCTAAGTCACTTCAGTCATGTCCGACTCTGTGCAACCCCATAGACGGCAGCCCACCAGGCTCCCCCATCCCTGGGATTCTCCAGGCAAGAACACTGGAGTGGGTTGCCATTTCCTTCTCCAATGCTTGAAAGAGAAAAGTGAAAGTGAAGTCGTTCAGTCGTGTCCGACTCTTTGCGACCCCATGGACTGCAGCCTACCAGGCTCCTCCGTTCATGGGATTTTCCAGGCAAGAGTACTGGAGTGGATTGCCATTGCCTTCTCCGTGTGTCCATGGAGTAATGACTATATGTATAGATTTAGGGGTGGGAGCTACAAGGTGGATGCTGAGTCTCTTCCTTGTGAGACCTAAGTTTCTAAACAGCCCTTGGTATTAATTTGCTTCACTCCCATGGGTGTCATTTCACTTTCACCAAACACCCCCAGCTATCCCAACGCACTAGTCACTCTAACAAGATTCCTTCCCCCTCTAATATTTCACAAGTTCTATATTTTAAGATGTGTCTGAAAATAGTTTATTTCATACTGGGAAACAGAGGTCTCAAACTCAAGTGTCTCTGGGTTCTCACAGATAAAGGAATTTTGGCAAGCGTAGTCAAATGTCACTGGCCTTTCCTGCCAAAGGGCATTTAAATGCAAAATACTTACTTTTTAGTGGTGGCCAAAAAAATGGTTGAGAGGCTGCACTAGGGGCCAGCAGTTTTCAGCTCTTACACTGAGCTTGGAGGTTTGTTCTAAGAAAACCTCACTAAGAAAGCCCCAGTGGTCTCAGAGGACACCCCTAAAATAAAATAGGAAGAAGACTGCTGAAGCTAAATCAAGTGAGGGCGACCAAGTTACCTGCAGTAGAAATCTAGAGTGCTCAGGGCTGACTTTTGTAGTTAGTTTTCCTTTTGTTTTTTTAAAACAAGTTATACCTTAAATATCTCTTCTTATAGATATTTCTTTTAACTGTTACTTTACCTTTTATATAAGTTGTATATTTAATTTTAAAAAAATACTGGTTTCTTTGTTTTAAAAAATGCAAAGGATTTGGAGCTAAAACAATAAATGTTCCATTTTCCTCACTTTGGATCCATTAAATATTAATAGAGTCAGAGCTTCTCCTAGACAATGATAACATCTGTCATTTTCTTAGGTCTTATCTTTTCTTTGTAGGAGCTCCACAGGCAACTCCCAAAGGAAGATTTCCTGAATGGAAACAATGGGAGCTCTCGAAGCGGGGAACAGTACCCTTTCTGTGTGGAAATTGAACAGTCTGCATGTGTCCAAAGGAAGTCAATAAAAAACAAAAGCAAGCACAAGAATTAACCATGAAGTACACCAAAAGCTGTAGTTTATGAAAATAGACTTATCAAACATCTTCAGTTAAGAAGCTTAAAATGATTCTGTACATTAAAAAATAAAAAAGGGTAAGAGATACCCAGACCTCCACTTTAGGAATGTTTAGGTTTATTTTTTCATTTTTGTATTCCAAGTCATCTAAAAATATGTTATTTAATGAGAGTTGTGTTCAAACATCTTTTGATATTGATTTCTAACATAATTCCACAGTAATAAGAAAACAAACTCTGTATGATGTCAATGCCTTTAGACCATGAAATTTTTACACCTTGTTGTATGTCCCTGAGTAAGTTCCAGTGTCTCCTGGTTTATAGTGTATAGGAACTTGAATAGAATTTGTATCCTACTTTGTGTGAAAATCGTATAAATCTTATTTATGTTGAATTGGTTCAGAGTGCTTTTCAGATCTACTATATCCTTCTAATTTTCTGTCTATTTTTGAGAGTTTGATATTAAAACTCCAACTAAAAATCTTAATTTATCTACTTAAAAAATAATTGTAATATATCGTGGAACTCTATGTAATTTTTTCTGTATTTTCCAAGTCTCCTGTAAATATGCTATCATACTTGCATAATTAAAAAAAAAGAAAAATGCAAAAGTATAAAAGCATAATTTAGAATGCTTTTAATCCATTCAGTAAAACATCAATTAACTAGGCTATAATTAATTAGAACATTTCATTACCTAAATTTTGCTTTGTTTCTCAAATGTTTTTTTTAAAGAAAAGTAGCAATTAAAAATGATATTACAGGTCTCTTTAAAATAGATTGCAAAGACTATCTAGCAGTTAGCATAAATTCATCTCAATTTTCTATACCTTCGATATTTACAGGCTTGTTCCATTAAAAAAAAAAGATTACTTTTTGAGTACTTACTTTTTTGAGATAAAGCTCAGAATCATCAAAAAAGATTTAGTTTGAATCATTATGCTATATTCAAACTAAAGCAGAAGAGTGGGCTCATACTTTTATCCATATGTACTTGAGAAAGGTTTTAGCAGCAAATTAAAGTTGAGTAAACAGAGCATTCCATGCTTGGGGTAGTCTACTTAAAAGAAGTCAACAGACACTGCTGTACACCAAATCAGGTGTGAGGAAGAGAGCTTTCCCCCATCCAGGAGGCCAGGTGAAGCCTCTGCAAAGTAAAAATCGTTCCATCATGTCCGACTCTTTGCGACCCCATGGACTACAGTCCATGGAATTCTCCAGGCCAGAATACTGGAGTGGGTAGCCTTTCCCTTCTCCAGGGGATCTTCCCAGCCCAGGGATCAAACCCAAGTGCCCCGCATTGCAGGTGGATTCTTTACCAACTGAAATAAAGGGAAGCCTTTGTAATTGCCTATATGTGGGCCGATCTTTCACACATAGGATTTGGGGCTGCAGTTGCACTTTGCAGAAAGCACAGAAAATTGTACCTTTATTGCTTCAGCCTGAAATAACATATTTCAGTTCCTGCTATAGTCCAGTGGTCAAAGCTAGCCATATTGTTCTGTCCAACTTCAAACAGGGCTGAGAATGATTATTTTTCATGGGTTAAGGGGGTGCTAGAGAATGAGAGATATTGATGAGCCCCAGTAATGACAACCATGGTGCAATAAGCAGACATAGTGGGCCCAACTGAAACCATTAGGTGGCATTTCCAGGGCTTCAAACAGTTCTGGTACCAAGTCCTTTATGTCTCAGTTCAGAAAGAATTCAGCGAGAGGCAAAATGATAGATATGAATATTAGAACAGGATGCTTATGAGACTTACAAGCAGGTGGGAGAGAGAGTGTCTCTTTAAGAATTTAGTGGGTTACAGGTTTGTAATCAAAGAAAAAGTGGTGAAGGGGAAAGACCACCTTCTTTCTCATTTTTGAGTAGACATCTTGCTTTCATCATCAGCAACTCCTCCAGGTTGGGCAGTGGAATTTTCTCGATTCTATGTAGTCAACTCAGGACTGTCATGGCACTATGGAAATATTATTTAAAGTCTCAGTACAATGAGAGGGTCTTTACTTTGAAATGTCACCTTGCCATAAATTATTGCTTTTTATGTGTGTAGAGAGCATATCCTGCATGCATGCTCAGCCACTCAGTCGTGTCTGACTGTGACTCCATGGACTGTAGCCTGCCAGGCTCCTCTGCCCATGGAATTTTTCAGGCAAGAATACTGGAGTTAGTTGCTATTTCCTCCTCTAGGGGAGCTTCCCAACCCAGGGGTGGAACCCAAGTCTCTTGCGTCTCCTACACCGGCAGACGGATTCTTTACCACTGCACCAGAGGGCATGTTGTAGGGATCATTAACTCACTGAGCTCACTGCGCAGGATGTGGTCTCTGCCACCATTGTTTTATTGTTTGGGGGCATGTCTCGTGCTTCTGCTGCATGGTTTTGTTGCTAAGCAAGCCTATCTGGTTTTGTGGTTAAGCAAACCTGCTTTCTTCAGTGATCATTAACTTAGAAAAGTCACCCATATTTTTTCTACCTACAATCCCCTAGTGGGATTAACTATTTAATCCCCTACTCTCTCCCTTTACTCTGTCCCTATCACAACCAGTAGTCTGTATTTCTGCTCTAATTTCTCCTTGTGCAACTGGATGAGGAGGTCAGACTTCTGTGAGTCCTGGAACCCTAATTTTAAGACAGAGGAGGCTGTGTGAAATTCTTCAAACCAGGCTTATCACTCAAAAATCAGATCCTGCATTTTAACCCCCACTTGATTCTCTGTGCCTGCCTTCAGCTGGTCAGGACCCACAGGAGACAAAGATGAGTGATTGGCCTCCTCCTGAAAGTCCACATCTGGCAAAAATATAGAGTGGATTCAGATTTAGAGAATGAAATTCTGTTACCAGGGAGAAGGGTGGAGGGAGGGGATGGTTAGGGAGTTTGGTACCAACACGTACACACTGATATATTTAAAACAGGTAACAAACAAAGTCCTATTGTATAGCACAGGGAATGCTGTTCAATGTTATGTGGCAACCTGGATGGGAGGAGAATGGAGCCATATACGTGTAAGACTGAGTCTCTTTACTGTCCACCTAAAACTACCACAGCATTGTTAATCAGCCAGAGTCTGATAAAATAAAAATACTTTTTAAAAATGTAGAGAGAGGTGCTATTGGAGGTGGAAGGTTCTTCACCCCATCCAAGGTTGTGTGTTATGAGTAAGGATTAACAGTTCACATTTCTGAGAAGAAAATGAAACTGTTCAATAGCAAACTGTCACCTGTGCCCACTCCTTCTGTCCCCAGTATACATCCTGCATGGGAAGAACAGAAGTGTTGACACAGAACTCATCCAAACAGCCTCCAGATGTACAGTCTTAAATAAGCAAATTCCCACAAGATACTCTGGAGAAATAATCCATCTTCCAGTCCAATGGGACATGAAGCAGGAAATCAGGAAACACAGGTAGAGAGGGTACTGAGTTGATGAGAGGACCCTTTTGCTTAAAAAAGTACCTGCATAAGTCAACAAATGGAAATTCTCTTACACTTGGTACACTTTGTTGGGGTCAACGGTGTCATTAGAGGTTCTTATTTCCTCTGTCCATTCTGCTCTAAATTCTTTTCCTTTAAGTTCTTCCATTTTTCCTTTTTACAGTAGAAGATGGCTATATTTCTAAGGTTTAGAGAAGAAACAAGACATTTCCCATGTCAGAAAAGAGTGCTGCAATTGGGGAAACAATGTTTACTGCAATAATTCAGTTATGTTCAGTAACTCATGTTCCTTTTGTAGAAAATCTTAGCTTTCCAAGATACAAAACATTAGGGTTACGACTAAGTTTAAAGAAAAAAAATATTAAATGTAGAAAAATCCCTAGAAGCGATTTTTAAATTTTTTGTTCCTTTTTAACTTATTTTTAATTGGAGGATCATTGCATTACAATATTGTGTTAGGTTTTTGTTGTTCAACAATGTAAATCAGCTACAATATAAGTATACATATACCCCCTCTCTCTTGACCCTCCCCAGAGGCTACTTTACCAACATATTAACCAGCTTTGTCTTTGGATGATGAGATTTCAAGTGATTTCCTGGGCTAATGGTGCCAGGTTCCTTAGAGTGATCTACATTTTACTCTGTGGGGCCCTGATAAGCTGTCTGGGAAATCAGTTTCTCTTTAAGTGTCCCCTTTGACCCTGAAGTCTCTCTTCCTCTTGTTTTGCTTTTCAACTTCACTGAGGAATATTTGACAACTGAAATTGTAATATACTTGCACACTATAAGGATTTGATATACATATATACTGTAAAATTATTCCCATTTTTGAGCTAATTAAAATACCTATTACCTCACATATTTACTCTTTTTTTTATTCAATTCATTTAAACTTAAAAAAAAAGGTTTACTCATTTCCCCCTTTTCTGGCAACCACCAATCTGTTCTCTACACCTATGATCTTGGTTTTGTTTGCTTTGAGATTCCACATATTAGAGAGATAGTGCAGTATTTGTCTTACTCTGACTTATTTCACTTAGCATGTCATCAAGATCTAGCCATGTGTTACACACAAATGGCAAAATTCTATTTCTTTTTGTGACTGGATAAATTCCATTGTATATATCCACACCATTTCTTTATTTGTCCACTGATAGGCATTTAGGTTGTTTCTATATCTTGACTATTTTAAATAATGCTGCAGTGAACATGGGGATGCAAATATCTTATCGAGTTAGTGTTTTCATTTTATTCAGATAAATACCCAGAAGTGAAATTGCCGGATCATATGGCAGTTCTATTTTTTTCTTTTGTGAGGAACTGCAATACTGTTTTTCATACTGACTGACCTAGGTTACATTCCCACCTAGATTGTGCCAAGTGCTCCCTTTTTTCACATCCTTGCCAACACCTGTTATTCTCAGAAGGACCTGCTCCGTGTGTTTACCCATGAGAGGAAGAAAATTCAGGAGCTTCCCGTGTCACTCTCTTGGTCTGAAGTGAATCAAATTCTCTCTTAATATCTGAGGAGTCTTCAACCTTTCAAATGAAAATAAATGTGTTTCTTATAATCAAGTAAGAATTTCAGTTATTTGTGTTGATAGAAAGAAAAGTTTCTACATTGATTTGGTACTCCTTGTTACTAAAACTACAACTACAATATTTTTTGTTATAAGCTGAATGTGTCTCTCCAAAATTGCATGCATTAAAGCCCGAACGCCCATGAGGCTCTGTTTGGAGACAGGGTCTTCAGGAGATAATTGATTTTAAATGCAGTCAGAAGGATTGATAGGATTGATATCCTTACAGAAAAACCTCAGGAAAACTGTCTCCTTCTTCCCTTCCTCACAGACACACTAAAGAAAGACCATGTGAGAAGATATCAAGAAGGTAACCATCTGCAAACCAGAAAGAGAGCTCTCATTAGGAACCAAATTAGCCCATATCTTGATCTTGGACTTCTCAGACTCCAGAACTATGAGAAAGTTGATTTATGTTTTTTAAGCCACCTAGTCTCTGATATTTTGTTATTACAGCCTGAGCAGGCTAAAACAAATTGCTTCTACCTAGTTTTTTGTCTTGTAAATTCTTCTTCAAGGAGTATGCATTTCTTCTGTGGAGGTTATTAGTTCTGTTCATTGACTATTTCTGGCTCTCTGCTTTCTGAGCCCATATAGTATTGCACTCTTTTATCTCCTTTGAAGTTTAGCAGACCCATGAGACTATCTGGCCATACAAAACCAGGCTGACTGTGATATACTTCATTCTCTTTCCTCAGCTGATGTGATTCTAGAACCTGGAAGCACATGATGTTGGCATAGTGTTTCTATCATCCAGGGTCTTTAAGTGACTATGTTTAGCAAAGACTTTCTACCCAGTGGTCACTGCTTGAGAAATAAATCTGTGCTTTCTGGTTATTTTTTCTTGCTGCATAGAAAAGCCTGTCTTGACTGGTATAGCTTCACCATTTTTATTCAACATAGTTTTGGAAGTCCTAGCCATGACAATCGGAGAAGAAAAGGAAATAAAAGGAATACAAATTGGAAAAGAAAAGGGAAAATATCACTATTTGCAGGTGACATGATACTATACTAGAAAATCCTGAAGATGCTATCAGAAAATTTCTAAAGCTCCTCAATGAATTCGGTTAAGTTGCAGGATACAAAATTAATACAACAGAAATCTCTTGCATTGCTATAAACTAACAATGGAAGATCAGCAAGAGAAATTAAGGAGACAATTCCATTTATTATCACATCAAAAAGAATAAAATGCTTAACACATAAACCTACCTAAGAAAAGTCTTAGGTAAGTTTTAGTGGTAAAGAAGTCTTAATGGTAAAGAACCCGCCTGCCAATGCAGGCTACAGGTAACAGACCCGAGTTTGGTCTCTGGGTTGGGAAGATCCCCTGGAGGGGAGTATAGCAACTTACTCCAATATTCTTACCTGGGAAATCCCATGGACAAAGGAACCTAGCAGGCTACAGTCCACAGGGTTCCACAGTCGGACACAGCTGAAGCGACTTAGGACATGCACGCAAGGAAACAAAAGACCTGTACTCTGAAACTTTAAACTGTTCAAAATTTAAATATCTGTTTTTTCATGGAATTAGACTTTACTTAGAATAAATTGTCATGTAAATTATCATCTACTTTGTGGGGTCAATGAACACTAAACTATACCCCCAACGCAAACACTTGTTATATTGCTCTGTCTTCAGTTATTAATAGTTTTATTCTTTTGAACCCAATTATTTCTATCTCTGTACATCCTATTGCTAAATGATCATACCCATGAAAATGATAGCTCATTAAGAATTTTTTATCAGGAGTAGCTTAACAATCTGGGATCCTTAATTGCTAGATAACTGAATTCGTGAAGGATAGGAGACAGATGAGGACATTGGGTTAGCTGCACAGTGGAGGGTTTTGGACAGAAGGGCATGAATCTTCTAGAAATAAAAAGTGAAAGTAATACAAAAAGAAGATGAGAATGTCTTCACAATGTTTTTACTCAGAAAATACTCCAAGACACTCCAAAAGAATGTAGTGAGTGCTTTTCTCTATGGGAAATTGAAAGTGTGAAAATTTTAGTCACTCAGTCATGTCTGACTTTTTGGGGCCCCATGGACTGTAGCCCACCAAGCTCCTCTGTCCATGGAATTTTTCAGGCAAGAATACTGGAATGAGTAGTCATTCCCTTTTTCAGGGGATCTTCCCAACCCAGGGACTGAACCCAGGTGTCCTGCATTGTTGGCAGATTCTTTACTATCTGAGCCACCAGGAAAGTCCCTATCCCTATGTGAGTTACTTTCTTATAAATCAGGAAAAGCTGGAGGAAGAAATGGGGTGTGAAATGTACCAATTAGAGGAAGAAAGCTGGACAGCAGTTTGGAAAATGGAAATGCTTCTATACGTCACAAGGTATAGTTACAGGACCCTCATCAGAAACACAATTCCCTCTGAATTCAGCATTCCTTGTTACACATACAGTATGAATAAAATATTGAGCACTATTTCCAGAAGAATAGCCTGTTATAAAAATGGCAGCATTGAAAGAAATGGGGACAGCAGGAGCAGTCATGAAAGTGCACTGGGAGTACTATAACACATATTTTTCCATTAAAAGTAATGCTTCTCATAAAAATGCACTGCTTCACAGTAACTACTCTGTTTTGTAGCTTCTGTGAATCAAACTTGGGCTATCAAGTGTATAAGAGTGGAAAATAATGTGTCTTGCTAATTACCATCTTATCCAATTGGCATGCAGCCTGGGTGGAAAAAAATTACAGTTTGTGTCTCCCTATAAAAATTTGATCTCCCCACAAATGTTTTCTAAAATATACCATTCCCTTCTTTATTTCCAAAGAATATGAAAGATGACAAGATACTCTTGCATCTCTCACTTCTGCTGACAGGATTCCATACTAACTCCTTTGTAGGGATGCTCATGGTTATTGAAATGAAGAGCCAAATGGATCTTCAAATATGACAATGTTAGGAATATCCTAGAATATTTGAATAAGATTGGTTCTTCTTCTCCCTCCAGTTTCTCCATCTTTCTCACTCCACTACTCCTAAAACATGAGTTCTTTGACTTCTTTGTGACATCCAGGCCAAGAGCCCTTATATTTTCTCTGAATCAGCCCTCTCCTGTCATCATGTCCTTCCCTCTCCATCTCAGACAGCAGGGTCCATCACCTCAAGCAGGATCTAGCCAGTATCCCCAAAGCCTTTGTGCCACTATCTTTCCAATGTACTCATCTATCAATAGTATATCAGATTCAATTAGCAAACACCTATTCACAATGGCATAAATGGTAAGGTAATTATCCCACATAACAAGAATATCTCTGGTTCAATCTTGTTAACAAAAACCAAGTTCTGTCTTCTGCATCTTTATATGCCATCTTGCCTTCAGACCATTTCACCAAGCCTCACCTGCAGGACAGCACCCCACGGTAGAAAATTGACCATCTTTTCCTCTTTTTAGAAGCAGAAAAACATTTTCCTGTCTGTGGATTCTACCTTCTTACCTAGAATTCCATTACATGTTCATACCCTTGCCCAAATCAGTCATAGATAAGGGACCACCAGGGTTGGCTTAGACTAATCAGGACCAACTTCTCTTGGAGAACACGTCTAAACTGAGGTGATGCTCAGTCGTATCTGACTCTTTTCCAGCCTGCGGACTGGGGCCCACCAGGCTCCTCTGTCCATGGAATGGGTTGCAATTTCCTACTCCAAGGGATCTTTCTGACCCAGGAATTGAACCTGTGTCTCTTGCATCTCCTGCATTGGCAGCTGGATTCTTTACCACTGAGCCACTTGAGACTGAGAAGAGTAGTCACCTAAATAAAGCAGGGCTCTGTTAGGAAGGAGGAAGGGAGAATAGTGAGCATGATGTAAGCAATTAATCATGTTTGAATTTTAGGGCAGTCTCACCATCCACCATTACTACAGCCTGACACCAGGCTCTGCTGGCAAAATCATGCACATATAAGGAATGCACATTCATGACATTTTGACAAGCTGGACACTAATACTTCCAGACAGTTCATCTAGTCTTTGCTCTGTGTGTCCCTGGTCTTCCCAGAGGGGATAGTCTAACCTTCATGTTGCTTCACACACTAACACTCACATGTCCCTCTCACTCTCTGAAAGTTACAGGGAAATTTGGTGTCATCACAAGAGCTCTATGAATTTTCTAAACCAGTTCTGCAAATGTACTTGCATCTGCCCCAAGCTGTTTCTTCTTCCTTCCTGTGACAACAGAAAAGTTGTTCCTGATCCTAAATAGAATAAAACCTTTTACATCTATTACTGATTCTGTCCCTTCTCCCTTTTCCAGGATCCTTCTGCCAATAGTCCCCCTCTTTACCCTATTTTCAATCTCTCCTTCACTGCAAACTTAATCTTACCAATGTGAAGGGAGAGGCAAGCCAGCTGTTAGATGGGTGATTTATGGTGGTTTTGTTTGGTGTCAAAATATTTCTCTTCTGACCTATGTTTCCTTTTGTGATCCTGAAGGAAGTCTTTGTAACTCAACATTTGTTTGTCTAGTCTTATAAATAAAGAGGGGTTTAAAAAAAAATCTTCAATGCTTTCAAACTGTAGTGCTGGAGAAGACTCTTGAGAGTCTCTTGGACTGCAAGGAGATCAACCCAGTCAATCCTAAAGGAAATCAACCTTAAATATTCATCGGAAGGACTGATGCTGAAGCTGAAGTTCCAGTACTTTGGCCACCTGATGCAAAGAGCTGACTTATTGGAAAAGACTGATGCTGGGAAAGATTGAGGGCAGAAGGACAAGGGGGTGACAGAGGATTAGATGGTTGGATGTTGGATGGCGTCACTGACCCAATGGACATGAGTTTGAGCTAACACAGGGAAATAGAAGGGCAGAGAAGCCTGACATGCTGCAGTCCATGGGGTCACAAAGAGTCAGATACAACTTAGGGACTGAACAACGACAACAGCAAAAACTCTATCAGCATGCTTATCTCTCAATTTTTTAAAAGAAAAACTTCCATTGTACCCCACATTCCCATCCATGAAATGCATGGGGCAAAACATTTTAAAGAGCTTTTATATAAAGTACTTGCTAGCATAGGGAGGGGAGAAGGAAAATTAATGAAGAGGAGGAAATAATCTGATAAAGACAAACACAGCTAATATTGAGAGAAGTACCTCCTGGAATTATTTGTCTCAAAAAGTGTCTTTCAGCAGAAGGAAAGGCACACCCAAAGAAATAATGAATTCCGTAGCACGTGTAGTTCCCTTTGTTCTGCGTGTCCCTGGCTCCTTCTTTTGCTTGGCAAATTCCTTCACTCTATTCAAGACTCTGCTCAGATCTTAATGTCCCAGCAAACTGTTGGTTTGCACCCTCAAGAACTCCCCAGGAGATAGGGATGCTCACCATATCCCTATGTTTTAGTTGCTGCCAACATTAGACTATGAACTCCTCAATGATACATTCCTACTCCTAAAACTACACATAATACTGTACACATCTAGATTTATGTCTGGTACAGAGATATTTATTGACTAAATAATATGGATATTAATAAAAAAAGAGTTCCCCAGGTGAAATTCAAAACTGGACCCTGCACATGGAGGGCACAAAGATACCAAATAAAGAGGCAGACCCCTTCTGATTGGTAGATGGCAAGTTTGATAAGGGCTTCCCTGGTAGTTCAGCTGGGAAAGAATCCACCTGCAATGCAGGAGGCCCCAGTTCAATTCCTAGGTCAGGAAGATCCCCTGGAGAAAGGATAGGCTACCCACTCCAGTGTTCTTTTGGCTTCCCTCAGCCCAAAGAATTGGTAAAGGATTCACCTGCAATGTGGGAGACCTGGGTTCGATCCCTGGGTTGGGAAGATCCCCTGGAAGAGGCCATGGCAACCCACTCCAGTATTCTTGCCTGGAGAATCCCCATGGACAGAGGAGCCTGGTGGGGTACAGTCCATGGGGTCCCTAAAAGTAGAACATGACTGGGCGACAAAGCACAGCACAGGTTTGCTAAGCAAGGAAACATATATGTCTTGTCTTGAGTAGTGGTAACACAAGTAGGTCTCTGCACCTGTTCTCCAGAATCTTAAGAGTTTATATAGAGGCCTTAACAGGGTCCAGCAGGTATTCAGTCCAAATGGTCTCAACAACACCTAACTCTCTCAAGGCTGCATCCTTGAAGTAGCACCTAACGTGGGAACTGTGGGCAGAACATACAGCCCAAGGACAGGTGACAAGGGGAGGAGCCTCTGATGGGCTGGGTCCAGTTGCTGGATCAGTTGGCAGTCACGTCCTCTCTAAGATCCCCTGCAACATAAAACTTCCTTGACACTCCCCTCTGAGGACAAGGGCAAACATCTAAGTCTTTGGTTCCTATATTAATCTCCTTGTAGACTTGTGATGTCAATATTTGCTCTTCTGTGGTTATTTTCCCCCATTGGCTGTGAGCTTCTTAAAAGCTGAGAAATGTTTGCATTCTCATTGCACACATATCTTAATTTTTCTCACACAGTATGATATCAACAACTGCTTGTCAGTTATGGTGGCAATTCTATTAAGAATACATGTTTTAAAAGAAATGACAGCTTACATTTTCCCCCATGGCTGACAGAAAGATTACAAAAAAGACCAGGAGAATTTGTTGTTGTTTTTTTTAAGAAATGGGGGAACTAAGATCTTGCCTGTCACCTTGTATGACTTAAAAAAAAAGGGAGGAGGGGAAACCTGAGATCTCTGCTTCTAACACTTTAGTACAGAAATGTGACAGAATCCAAAGGTAGCCCCTGGCATAATTGCAAAAGCCACATTAAGGTGCTAAAACATTCACCTGAAATTGCAGTGAAATTAGAAATTCAGGGATTTTTTTTAATGGCTGGAATAACTGAAAAACTGTAATAAAAAACCTGATGTGGTCATGAAACAAAAAAGAGCCTTAAAACTGCCTTATTAACAGCATGGAATGTTAAACAGTTTAAACATTAACTCTTTGCTGCAGGGGGTGTCAAAGGCAAGAGATCTTGTAATGTTAATTGCTAAAATGCTCTTAATTTGTTTCCAACGATTTGAAATAGCTCTTAATCACTGCTCTATCTTTGATCAAGGCAAAGAAAAAAACCATGAATGTTAAAATCATTAAGTATGCCCAGGGCCCAGCAAAGGGCACATATGTTAAAGTTTTTAAAGCACGACCCAAAATTAAAAACTCGACAGTTGGCAGAAACTTTAATTGATAATGAATGTAAAGATGGACTTGTCTCTTCCATCTGTGACTCCTGGTATATGGATCTCATCATTACTCACTTTAATTTTACAGAAATTTCAAGATCGTATTTTTCTCACTTGAATGTTGAACATATTTTAAGACCATTCTCTCTTTTCATTTCAGGAGCTGAATTGCTCATTTATGTCATTTTAAAAGATACATCTAGAAGAAGATGCTGTGAAAGTGCTGCACTCAATATACCGGCAAATTTGGAAAACTCAGCAGTGCCCACAGGACTGGAAAAAGTTTTCATTCCAATCCCAAAGAAAGGCAATGCCAAACGATGTTCAAACTACTGCACAACTGAACGAATTTCACATGCTAGCAAGGTAATGTTCAAAACCGCTCAAGCTAGGCTTCACCTGTATGTGAACCGAGAACTTCCAGATGTACAACCTGGATTTAGAAAAGGCAGAGGAACCAGAGATCAAACTGCCAGCATCCACTGGATCATAGAAGAAGCAAGGGAATTCCAGAAAAATATCAACTTCTGCTTTCATTGACTACACCAAAGCCTTTGACTGTGTCGATCACAACTAACATGGATTCTTTACCACTGCACCACCTTGCCTAACATAGTCATGTTAAGCAAAAAAAGAAGAAAATATTTCTTATTTTTATTTTATTCAAAAATTCTAGATATTTTCAGACATTTCTAAATTAGCCTAGTGTTTCTTTAAAAAGCTATCCAAATAATTATTAATGTTTTTAAAGAGAATCTATTTTATCCATAAAATAGGGGTATTTTGGCTCATTTCCCTTTTCTTGTTAAAAAGTTGAAATATAAAAGTTGAAATTTATAAGTAGTAATAATTTGCACTGAAGAAAAACTTCCTAAAAACATCTATGACAAAAACAAACCAAACTTAATCAGCCAGGATTACACATCACATTTTAATTATCAGAGGAGGATGTTTAGATGGAGCACTTCCAGGTTTATATGTGAAGTGACATGCTGCTTTAATTTCTAATTAATTCCAAAACCACCATTTCAAAAGACCAATCAGCCAGTCAGCCATAGAGTTATCAGATCTGATTGTCAATAGACTACAGTTCAGAGCTTCCTAATAAAAAGCAAAATAGAGGAGCATTTATGGAGATCTGCTAGGATTTAAATAATTACAATTGTTAGCAGATTGCTATTTGATTAGCATCCATAGGTTCCTGACTCTGAATACTAACAAAAGGCAAGGTTCACCGACGATCTCAAAGTGACCCAGTTACAGCACTCATCTGTAGACCAGATATCTAATTAGTTGACTGATCTGACTGTTTTAGACACCATGGTTCATACACTTGGCCCCATGTGCCATTAGGTACTATTCTGAGTCTGTGTGGGCACGTACATACATATACATACATAAAATGTCATACTTAATAGTAGTAATAATGGTATCAATAGTAACCACAAATAGGCAGTAAGTGTTTTTTAAATGGCCATCACTGTGCTAAGAATTTGACATGTGTTGCCTTATCGAAAGCTTACTACAGGACTGCAAGGGCTTCCCAGATGGCACAAGTGGTAAAGAAGTCACCTGCCCCAGTGCAGGAGACATAAGGAGATGTGAGTTCGATCCCTTGGTAGGGAAGATTCCTCTGGAGAAGGAAATGGTAACGCACTCCAGTATTCTTGCCTGGGGAATCCCTGGACAGAGGAGCCTGGGGGTACAGTCTATGGGGTCACAAAGAATGGGACACAGCTGAGAGACTGAGCACACAGCACAGGATAGGGATTTCCCTGGTGGTCCAGTGGTTAAGACTCTGTGCTTTCACTGCAGCAGGTATGGGTTCAATCCCTGATCAGGGAACTAAGATCCCACAAGATGTATGGCATCTTGTGGGATGCCATAAGTAAATTAAAAAAAATTTTTTAAGTTTATTGCAATTCTGCAGGGTAGCCACTTCAGTTATTTTCATCCTCCAGATGAGGAATCAAAGGCTTCCAAGGTTTAAAAAATGTCAGAGCTAAAAATTGGCTGAGATGTGGCCCACACCTCAGTCTAGGAACTCACTCACTAAGTTTAGTGTAGAAAGGGAAGGATAATAGTAACAGTCATCACCAAAATAGTGGCAGCTATTGCATATAAATTTACTGTCTGTCTCTCTCTCTCTGCAAGAGCTGGAATTTTCATATTCTCCTGCCCAGAGATTTTAGAACTCCTAGCTCTGTAGTCCTTCTGACTTTGTGACTTAGGCTGTTGCTCCCATACCTTCAAACTGAGATGGAATTACACCAACTTCCCTGGTTTTCCCACTTGCAGTTATTGTGGGACCTCAAATCCTCCATAATAGGTGAAGCAATTCCCATCATAAATCAAAGTGTCTCTTTCTCTTCCTACTTTGTTAAATATTTTAAACATTTTATTTTATATCAACATTTCATATTTTGTTATTTATCATGTTACTCATATATGTAGAATGTCTACATTATTAATATAAAAAACAAGGATTCTAGCAATTATTTTTGGTGTTGTAGACTTTTAAATAAATCACATAAATCAAGCCATGTCTGAGGAAGTGACTGACTCTGTTTCTGAAATATTAAACCAGTGGTTGACGAGTCTCCTCTTCAATTAGGGATAGAATTAGGCAAGTTGTGGGTATGACCTGTTTTTGATTTCTCAAATGACAGATTATGTTTGTCTCATCTCCCTAATATGAGAAAATACCAAAAAGGCAGAAAGCAGTGATTTTGCTAACAAGTCTTAGACAAAAGGGCAAAGCTAAATTGCTGGGCAAGTTATGTCCACTTGTCTGAAGTCTCGCCATTCATTATAGTCACCAAGTAAAGGGGTGACTTTTGGATGAAAGTATCATTTCCCAAAGATTCCCTATATTAATCTGTTTGGTCTTTTGTGTACAGAAATATGTTCTCTTTTTTTAAAATTCAGAGAAACAGCTGGGGTCGTACGAGTGAGGTCACAATGGGTCAGCACTGCTGGAAAAGCAAAATTAGAGTTTGGGGGATATCAAATAAAAAAGAAAAATCTGTAACATTTATTCTGATGAAGGAGAATTAGTGCAAAAGTAGATCAGTTCAGTCAATTTAGTAGTTCAGTCATGTCCAACTCTTCGCAACCCCATGGACTACAGTGTGCCAGGTTTCCCTGTCCATCACCAACTTTATATCCTCTAAAAGTAGATTCAGTTCAGTTCAGTCGCTCAGTCATGTACAACTCTTTGCGAACCCGTGAATTGCAGTACGCCAGGCCTCCCTGTCCATCACCAACTCCCGGAGTTGACTCAAACTCATGTCCATCAAGTCGGTGACGCCATCCAACCATCTCATCCTCTGTCATCCCCTTCTCCTCCTGCCCCCAATCCCTCCCAACATCAGGGTCTTTTCCAATGAGTCAACTCTTTGCATGAGGTGGCCAAAGTATTGGAGTTTCAGCTTCAGCATCAGTCCTTCCAATGAATACCCAGGACTGATCTCCTTTAGGATGGACTGGTTGGATCTCCTTACAGTCCTCAAGAGTCTTCTCCAACACCACAGTTCAAAAGCATCAATTTTTCGGCACTCAAAAGTAAATAGAAACTGGCTAACCCAACTCTTACAGGTAAACATTCCAAGACCTTAAAAGGTGATACTATGACCTCTTTGGGAGTGTGGTGAACTACATATGAGCTCACAGGGAGGTGGTGAGCTACATATGAGGACTAAATTGACTAAATTTATGCTTCCATAAAAATGACCCAAATAACAGATTAAACACAGATTCCTGGAGTTTATCAGGGAATTGTTTTAAGACTTCCCTGTTGGCTCAGATGGTAAAGAATTTGCCTGGGTTCAGTCCCTGGGTTAGGAAGATCCCCTGAAGAAGGGAATGGCAACCAACTCCAGTATTCTTGCCTGGAGAATTCTATGGACTGAGGAGTGTGCTGGGTTACAGTCCATGGGTCGGACATGACTGTGTGACTAACACACACACACACATACACATACTACATATTTTAAAGGTGCCCCAGCTTTTAAAAATTAATGGAAAGTCAATTTGCAAACATTGTCTTTGCAAGTAAAAATGTCATAATTAAATCAACTTTTAATAAACTAATCTATAACCATCAAATGACATTTTAGCCACAAAACCAAAGAACATAATCGTTACCTTTAAGCAATCTTGCCACAGAGATACAATAGCCATATTTGAAATAGGTAAGATTTAAACAATCTATGAGATATTTTTGTCTTTAAATCAACCAGTTCAACATTTTTTTCAGTCACCTAGCCTACCTAATTGAGCAGCTGTTTTGAGTTATACACACACCACTTCCATCTCAGTTGCAAATGATATAAAATTGAGGAACAGAAGTCAACTGGTATGTGGACTCCATAATGACATATATTCACTATTCATTACTGAACTAATTAGGCTAATTGCCTTCTCAGAAATCTAGACCTGAATATACTGTAAACAGTGACAGTCTATTCCCACACGACTAATGCTACGACTGGACTTTAATCAGCAGTTCCATGATGCTCTCAAATTCAAACCTCAAGTTTGGGCAATCTTTCTGGGCAAAAGCATTAACAAAGTTACAGGTTTTAACCACGTCCTCCCTAAGGGTTTTTCAACTTTCAGTGGCAACATGGCCTCGTTCCAATTGTACGGGAAGAGCCGAAGACCTAGGTCAGTGATTTCCACAGTGTCCTTCTTTCCACCAGAATGGGAATCACCCACGGGACCACCAGACACAACTTTGAAGTCTGCATTCTCACAAACTACACAGGTAATTCTGATGTGTGAGAGAACACTGCTCAAGATCCTATTTTAAACTTTGTCACTAAAGGTATTGGCCAGCATAGATAAAGTACACAATATCTCACATCTTGGTTTGCCAATCTATATATGGAAATTACATTTGAATCTTCCTTTCTCCTGGAAACATTGGAAAAGTAACATTAGGGAATATCACTTAAAAATTAAAACTGAGGATTATGTTTAAAGAATGGCATAACCAGGTTAGCATTAGAAAAATCTGGATCCAAAACCCAGTCTACTGCTTAGTCATTGAATTTATATCTCAACTTCATTCCTGCAAAAAGGAGATAATAATGCCAACCTCATAAAATTATATGTCATTAAATTATAAATTATATATATTATATAAATTATAAATTAACATATAATATCTCATTAAAGGAGATATTATAGGCAAATTGCTATCTTGTGATTGCCACATTGTGAATACTCAAAAAAAAAAAAAAAGCATAGATATTACTAAGGATGAGGAAAGCTACAAATTTGGTGGGGTTTTGCCAAGTAAGTGGGAGAAATAAAATTACATTGTCATAGCCATTAATATTTTTGGAATGTTTGTTACCAACTGCATATAACTAGCTCCTCCTGACTGCTACAGAAGTCACTTGATGGTGGAATGTTTTACTTTTAAATAAAGGAATTGTTTTATTTATGAACTTTGGTCATTATGGGTATAAAACTCTTTAAACAGTGAAAAATCTACAAGGAAGATACACACCAATTCTCTACTTATAAATAAGATTTGCAGAGGCAAACATGGAGAGCCCTTGGCAGGAATACATCTCTTGCCAGATGTTCAGTTTCACATTTAACCAGATGTCCTGTTGGTTTTATTTTTTAGTCACAATTCATTTCTAATGTTTGTGAAGATGAGATCTTGAGACTCCATGAGAGCAGGCCTCTTTCAGTGGACAGTTTGCCGCTATCCTGGCATCCCAAACTCTCTAGACAGCATTCTATCTGCCCAGCTCCACCCATGCTTCTACTGAGTTAGACACCAGCAGCTCACTCCACATTTGTCTACCAGCCCAGCAGCTCTCAACAGTTCCTCTCTGAGCCTGGGAGGACCCCTTGAGTCTCATCAACATCTGTCGCTGATGAGGAGTTTGTGTAGAAAGACTCTGCCTAACATGTGTCAGGACGGAAAAGTAATGATAGGAAACCACCAAGAGTAAATCGTAAAGGCTGTTACTGTTGCAGATCAACACCACTTAGGAAAACAGTAGAGGGTTGAAAGAACACAGAATTTAGAGTCAAATAACAGGAATTTGAAAGCCAGTTCCTCCAGTCCTACTGGTAATGTACCTAATATTTATTGAGCACTCTCTGAGTACATTACATGCATCATCTCATTTAACCTTCACAGCAGCACATGAGATGAATTCTACTGTGCTCTGCTCAGTCGCTTCAGCCATGTCTGACTCTATGCAACCCCGTGGACCATAGCCCACCAGGCTCCTCTGTCCATGGGAGTTTCCAGGCAAGAATACTGGAGTGGGTTGCCATGCCCTCCTCCAGGGGATCTTCCTGACCCAGGGATCAAACCCACATCTCCTGTGTCTCCTGCATTTCAGACAGATTCTTTACCATTGAGCCACCAGGGAAGCCCCAGTTCTATTGTATCATTACCCTGTTTTTCTAGATTGGGGAGCTGAGGAAAAATGAGGCATACTACAAACAAAAATGTTGCTTTCAGTCCACCAGTTCCTCTTTTTTAAACTCCTATGATGGTGAGTTCTTCTGTGTATCTGCAAACTATATTCAGGGAGCCAGGAGTCTGAAATGTCCTTGTAATTAATTTTTGGTACAATCAAGGGACAGTGGGTCAGTTAGGACATGCCTACCATCACGCAGTGACATTTACTAAAGGTGAAACTTATGACATCAGCAAGTATTAGATAGAATTGGGCAGAACTGGACAGAAAATAAGGCTGCATCATTTTCAGGCTAAAGTGGGTTCATCAGTATCTTCACACTGCATTAAATGAGCATTCCTTCAGAAATTTTCCTCCAAAAGTGTTTCATGAAGATAAAAATAATTTAAATAGCCCTAGATGTCTCACCCTACCCACGTGAAACCTTCAACAGCACAATATCTAAAGGAAAAGGTCCATAACCCTTAACCAGGAATCGCAGGTCCTCACAATGTGCCCCAAACACACCCTTCTGGCCACTCTTAACCTTCCCCCCAAGCATGTACACTGACCCTGGGTCACGCAACCTTGTCCCTCTGTTACCAGAGCATGCCTTTGCCGATTTGTTCATGCTATTCCTTCTACCAAGTATACATCTTTCCTAACCATTGTCTGTCAACACAATATCCATGTATGCTAGCGTGCTATGACTGCTATAACAAAATGTCACAAACTAAGTGGCTAACAATCCCCAGAAATTTATTGTCTCATGATTCTGGAAGCTAGATGTCTCAGATCAAAATGTTAGCAGGGTTGGTTCCTCCTCCAAGTTGTGAGGGAGAATCTGGTCCATGCCCTTCGCCAGCTTCTGGGGGTTTTCTGGCACACCTTTCCTTATAGGTGAATCATCTGGATCCCTGCTTTCACATTCCCATGGCATTCTCTCTGTGTGTCTGTGTCCAATCCCCCCCCCCTTTTTTTTTTTTCCATTTATTTTTATTAGTTGGAGGCTAATTACTTCACAACATTGCAGTGGGTTTTGTCATACATTGACATGAATCAGCCATGGAGTTACATGTATTCCCCATCCCTATCCCCCCTCCCACCTCCCTCTCCACCCAACTCCTGTGGGTCTTCCCAGTGTACCAGGCCCGAGCACCTGTCTCATGCATCCTACCTGGGCTGGTGATCTGTTTCACTTTAGATAATATACATGCTGTTCTCTCGAAACATCCCATCCTCGCCTTCTCCCATAGAGTCCAAAAGTCTGTTCTGTACATCTGTGTCTCTTTTTCTGTTTTGCATATAGGGTTATTGTTACCATCTTTCTAAATTCCATATATATGTGTTAGTATGCTATAATGTTCTTTATCTTTCTGGCTTACTTCATTCTGTATAATGGGCTCCAGTTTCATCCATCTCATTAGAACTGGTTCAAATGAATTCTTTTTAATGGCTGAGTAATATTCCATGGTGTATATGTACCACAGCTTCCTTATCCATTCATCTGCTGATGGGCATCTAGGTTGCTTCCATGCCCTGGCTGTTATAAACAGTGCTGCGACGAACATTGGGGTGCACGTGTCTCTTTCAGACAATTTTCCCCTTTTTTATCAGGACACCAATCAAGGTGGTGTCAGAACCCACCATACTCTAGTTTGACTTCATCTTAAGTAATTACATCTGCAACCACCCTATTTATAAATAAATTCACATTTTGAGGTACCAAGCCTGATGATTTTAAAATAGCAATTTGGGGAAATACAATTCAACCCATAATACAATTGTTCAATTCTTACATCAAAAATGACCACTTCATTTAAAAATACCCTCTTCCCAAAAAGTCCCCAAATTCCAAGGCAAGATGTAAGTGTCTCTCCTCTGGATTTATAGGGTTGTATCACCGTTGATGAAACTGAAGCTCCAATACTTTGGCCACCTGATGCAAAGGGCTGAAACATTAAAAAAGACCCTGATGCTGGGAAAGATTGAAGGCAGGAGGACAAGGGTATGACAGAGGATGAGATGGTTGGATGGCATCACCTACTCAATGGACATGAGTTTGAGCAAGCTACAGGAGTCGGTGATGGACAGGGAAGCCTGGAGTGCTGCAGTCCATGGGGTCGCAAAGAGTTGGACACAACTGAGTGACTGAACTGAACTGATCACATTGAATGACTTTCAAGTGTCTTATGGTACATCATACCATATGTCCATATGCATGGTTTTTTTCCTGAACATGGGCTTTATGTCTTGCTCATCTTCAAATTCTCTGCATGAATAATATCTTGACATAGTCAGTGCCTAATCCATGCTTGCAGAATAGAACTTTAAACTCTTCTTTATTTTCATGTAGTCACTTTTTCATTCCTTACTTTTCTACCAAGAAGTCACACCCCAGAGGGTGTTCATTCCCTTGCAATGTACATCACTATGAAGCTGAGCTGGTGACATACATGAAACAACTAATCACATGATGTTTTAGAAACTTGACCATATCAGCACAGACATCTCTTACAAGTAAAACCAGGTCCAGAATACCAGGCTAGTGTCTTACATAGGTAATTATTATTGTTGTTGTTCAGTCGCTAAGTCGTGTCCTACTCTGTGGCCCCATGAACTGCAGTATGCCAGGTTTCCCTGTCTTTCACTATCTCCTGGAGTTTGCCCAAACTCATGTCCAGTGAGTCTGTGATGCCATCCAACCACCTCATCCTCTGCCAGCCCCTTCTCTTGCCCTCAGTCTTCATAAATGATGAGTACCAACACAACATAATAGCAATCTATTGAATGAAATGTATTTTTAAAAGCTTTGATAAGATTCACTGGAATTGAATGATATTGATAAATTCACAGTCCTAACACTATCTCATTTACATCCCAACGATGTCATTCCTTGACAAAGCTTTTCAATATTTCTTGTTCTTCAGCTCCCAATCCCTAAAATAAAGGTGAGCATCCATCATGGTTGCCCATCTCAACAGCAATTTGAGATGCTGAATACTTTTAAGAGTGTAGCATGCTTTTAAAAATCACTAAATGCAGGATATAATTTCCATAGCTAAAATATGTTTGTCATTAGCACCAGTTATTAGTTCATCTATTTTAGTAAAAGTCTTTTCCTTAGAAACTGACTTGGCCTTCATTAAGCACATTGAACCCAAATGAAATTGGGGCCTTGTAATTACCAGGGAAAGGAAAGATCAATTGAACTGATACTGTTCCATAAGGCTGTCCTTTTCATTTCTTTCTTGTGAATCATATGAACTTCAGGGACCGTTCACACCCGTGCTTTTCATTAAGGAACAGGTAATGCATTCATTTAGCTTTCTCTTTATGACTCAGTCCAGGAAACACTCTGATCTGGCCCCTGGGGTTTTGAAATAAACAAACTACTTTCTCATCAATATTGAGATAACCTCAGAGAAGCTGGGAGATAGGTTTTATCCAGCAAAGGAAGAAAACAGAGCATTTTGCAAAGACAAATATATATATAGCTACAGTACGCTGATAGCAGTCATCTGCCAAGGTGTATGACCCCTCTGGGCTTATAGGCCAGGAGGGCAATTCTCTCTGACACAGTAGCTTCTGGGGTCACTCTGAGACAGAGGCTAAGGACTGTTTGACCACCTGAGTTGGGAATACTGATTCTCACTGTTCTCCTGATACAGGCAGTAAATCACCTATATGTAATATACCCACATTGTCATTTAAGGCATAATTAGTTTCTAACTACAAGGGGAGCAATGCCTGGGACTGAGAGGGAGTGAGGGGCAGAGTGGGACAACATATATGTGTGTGTGTATGTGTATATCCTCCCATCCCCATAACTAACTACATACTTCTTTCTGTTTCACAATCTTGCTTTATCTAAAATATTCTCAGCATAACCTTCCTTGTTAACACACTACTCTTTTCTTATAGCTTGATTGAGGTATAATTGGTATAGAAAAAAACTGCATATATTTAATGTATACAATTTGATGACTTTGGACAGATGCATATACCTGTGAGATCATCAGTACCATCAAGGTAATAAATATATCCATCACCTTCAAAGGTCTTCGCTAATGGCTCAGACAGTATAGAATCCGCTTGCAATGCAGGAGCCCCAGGTTCAATCCCTAGGTCAAGAAGATCCCCTGGTAAGGGAATGGTCCCCACCACTCCAGTATTCTTGCCTGGAGATATCCGTGGACAGAGGAGCCTGGCAGGCTATAGTCCACGGGGTCACAAAGAGTTGGACATGTCTGAGTGACTAACACAACAACATTACCTTTAAAATTTTTCTCCTGCCCCTTTGTGGGTTTTTCCATTGTTGTTTGTGTGTAAGTGTGAGGTAAGTACATTTAACATGAGATCTACCTTCTTAACAGAGTTTTTAAGTGTGAAATAGAGTATTGTTACCTTTAGGCAACACATTACTATTAAAATGTGAAAAGGAGCTAGGTTTGCAGAATGTGCTCAAGGAGAAAGACTTTATCCTGATCTTCTCCTAGCCATGCTTCTGGTTGTCATTAACAGATCTTAAACTGTCACTAAGTCAGGTCATCACTGTCCTAAAGAAGGAGAAACTATAGAAAGCATTTTTTAAAATAAATTTGTATGGGACTTCCCAGGTGGTCCAGAGGTTAAGAATCTACTTTGCAATGCAGGGGACATGGGTTCATTCCCTGGTTGGAGAACTAAGTTTCCACATGCTGCAGAGCAACTAAGTCCATGCACCACAATTTAGAGTCATGCACTATAACAGTGAAAAATCCCTAATAATGCAGCAAAGACCCAATGCAGCCAAATAAATAAATAAATATTGTTTAAAAGTGACTTTGTATGGACTCTTGGAACAAACTGAGATCCAAGCTCTATGGACCCAAAGTCTTATCCTTTCCCAGAGAAGACTTATTACCTCCAAATGGCATTCATTCAGATTAAGACAGCAGGGGTTTTGTTCATTACAAATAAGCACAAACACTGTGCTACAATTGATGCTTTTGAACTGTGGTGTTGGAGAAGACTCTTGAGAGTCCCTTGGACAGCAAGGAGATCCAACCAGTCAATCCTAAAGGAAGTCAGTCCTGAATATTCATTGGAAGGACTGATGCTGAAGCTGAAACTCTAATACTTTGGCCACTTGTTGCGAAGAACTGACTCATTGGAAAAGACCCTGATGCTGGGAAAGATTGAAGGCAGAAGGAGAAGGGGATAACAGAGGATGAGATGGTTGGATGGCATCGCCAACTCAATGGACATGAGTTTGAGCAAGCTCCAGGAGTTGGTGATGGACAGGGAAGCCTGGAGTGCTGCAGTCCATGGGGTCACAAAGAGTTGGACACAACTGAGTGACTGAACTGAACTGAATCTATACAGTCTATTCTTTGCACATGTTGAAGTCTCTCAATTCCATAAAATCTTGCACACATTGTTCCCACTCTTTCCTGGTCATTCAACCAAATTTTCTCCAAGATTTCCTTTTCTCTAACATAGGAAATGGAGATTGATTCACTCTGCACACAGACATCAAACTATTGTCTTTATTATTCTGATTACAATACAAGAATGAATTCAAGTCATCTACCTCTCAGACTTCTGACTCTGTGTTTTAATCCAGCCACCATGTCCTCTTAGGAATGGCTTTGTCATCCCATCTCATCAACTGGCCCTTGGGACTTCCCTGGTGTTCCAGTGGTTAAGACTCTGTGCTCTCAATGCAGGGGCTACAAGTTTGCTCTCTTAACTTGGGAAGATCCCACATGCTGCATGGCATAGCTAGAAAAAGAAAAAAAAAAGCAGTAGCCATTCTTGCTGGTAGAGGATATTGAGACATGACAGAAGAGGAAATTTTTTAGTACAAAAACTAAATCCAGGAAAGGGTGGGATAACTGTCTGGTGACTTGAAGAAAGTAACAACTGAAAGAGATTTTGACTCAATTTTCAAACTTGATCTTAATTATGGGAAAATTTCAAATCATTCTAGCTACAAAGTTAGTTTCCTTGAATTGTGTTAGAGGCAGAAAAAGGAATGTGAAAGAGAAAGTTTAAAGGAGGACAAGTGTACAGGAAAGGAAAATGAGGAGAAAGAGCCTGAACCATCCAGTCATTGTTTAGTGATAACTCACGGTGCTGCCCATGAGTCACTTATTATATATTTGAAAGAAAATGGAGATGTACTTAGATACCTTCCTACCTAGTTAAAAAGAACATAAGGTACTTTTGAGCTCATCTTAAAACCTTTTGTGTGGATATGATGAACAAAGAAGAGCTATGACTCAGTGATTAACTAGAGGAAATGAGTCATAAGATGGAATACGTAGCTGTTTGAGCTTCCTCACCATAATCAGCCAATATGACACTCAGTTTGTAAACTTCCTGAACACTATTACTACTGTTCATATATTGATTTTTCAACATAACATACATTTCTTGATCCTGTAACTTTCGATCCAACTTGGTAATGAAATAGACTCTCAAAAGCCAAAGGAGATCTTGGTTTTATTTTCTTCTGTCTTTCCTTCCAAGTAAACATCTGCACTGATCATGGAATTTATTCAAATTATAGCAAACTCATAAACACAATTAAATAATCTTTGCTGTCATCCTGTGGGGCACAAAAATTCAAATGTATTTAAAAGAAGTTAAATTAACTATTTCAAAAAGCCAGTCATGGCAACTTCGTGCAGCTGCATCATAAAATGCACAACCTCAGGGTCTACAAAATGTTTCACAGTTTATCCAGTGACATACAAAATGCAAAATTTTTCATTTTAAAGGGAAATATGATGTTAAATTTCCATTGTGTTTGATTCTTTTATGTCCATACAAACACTTGGGTTTATATTCATAATGAATAAATGTCTCTTTTGAAAGCAAAGTGAGATCCTGAAGATAATGAGAACATATTTTCCTTTTTTTCAGTTTTATTGAAGTATAACTGGCAAATAGAACTGCACATAAAGTGCACAACTTGAGGAATTGATAAACTGTATTATATGTTGATAACCATAATCAAGTTAATTAACATATCCATCACCACAAAAAGCTACACTCTGTGGATGTGTGTGTGTGTATGTGTGATGAGAATGTTAAAGATCTACAAAAATTCTTCATATTTCAAGTATACAGTATGGTGTTATTAACTATAGTCACCATGCTTACATTAGATCTCCAAAACTTATTCATAACTGGAAGTCTGTACCCTTTGACCAACATCTCCCCACTTCCTTCCCCTATCTCTGACAATCATGCTTCTATTCTACCTTATAAGCTTGATCTCTCTTCCTTTAAGATTCCACATATGAAGATGATCATACAGTATTTTTCTTTCTCTTTCTGGTTTATTTCAGTTATAATATTATCTAGGTTTATACATGCTGTCACAAATGGCAGATTTGCTTTTTCTGGCTAAATAGTATTTAACTGTATATATTTAACCACATTTCTTTATCCATTCATCTGTCAAGACATGGAGGTTATTTCATATCTTGGTTATGTGAATAATGCTGCAACAAACATAGAAGTGCTTGTTTTCTTCAGATATAAACTCATTAGTGGGTTTGCTGGATCTTACAGTTATTATATTTTTTTATCTTTTGAGGAAACTGTACTGTTTTCTGTTATCATACCTTTACATTCTCACCAACAGTGCACAAGTGTTTTCCCTTTTCTCCTCATCAACACTTGTTATTTCTTGTGTTTTGACAGCAGCCATCCTAAGAGGTGGGCTTCCAAGATGGTACAGTTGTAAAGAATTCACCTGCTAATGCAGGAGGCACAAGAGACACAGGTTTGATCCCTGGGTTGGGAAGATCCACTGGAGTAGGAAATGGCAACGTGCTCTGGTATTCTTGCCTGGTAGACGCCATGGACAGAACTTGGCAGGCTACAGTCCATGGAGTCACATAGGGTTGGAGATGACTATGCAACTGAGCACACAGCGCACACATCCTAACCTAAGGTGTGAGGTGATACCTCACTGTGGTTTGGATTTGTATTTCCCTAGTGATCAAATTGCCAATATCTGCTGGATCATCGAAAAAGCAAGAGAGTTCCAGAAAAAACATCTATTTCTGCTTTATTGACTACGCCAAAGCCTTTGACTATGCCAAAGCCTTTGACTATGTGGATCACAATAAACTGTGGAAAATTCTGAAAGAGATGGGAATACCAGACCACCTGACCTGCCTCTTGAGAAACCTGTATGCAGGTCAGGAAGCAACAGTTAGAACTGGACATGGAACAGCAGACTGGTTCCAAATAGGAAAAGGAGTACGTCAAGGCTGTATATTGTCACCCTGCTTATTTAACTTATATGCAGAGTACATCATGAGAAACGCTGGGCTGGAGGAAGCACAAGCTGGAATCAAGATTTCACGGAGAAATATCAATAACCTAAGATATGCAGATGACACTACCCTTATGGCAGAAAGTTAAGAGGAACTAAAAAGCCTCTTGATGAAAGTGAAAGAGGAGAGTGAAAAAGTTGGCTTATAGCTTAACATTCAGAAAACTAAGATCATGGCATCTGGTCCCGTCACCTCATGGGAAATAGATGGGGAGACAGTGGAAACAGTGTCAGACTTTATTTTGGGGGGGCTCCAAAATCACTGCAGATGGTGACTACAACCATGAAATTAAAAGACTCTTACTCCTTGGAAGGAAAGTTATGACCAACCTAGATAGCATATTAAAAAGCAGAGACATTACTTTGCCAATAAAGGTCCATCTGGTCAAGGTTATGGTTTTTCCAGTGGTCATGTATGGATGTGAGAGTTGGACTGTGAAGAAAGCTGAGCGCTGAAAAATTGATGCTTTTGAACTGTGGTGTTGGAGAAGACTCTTGAGAGACCCTTGGACTGCAAGGAGATCCAACCCGTCCATCTTAAAGGAGGTCAGTCCTGGGTGTTCATTGGATGGACTGATGCTGAAGCTGAAACTCCAGTACTGTGGCCACCTCATGCGAAGAGTTGACTCATTGGAAAAGACCCTGATGTTGGGAGGGATTGGGGGCAGGAGGAGAAGGGGGTGACAGAGGATGAGATGGCTGGATGGCATCACCGACTCGATGGACATGAGTTTGAGTAAACTCCGGGAGTTGGTGATGGACAGGGAGGCCTGGCGTGCTGCGATTCATGGGGTCGCAAAGAGTTGGACACGAGTGAGTGACTGAACTGAACTGAACTGAAGTGATTATAAGGTTGAACACCTTTTAATGTACCCGTTGGCCATTTGTATGTCTTCTTTTGAGAAATGTCTACCCACGTTATTTGCCAATTTGGCTTATTTGGGGTTTTGTTTTTTCTTTTGATATTGAATTGTTTGACTGCCTTATACATTTTGTGTATTAACCCCTTAAGAGATGTATATTTGCAAATATTTTCTCCTATTTTATAGGCTGTCTTTAAACTTTTTTGATTGTTTCCTTTGCTGTGTAGACTCTTTTACATTTGATGATGTCTTGCTTGTTTAATTTTTGTTTTTGTTGCCTGTGACAAAAAGATTTATCTCTATGTTTTCTGGAATTTTTATGGTTTCAGTCTTACATTTAAGTCTTTAATTCATTATGAGTTAATTTTTGTGAGTGGTATAGGGTAGGGGTCTAGTTTCATTCTTTAGCATATGGCTGTCCAGTTTACCAACACCATTTATTGTAGAGATTGTCCTTTTCCCATCATGTGTTCTTAGAGCTCTTGTCAAAGATTAGTTGACTACATATGTGGGTTTATTTCTTGGCTCTCTATTCTGTTCCATTGACCTAGGTGTTTGTTTTTAATCCTGGTACCATACTGTTTTAATTATTATAGCTGTTTAATATATTTTGAAATGAGGAAATGTGATGCCGCCAGCTTTGTTCCTCTTTCTCAAGATTGCTATGGCCATCTAATGTGTCAAAAAAATGATAATGACCCAAAGAATCAATAATCTAAATCAGAAATTGGCAAATTAGCATTTTATATAAGAGATCAGATAGTAAAGACCTTAACTTTAATAGGTCGTACAGCCTCTGCACAACTACTCTGCTATTATAACACAAAAGCAGCCATAGATTGTATTTAAAATAATGGAGCATGCTGTGTTCCAATCAGTTCAGTTTGGTGGCTCGTTCGTGTCTGACTCTTTGAGACCCCATGGACTGCAGCATACTAGGCTTCCCTGTCCATACCAGAGCTTACTCAAACTCATTTCCATCAAGTCGGTGATGACATCCAACCATCTCAACCTCTGTCATCCCCTTCTCCTCCTGCCTTCAATCTTTCCTAGCATCAGGGTCTTTTCCAATGAGTCAGTTCTTCGCAACAAGTGGCCAGAGTATTGGAGCTTCAGTCTCAGCATCAGTCCCTCCAATAAATATTCAGGACTGATTTCCTTTAGGATTGACTGGTTGGATCTCCTTGCAGTCCAAGGGACTCTCAAGAGTCTTCTCCAACACCACAGTTCAAAAGCATCAGTTTCTCAGCACTCAGCTTTCTTTATGGTCTACTCTCACATCCATACATGACTACTGGAAAAACCATAGCCTTGACCAGACGGACCTTTGTTGGCAAAGTAATGTCTCTGCCTTTGTTCAAGCAATGTGTAGAGGAAAAGGAAATAATAGATGAGAGAAGAACAAGTGAGCTCAAATCAATGGATTTATCACAGTCATTCCATTTTCTGGAGAATGGGAAAAGAGGTGGTATATTCTGCATTTAATATAGTTGAGGAGCTCCTCTCAGACCAACCCTCCAGTAAATAATAACCACACACTCGGGGCAAAGTATAAAACACTATTAACGGAAGATACTGAAGGGTGAACAAAGGCAGGCAGAAATGGAGTGGAGTCAATATTTGTAAAAAAAAAAAAAAAAAAAAAAAAAGAGAGAGAGAATGGCACTGGGTAAAATTCCAGTTTTTATAACTTTCTAAAGGATGGCAGTCTCACGGAGTAAAGAACTGAGTTGAAATTTGAGCTGACAACTACTGCAGGAGAGACCAAAATTTCCAATTCACTTTAGCCAAGTTACCAGCCTGATTTTTTTAAAAAATCAATATTCTTCAAAAGAACATAATAGAACCAAGAATTTCTATAACACATTCTTCACAATGTTGAGGATACAATACAAAATTGCTCAACATAGAAATAGAAAAACATGGCCCATTCTCAAGAGAAAATATAATAGAGACCAGTCCTGAGAGGATCCAGATGTTGACATTAGCAGATTAGGATTTTTAAAGCAGATATTATGGTTATGCCCAAGGATGTAAAGGAAAATATTCTCACAGTGTGTGAATATTAGGGCATCTCAGCAGAAAAGTAAAAACTATAAAAAAGAATCAAATATAATCTGGAACATGCTATATCTGAAATTAAAGTGTTATCAAATGGGTTTAGCATCAGAGTAGAGATGACAGAGGAAAGATCAGCCAGCTTAAAAACAGATCAATGGAAGTGATACCATTTAAGTAGAAGGATTTCCATGGAGGTCTAGTGGTTAAGAATCTGCCTTCTAATGCAGGGGGTACAGGTTCAGTTCCTGGTTGGGGAGCTAAGATCCAACATATCTCACAGCCAAAAAAACACATCGTAAAACAGAAGCAATATTGTAAAAAATTCAGCAAAGACTTTAAAACTGGTCCACACCAAAAAAAAAAAAAAATCTTTAAAAAAAATTTTAAGAAAAGATGAATAGAAATCAGATGTGAGAGAATAGCATTGAAACATATATATTGCCATATGCAAAATAGGTGACCAGTGCAAGTTCAATGATGAAGCAGAGAACTCAAAGCTGGTGCTCTGGGACAACCCAGAGGGATGGGGCGGGGAGGGATGTGGGAGGGTGTTTCAGGATGGTGGAACACATGTACACCCATGGCTGGCTTATCCATGTCGATGTATGGCAAAAAATATTGTAAATATTTTTTGTAATAATAATACAAATATAATTTTGTAATAATAATATTTTTGTAATATTTACAAAAAATATTATAAAGCAATTAGCCTCCAATTAAAATAAATTAATTAATTTAAAAAGAAAAAGAAAGAAAATAACAAAAGAAGCAGAGCATCAGGGACTTGTGGAACAATATCAAAAGGGCTACTATACATATAATTGGGAGTCTCAGAATGAGTGGAGGGTAAACATGATGTAGAAAAAATTTCTGAAAAAATAATGCTTTTTCTTTTCAAATTTGGTAAAAGTAATAAACTTATAGTACACACTAAGCAGAATTAATTCAAAAAGAACTATTCCTAGACCTATCATAGTCAATCTGGTGAAAACCAAAGAGAAAATCTTAACACTAGACAAAGAAAAATAACACAGATCACACAAAGGAACAAGAATCACTGACTTCTCATCAGAAGCAATGATCTTTACAGTGCTGAAAAGATGCAAAATTTTATCTCCAGCAAAATCATTCCTCAAAAATCAAGATCAAAGCCATTTTCAGACAGGAAAAAACTAAGATTTCTTGACCTGCCAACATGCACTGCCAAAAATGTTAAAGAAAGTTCTTCAGGCTGAATGGAATGAAAACCTAAATCTTCAGGAAGTAATAAAGTGCATTAAAATTGAGAAATGTGTGTAAATATATAATGATTGTTCTTCTCTTAAATTTAAAGATACATGTGGCTCTTTAATGGAGGAGGGCATGGCAACCTACTCTCCAGGTATTCATGCCTGGAGAATCCCACGGACAGAGGTCACAAAGAGTCAGACACAACTGAAGCAACTTAGCAAGCACACACAAATGGCTCTTTAAAGAATCACTTTCATCCAAATATTTGAAGACAGACTGAATTTTTCATTCTAAATCTAAATGTTGTCAAGCTTAGATCTCAAAAGATCATCACATTTTTCCTGGCATGAAACTGACATTTGGATATAACATAGTTATTATTTTCTGAAATTAAATACATGTCTTCTATCAACATTTACTTGTCACATTCATTTTATTTGCATTTTTTTCTCCCCTTTGTAGAGAAATGTATCTAGAGTTAATAAGCTTAGCAAGCTTCTAGCCTAATAGGATTATTCTCAGAACATCTCTTTGGAAAGGGAGACATTTTCCTAATGGACTATCATTTAAAGAGATTTTTGAGTTGTGAATCAATGAAGCAATAAATAATGAACACACTCCTGTGTTGTTAGAACTCCTAGGTTTCAGGACATGTTTTTCTTCATTAACTCTGCTGACATTTAACTTAAAGTAAGATCAAAGCATGTTCATATATGGGTAAAATTCTTAGAGAAAAACAAAGTTTATGTCATTGTTGTTTAGTCACTAAGTCCTATCTGACACTTTCTCGACCCCATGAATGGTAGCCTGCCAGGCTCCTCTGTCAAAGGGATTCCCCAGGCAAGAATACTGGAATCAGTTGCCATTTCCTCCTCCAGGGGATCTTCCCCACCCACAGACTGAACTCATGTCTCCTTTGTTGGCAGATGGATCCTTTACCAATGAGCCACCTGGGAAACCCCAATAAAGTTTTCTGAAAAAAATTATAATGTTAAACACTTCCAAAAAAGAAAAGCATAATTTAAAAGTTAAGCTTAAAGTGTGTGTATCACAACAAACTGGAAAATTCTTAAAGAGATGGGAATACCTGCATCTTGAGAAATCTATATTCAGGTCAAGAAGCAACAGTTAGAACCAGACGTGGAACAATGGACTGGTTCCAAATTGGGAAAAGAGTATGTCAAGGCTGTATATTGTCACCCTGCTTATTCAACTTATATGCAGGTTACATCATGAGAAACCCTGGGCTGGATGAAGCACAAGCTGGACTCAAGATTGCCAGGAGAAATATCAATAACACCAGATATGCAGATGACACCACCTTTATGGCAGAAAGTGAAGAGGAGCTAAAGAGCCTCTTGATGAAACTGAAAGAAGAGAGTGAAAAACCTGGCTTGAAACTCAACATTCAAAAAATTAAGATCATGGCCTCTGGTCCCATTACTTCATGGCAAATAGATGGGGAAACAATGGAAACAGTGACAGACTTTATTTTCTTGGGCTCGAAAATCACTGCAGATGGTGACTGCAGCCATGAAATTAAAAGAGGCATGCTCCTTGGGAGAAAAGCTATGACCAACCTAGACAGCTTAGACATTTAGCATAAGCAGAGACATTACTTTACCAGCAAACGTCCATCTAGTCAAAGCTATGGTTTTTCCAGCAGTCATGTATGAAAGGGGAGAATTGAACTATAAAGAAAGCTGAGCACTGATGCTTTTGAACTGTGGTGTTGGAGAAGACTCTTGGGAGTCCCTTGGACTGCAATATCAGACCAGTCAATCCTAAAGGCAGTCCTGAATATTCATTGGAAGGACTGATACTAAAGCTGAAGCTCCAATACTTTGACCACCTGATTCGAAAAACTGACTCATTGGAAAAGACCCTGATGCTGAGAAAGATTGAAGGCAGGAGGAGAAGGGGTTGACAGAGGATGAGATGGTTGGATGGCATCACAGACTCGGTGGACATGAGTTTGAGCAAGCTCTGGGAGTTGGTGATGGACAGGTAAGCCTGGCATTCTGCAGTCCATGGGGTCGCAAAAGTTGGACACGACTGTATGACTGAACTGAAGCTTAAAGTGCATTCAAATACTGGTGGATAAAAGAATGAGATTATATGTCAATGCTATTTAAAATCTTGAGCAAAAATATCAAAAATAAAGTCATCAAAATCATATTCAGAAACTCTTCATAGTTTCTAGAGGCAAGCAAACAACAAAAAAAAATTTTCTGTGTTTTTGCATTTGCCAGCTAGATATTTGGTTTGGATGCTCTACCAACACCTCAGCATCTGTATTTCAGCATTAAAGTTATCTTATGAGGACTTCCCTGATGGTCCAGTAGCTAAGACTCTGTGCTCCCAATACAGGGGGCCTGGGTTCCATCCCTGGATTGGAAACTAGATCCCACATACTGCAACTGAGAGTTCACATGCCATGCAAAGATCCCACATGCCTAAGACCTGGCGCGAATAAATAAGAACTGGCTGTTATTGAAAACACCAGTACCAACAGTAGAAACTACTGCTTTTTTTTTTTTTTTTTTCCTGCTCTAGGTCTTCGTCGCTGAGGGTGGGCTATCTCTAGTTTTGTCTCTTGGGCTCTAGGGCATGCAGGCTTCAGTAGTTGTGACACACAGTCTTAGTTACTGTGTGACATGTGGGATTTTCCAAGACCAGGGATCGAACCCATGTCCCTTGCATTGGCAGGCAGATTCCTAACCACTGGACAACTGGGTAAGTCCCAGAAAACTATTCCTGTGTGAGATTGAAGATACAGAAAGAGTTGGAGAGGGAAAAGGGAATTTATGGGGCTGTCGGGGCTGTCAAGCCTGTCAAGGAACTTTTTACATTGCTTTTTGATATGAACTTTCTTATATCTGAAATTCCTTTTCAAGTGTGCATGAGGTGTGTAGTGGAGGAACTCTGTTCCCCTTTAAATCTGATTATCTTATTCACAGATTGGGAAGAGGGGCCCAGAGACTAGGCTGGGATGGCCTGGAGAACAAGGAAGATTGTTCCCTGCGAGAGTCCTGGGATAGAACATTTCACCCAACCATCTCTTCATCTCAGCCACCAGCATCAGCAGGCAGCTTTCAGCTGGAGTCACAGCTTAAGGGGCCACACTCCTGGGTGAAGCTGGCAGGATCTGAGCTTTTAGCCTGTCAAGATCCATACTAGCTGGCACAAGAACAGAGATCCCTTCTAAAATTGAACATGTCAGCCAAATTAATCCTATTAAACTCTAAATGACCCTTCACTGAGGGAAGCACATTAAAAAGATTGTTGCTATATTACAATCCCTTCTCTATCATAGAAATCTTCTTAGGAAAACAGAATTTTCAAAAATGTCATAGAATAGAACTGCCATATGACCCAGCAATACCACTTCTGGGCATACACACTGAGGAAACCAGATCTGAAAGAGACACGTGCACCCCAACGTTCATCGCAGCACTGTTTATAATAGCCAGGACATGGAAGCAACCTAGATGCCCATCAGCAGATGAATGGATAAGGAAGCTGTGGTACATATACACCATGGAATATTACTCAGCTGTTAAAAAGAATTCATTTGAACCAGTTCTAATGAGATGGATGAAACTGGAGCCCATTATACAGAATGAAGTAAGCCAGAAAGATAAAGAACATTACAGCATACTAACACATATATATGGAATTTAGAAAGATGGTAACGACAACCCTTTATGCAAAACAGAAAAAGAGACACAGAAGTACAGAACAGACTTTTGAACTCTGTGGGAGAAGGTGAGGGTGGGATGTTGCGAAAGAACAGCATGTATATTATCTAAAGTGAAACAGGTCACCAGCCCAGGTGGGATGCATGAGACAAGTGCTCGGGCCTGGTGCACTGGGAAGACCCAGAGGAATCGGGTGGAGAGGGAGGTGGGAGGGGGGATCGGGATGGGGAATACGTGTAAATCTATTGCTGATTCATGTCAATGTATGACAAAACCCCCTGAAAAAATAAATAAATTAATTAATTAATTTTAAAAAATTTAAAAAAAATGTCATAGTGTCAGAGGTAGAGGTCATCTTAAAACACTATAGACTGCCTTAGTAATCATCCCATCCTACCATTTTATTTCACAGATGCTTGGCACAAGCAGAAAGAAAATTCATCAGATTCGTGAATCACCTTTTTTCCCTTAATTGAAACATAAAATGCATATAATATATAATTGGGTTTATGAAATAAATTCTGAGCATTTTTAGTTCCTTAAAATAAATCTCAATATAGTCTAATGTAAAACCTCTTTAAGGATAAACTTGAAGTAGATTTTTAGGCAAAATGCTCATCTATACCACTCCTATGTTGATGCAAATGTCTTCTCTGACCAGATTGATCTTTTCCCTGCCATTAGAATAAGCTTTACAAAGCATTATCTCTCTGAGCGCTAACTCATTCTAGATATTTTTTTCACAGCTTGAGTCTACTACCTTCTTTTCTATGCCACTATACATATCTTGACTTCTTTCTTCCTGTTGACTTTATTCGAGGTTGAATTTTAAACATGGTAGAAAGTTCTTCTATGGCAGCTTTCAGGCTTCAATCAAACTCTAGGAAAAACAAGCAAAGTCCAGCATGAGATATGTGCATGCAGCTCAGTCATGTCCGACTCTTGCAATCCATGGGCTGTAGCCTGCCGGGATCCTCTGTCCATGGGATGTTCCAGGCAAGAAGACCAGAGTGAATTGCCATTTCCTCCTCCAGGGGATTTCCCGACCCATGATCGAACCGGAATCTCTTGCCTATCTTGGATTGGCAGGTGGATTCTTTCCCACTGAGCCACCAGGGAAGCCTCCAGCATGGTAATAACATTACGTCTAATACGTACAGCATGCCTAATGAGTGTGAGACAACTTACTAAGCAAATTACTTCATTATCATGATACCTGATTTTATCTAGAGTTGAGTGATATTAAAATCTCCATGTTGCTTACAAAGGAAAGAGACTCAGAGTTAGGAAATTGCCCAAGGTCGCATAATTTGAACTAGTAGAACCAGAATTTTAATGCTAACAATTTATATCAGAGCCCTCTCTCTTACTCACTGTGCAAACCTACCTATAAATGTATGACCACCATAGTGAGAGACAAAGCTGGAAAGTAATTTGTGACTTAGACTTATTATGCATGTGCTCTGTTGCTTTAGCCATGTCCAGCTCTTGCATCCCCATGGACTGTAGCCCGCCAGGCTCCTCTGTCCATGGGATTCTCCAGGCAACAATACTGGAGTGGGTTGTCATACCCTCCTCCAGGGGACCTTCCCACCCCAGGGATTGAACTCGAGTCTCCTGTGTCTCCTGCATTGGCAGGCGGATTCTTTATCCACTGAGCCACCTGGAAGGCTTCAAATGTGCTACAGGACTGAATATAAGAGGGGCATCCAACCCATCTGGGGAGCTCCAGGAAAAATTCATAAATGAGTTGCCTTCAGAGCTGAATTTTGAGTCATGTACTATGGCCGACATATTCTCCAACCAGTGGGAAGATCATAGAGGAAAGAACAGAGGTATAAAAGGGCATGGGGCACTTTTTTAATTTAACAATTATGATTTGTGTCATCTTAAAAAAATCAGTCCACTGAATTATGTAGAAATAAATATGCAACAAGTTGGCAAAACAAAGTATACTTTAAATATGTTTCAGTAGATAGCTCATCTGAAATTCTGGATTTTTCAGTCACTTTATTCTGATGCTATGGCAGCCAACTAATTCTTAACTTTAGCTGGTGTAAGACTCGGAAGCCTGGCTTCACTGCAGATTCCTGCTGCTACATAATCTTCTCTCCGCTGCCCTTCCAAGCTTTCCTTTAGGGTTAATTTGGCTGTACAGGTGGCATCTTCAAGTTCCAGATCTTGGTTACATCTTTTCTTAAGGAGAAGTTTTCCCAGTCACATAGTTCTTTCCCATTGATGTGACTTTCCAGGCAAAGTAAGGCCTAGATGGATGTGACTGAAATAAACATGATCTTCCCTTATCATTCCAACCAAAAAAAAAAGAAAACCCTCCAAGTGAAGGAATACCACTTGACTGAGCATATCCTTGCGTCACAGAAGTTATGCTCTGGACCAGCAGAGTTGTGACAGTGGGTTCTCAGGAAACAAGATAGTGTTGCTGAGCTGGTTTCCCAGCTCTATGCACCGGCACTCTGAGATGTGAGCTCACGCCACCGCACGTCAAACCTCAGTGCCTGATCATTGCTTCCACGCTGTGTTCTCGTCATTCATCCTACAGAATGGATTTCTGTTTCTTCTCAGTTGCTGATACCACACCATTTACAGCTATAGTTTGCACTGAAGGGATTTTTCCAGCTCCTGCAGCCAAAGGGTATTCATTCTGGACAAGTTTAGCAGAAAGGCTGGATGCGGTCAGTGAAAAGTGATAACCGTGCTCTGCCATCTTTACCTGGACAGCACTTTTTTGTTGTTTATAGTATTCATAACTGCCAAAAAATTGAAATAACTTACAAGACCACTAATCAGTGAAGAAGGCAGAGTGAGTTCACTGGTGAAAATGGGCATCAAATCAATGCGTGTCAAAGTGAAAACAAAAGTGTTACTCAGTTATGTCCAACTCTTTGCAACCCCATGGACTGTAGCCCGCCAGCCTCCTCCATCCATGGAATTCTCCAGGCAAGGATACTGGAGTGGGTTGCCATTCCCTTTTCCAGGGGATCTTCCTGACCCAGGGATCAAATCTGAGTCTCCTGCACTACAGGCAGATTCTTTATCATCTACACCACCAGGGAGGCTCCTGGATGTCAAAGTGAAAGTGAAAGTCATTCAGTCTTGCCCAACTTTTTGCAGCCCCATGGACTATACAGTCCATGGAATTCTCCAGGCTGAAATACTGGAGTGGGTAGCCTTTCCCTTCTCCAGGGGATCTTGTCAACCTAGAGGTCAAACCCAGGTCTCTAGCACCACAGGGAGATTCTTTACCAGCTGAGCCACAAGGGAAGCCCAGATGTCAAAGGATACCATCAAAAACTCCCAAACCAGGGGACTTATATAGTGGATGAGTAGTTAAGACCTCTCCTTCCAATGCAGGGGTTGTGGGTTCAATCCCTAGTTGGAGAACTAAGATCCTACAGGCCTCAAATGCCCCTCCCCACAAAATAACATAAAACAGAAGCAATATTGTAACAAATTCAATAAAGGCTTTTTTTAAAATGGTACATATCAAAATAAAATCTTAAAAAAATAAAACCTCCCAAACCAGAGAGTGAAGATTAAATAATAAACATAGAAATCTAGGTCTTTCCAAAAGTTAACCACAAAAGAATTAGAAAAATAAAAGTCTTAAATATCAAATGATAAAATTTTAAAAACATATCACATAAATAAACACAGAAAACAAAATAAAATAATTTGGAAAAGTTAAAACAAAACACAAAAACTTCATCAATAAATGTGAATGATCTTAACTCACCTATTAAAAAAAATAAATCTCCATTATACTCACAGAGCAAGACCTAACTTCATGATCCATTCAAGAGACACACCTAAAATAAAGTGACTCAGAGGTTTAAAATGAAATGGGCAAAAATATCCTAGGAATATGGAAATAGTAAGAAAGCAAGTCTTCAGATTTTGATGTCTCAAATAGAATTCAAGCCAAAATTCATTAAAGACAAAAAGGTCCATATGAATACCTAGTTTTAAAATTCACAAAAAATATCAGACAGCTGAGTATCAATACATTAAGTAAGGTACAAACTACAATTATTAATCTTTATTAACCAGAACCATAGGGGGTGTAAAGAGAAATAGAAACATACTAATAATAGGAGACTTCCACTCTCAGTAGAAGATAAATCATGATGACAATAAATATGTAGAAGACCTAAATAACATATTTAATAAGATAGCTCTTATGGACCCATACTGAACATAAACCCTGACAATAGAAAACACAAATTCTTCCCAGGCACACAAAGTGTATTTACAAAAGTGATCAAATATTAGGTCACCAGGAAAATAATAGTAAATTGCTTAAGACAAAAAAATAACTCAGATGACAATGCAATAAAATCAATAAATATTAATAATGTATTTTTTAAAAAGCTAAAAGGTCCTTTCTCCTGGAAATTTGAAAGCTACAATTTAACTGTTGCAGATCTGAGGAGACTAAGGGGATATGACTCCTAAATGCAGTGTGATACCCTGGATTGGATCTTGGAACAGAAAGAGAACATTAATGGGAAAACTGAAAAATCCAAATAAAGTCTGGAGTATAGCTCACAGCAGAGTGTACCAACGTTGTTTCTCAGTTTTCAGTCAAGTCTAAATTTTTGTGACCCCAAGGACTGTAGCCCAACAGGCTCATCTGTCCATGGAATTCTCCAGGCAAGGATACTGGAGTGGGTAGCCATTCACTTCTCCAAGGATCTTCCCAACCCAGGGATTGAACCCCGGTCTCCTGAGTTGCAGGCAAATTCTTTACTGTCTGAGTCATGAGGAAGCCCCTCAGAGTTCACAGCGCAGTGTACCAGTGTTG
Source organism: Dama dama (assembly GCF_033118175.1). Classification (NCBI taxonomy): domain Eukaryota; kingdom Metazoa; phylum Chordata; class Mammalia; order Artiodactyla; family Cervidae; genus Dama; species Dama dama. The sequence goes on along the minus strand of NC_083688.1, from coordinate 23,282,078 downwards.
GTTCTTAGTTTTGACAGACGTACCACAATAATATTAGATATTAACAACAGGCAAACTGGTTGAAGACTATATGGGAACTCTGTATTATACTTGCCATGGTTCTATAAATGTAAAATCATTTCAAAATAAAATAGTAGTTTTAAAAGCTTTCAGCTGAAAAACACTTCCATCAAATAGCTATTAAATACAAGGAGCTACACAATCAAAATAACAGAACTTCTAAAAGTTATTGCATTATTTTTGACTCAGGTATTTATTACTCTCTAAGACATAACCAAATAGGCCTACTTATCATTCATAAAATCTCTAAAAATCTATTAAGCTCTTTAGTATCTGTATAATGAAATTGATACTATAACCCATATAATTAAAGAATTACAATAGTAAAATTGAGTGCTTAAGAGATTTTGATATAGAGCCAAAAATATAGGTAAGCAAAGCCAAAAGAAGACTCATTGTCTATATCAATCTTTATAATTGGTTGAAACACTACAATTCAGAATCTGTGCTATATTTTTAAAGCTGTTAATTGAGGAAAATTTGAAGCCTTAAATACTTTATCAATACAAAAAAAAAAATTTAAGCTAAATTCCCAACTCATAAAAGTAAAAAAATAAAAAAAAATCCACCACCATCACAGCAACAAAGTAAACCAAAATATAGCACAAAGAAAGAAATAATAAATATAAAAACAGAAATTAATGAAGGAGGTAAGAAAAAACAGCATATGTAATTAGTAAAACAAGATATCAGTTTCTTTAAACATTAACAAATTAAGTAAAGCACTAGCTAACTTAATTGGGAGGAAAACACAACTATACAAAATTAATGCATTGGGGGAAACAATCATTTAAATGCAAGAATTTTTTAAATAAGATTAATTTGCAGACCTCTATACAAATACATTTGGAAAACCAGGTGAAATGAATAATTATGTAGGAAAATAGCTTTCCAAAACTGACTCATTAATATAGAGTTCAGAAGGATAAATTTCTAAATTTCTTGCATAAATTAAAATAAATAAAAAGAACAAAAAACTTTTGAATAACTAAAAGGTGAATTCTAATTGTTATTGCTGTTCATTCGCTAAGTTGTGTCTGACTGTTGGCAACCCCACCGACTGCAGCACTCCAGGCTCCTCTGTCCTCCACTAGCTCCTGGAGTTTGCTCAAATTCATGATGTTCATTGAGTTGGTGATTCTAACTATCTCAGCCTCTGCCACCCTCTTCTCCTCCTGCCTTCAATCTTTCCCAGCATCGGGGTTTTTTCCAGTGACTTAGCTGTTTGTATCAGGTAGCCAAAGTATTGGAGCTTCAGCTTCATTATCAGTCCTTCCTGTGAATATTCAGAGTTGATTTCCTTTAGGATTGACTGATTTGATCTCCTTGCAGGACAAGGGGCTCGCAAGATTCTTCTCCAGCAGCATAATTCAACAACATCAATTCTTTGGCACTCAACCTTCTTCATGGCCCAACCCTTACATCAATAATGTAATTTCAGGTTACTGTTCTTACATCTAGTCCCAATGACAAATATAACTTTCATATGCCCTTCTGAAAATCTTATTGCTGCTTAAAATATTAATTTGTTAAAGGTTAGTAAAAATTCAAATTCCAAACAAGAGATTTGGCTTTACATCTGAAATATGTCTGTTCATGATCAGACTTGATCCATGTCTTACTAAGAACTACCTTTGAATTCAAACCTGTCATGTTTTCTTTTGAACTTCTCCTAGGGGTACCACCTGATCTCTTCAATCAGAGGCATTTCTCCTTATAAGCCATCACTTGAGTGAGTAAACAAGCTTCTTTTGCTCATTTCCCTATTTCTGCCATATTTGACAATACTATCATCCAGTGATACTGGGTTTTTTCTCTGAATTCCATCAGCCCTAGTGAAAATCACTGGCATGAATGATCAAAATCATTTGTATGATTCTTAATGAATTAAAATTATCCTTATTTTAATGGAAATAAGAGAGTACTAAGTGACCTTTGTTATCAAGTGATAAGAAAAAACATTGCTATTTGATGGTTCTTTTCTTTTTTGAATTTCCTTTTGTTGTTGTTGAGCCAAACTCTTCAGAAATACTGTTAATTGGACTGGTGATATTTTTTCATTTATACCTTTCATGCTGTCAGCATGACCTCTCATTGTATGTCAGTCACTCAGCCATGTCTGCCTCTTTGACCTCTCTTACTACCATTTAAAATTTTAAAGAAAATCAAGTATTTCTTCTAGAGAAAATATAATGAATGTACAGATAACTATATGAGTCAGATTGTGACTTTTTATTTGCAAAGAGGAAAATGCAATTATTTCTCTTTTTTTTCTTAAATATTCTCAATAGAATAAAAGTTTAAAGATGCTACAAAGTGCCCTGGTTGATCTTTCACTTCCCACTGCTATCTCTCTTAAATTTCTTTCTTTCTGTGACTTTTCTTTTCTCTTAGAGCTGAAGACAAATTTTGTTTTTCATCATTATCTCGGCTTAAATTCAGTTGGGAAGGAAATGAGAAGCGTGGGAGCTGATAAGCACAAAAACGCAATTCAAATAAAACTGGCTTTTGCATTTTTCAGTCTTCAAAGAAGAATCACAGTCAGGTTTAAAGATGAGATTCATTCTGCGATGGTATGGATACCCTCTTTCTTATTCAGTATTTCCTGCATGCCAAGCATGGAGGAGGTGAGGATACTCCTCTGGGTATCGGGCTCCAGAGATAAAATGGTGAGAAAAACAAGACAGAGACTTCACCCCACAAAGTAGAGAATAGAGTCAGGAAGATTAATTAACAACCATGTAAATTAATGTTAGCTATACAAGATGGTTGGATGGCATCATTGATTCAATGGACATGAGTTTGAGCAAGCTCTGGGAGACCGTGACGGACAGGGAAGCGTGGCGTGCTGCAGTCCGTGGGGTCACAAACAGTGGGACACAAATGAATGACTGAACAATAACAACGAAGAATACAAGAAAGGAAACGTAGGTGGCATAATGAGCACATATTATTACAACGAGATCTGGAGCATTCCATCTGGGTCAGATGAGGCCCTGGGGTTGAGATTCCAAGATGGGTAAAACCAAGGCATGGGGTAGAGGATGAGAGGCATATTCAGGCAGAAAAATGGACTGTCCGCAGCTTTTGTCATCTGAGGAAGTTTGGTTTGAGCCACAAAAAGTGCCTCACATGACTGCCCTGGTGGTCCAGTGACTAAGACTCCATGCTTCCAATGCAGGGAGGTGGGTTCAATTCCTGATTGGGTAACTAAGGTCTCACATTGTCTGTGGCATAGCCAAAAAATAGAAATTAAAAAGAAGTGCTTCATAATGTAACTTCACGGTAATTCATCAGTCATTTTGAGAGAAAAAAATAGAAATATGAGTGACAGTACTTAGCACAGATAAGTGCTAAATAAACTTGAGCTTCTATTATTATCATATTCCGTTTCAACACACCGCCTCCCACCTCTCTCCACAGCTACAGCTCTCCCAGCCAGCTTCTAAACAAACACCTTCAGAGGATGACATACTGTACTCTCAATCCCCAGACAGGAACCCCTTTTGATATGTATTCTAAATTCTGTTCTGGGAACTTCCTTGGTGGTCCAGTGGCTAAGACTCCACACTCCCAATGCAAGGGGCCTGGGTCCTATCCCTGGTTAGGCAGCTAGGTCCCACATGCTGCAACTAAGACATGGTACAGCCAATTAAATAAGTAAATATATTTTTAAAAAATAAATTATATGTTCTGTATCATTGTAGAAGTCGTCCTTGAATGCATAAAATTAATGTATTGGTCATTTAGCAAATGCATGTTAAGCAAGTATGTGATTGATAATAATGACAGCTAAAATTTACTGAGGACACACCCTTGGGAAAGGCTGTCTTAAGAATAGTGAGCTCTTCAGAGAAATTTTTGAGGCAGGTTTTAAAACTTCTGCAGCCATAATCTTAGTAACAGAGGACAAAGAGGTTAAACATTTTCTTCTAGCAAGTGGCAAAGCTAGACTTAGGAATGCAGGAAATCTCTCTCTAGAATGTGAGAGTGCCATTTGTCTCTCTGAAGACAGACAAGGCACTTGCTTACCTAGAGTTTACAACTTACTTAGAAAGAGGCAGGGAGACCATGGAAATTCAATAAACAAGTAAATAAATAAGCTTGATAATTGCCATTTGTGATTAGTCTTGCAAAGGGATTAAACCAAATGATGTGGTGAATAAGGATTAAGGGTGGGCAGGGGAACCCTGCTTTAGAAAGAGTATTCAGAGGTGACTTCCCGAGGGAGGGGCCTTAGAACTGATACTTACAAGATGGAAAAGAGATGGCTCTGTGAAAAAGTAGAGAAAAGAATTCCAGTGAAGAAAATAGCAAATACAATTGTCTTAAGTAGGGCAAGACTGGTGTATGGGAGGAGCTAAAGGAGGCCAGAATCTACTTCTGCTTCACTGACTACACTAAATAAAGCCTTTGACTTTGTGGATCACAGCAAACTGTGGAAAATTCTTAAAGAGATGGGAATACTAGACCACCCTACCTGCCTCCTGAGAAATCTGTAGGCAGGTCAAAAAGCAACAGTTAGAACTGGACATGGAACAATGGACTAATTCCGAATAGGGAAAGGAGTATGCCAAGGCTGTATATCATCAGCCTGCTTATTTAACTTACATGCAGAGAACCTCATGTGAAATGCCAACCTGGATCACTCACAAGGTGGAATCAAGATTGCCAGGAGAAATACCAATAACCTCAAATATGCAGATGACACCACCCTAATGGCAGAAAGTGAAGAGGAACTAAAGAGACTCTTGATGAAGGTGAAAGAGGAGAGTGAAAAAGCTGGTTTAAAGCTCATCACTCAAAAAACTCAGATTTTGCATCTGGTCCCATCACTTCATAGCAAACATGGGGAAAAGTGGAAACAGTGACAGATTTTATTTTCTTGGGCTCCAAAATCACTGCAGATGGTGACTACAGCCATGAAATTAAAAGTCACTTGCTCCTTGGAAGAAAAGCTATGACAATCCTAGACAGCATATTAAAAAGGAGAGACATTAACTTTGCTGAGAAAGGTCCATCTAGTCAAAGCTATGGTTTTTCCAGTAGTCATATACATATGTGAGAGTTGGACAATAAAGAAGGCTGAACAGCTAAGAATTGATGCTTTCAAACTGTGGTGCTAAAGAATCCCTTGGATAGCAAGGAGATCAAGCCAGTCAATCCTAAAGGAAATCCACCCTAAATATTCTTTGAAAGGATGGATACTGAAGCCAAAGCTCCAGTTCTTTCACCACCTGATGTAAAGAAGTGACTCATTGGAAAAAACCCTGATGCTGTGAAAGATTGAAGGCAGGAGGAGAAGGGGGCAACAGAGGATGAGATGGTTGGATGGTATCAGATATCACGGACTCAATGGACGTGAATTTGAGCCAACTCCAGGAGATAGTGAAGGACAAGGAAGTCTGGCATGCTGCAGTCCATGGGGTTGAAAAAAGTAGGATACAACTGAGTGACTGAACAACAAATGATTTTTCCTGTAGTCATGTACAGGTGTGACAGTCGGATCATAAAGAAGTCTGAGTGCCCAAGAATTGATGCTTTCAAATTGTGGTTCTGGATAAGACTCTTGAGAATCCCTTGGACAGCAAGGAGATCAAACCAGTCAATCCTAAAGAAATCAACCCTAAATATTCATTGGAAGAACTGATGCTGAGGCTGAAACTCCAATACTTTGGCCATCTGATGTGAAGAACTGACTCATTGGAAAAGACCCTGATGCTAGGAAAGATTGAAAGCAAAAGGAAAAAGGCAGAGGACGAGATGGTTAGACTGCATCACTGACTTAATGGACATAAATTTGAACAAACTCCAGAAGATAGTGGAGGACAAAGGAGCCAGGCATGCTGCAGTCCATTAGTTCACAGAGTTGGACATGACTTAGCGACTCAATGCCACAACAAAGGAGGCCAGAGCAAGAGGAGAAAGAGAAGTGAGATAAACCAGATTATGTAAGACCCTCCTGCCATGATGGGAGGTTTGAATATGTCACCTGAAAATTAATGCGGAGCCAGTAGACATTTTAAAACAAGAGTCAGAATAAGAAAATCTCATTAATATTTTCAGAGTTTCACAATAGCTTTCATATTGGAGAAAAGATTATAGGAGTCAAGGGACAAAGAAGAGAGACCAGTTCAGAACTAATGCTGTCAACCCAGTAAGGAGAGATCATAGTTTAAACTAGAATGCTAATACTGGACATGGAAAGATAGGGACAGAGCTAGAAATTTAAAGTCTTACTTAGGAGAGATTGTTGGATGGCGTCACCGACTCAATGGACATGAGTTTGAGTAAACTCCTGGAGTTGGTGATGGACAGGGAGGCCTGGCGTCCTGCAGTCCATAGAGTCGCAAAGAGTCGTGTCCATGACTGAGAGGCTGAACTGAACTGAACCTATGAATTGGATATAGAGAATGAGGAGAGGGAAATCAAAGGTGACTCCTAGACTTTTTGGCTTAAATAACTACAAATGGTGGTTCCTCAAAGGGAGACAAGGAGAGATCAAGTCTCGGGGGGGAAAGCCATGAGTTTCATTTTGAATATGAAGTCTGAAATACCTATGAAGTCTTCATGGAAAGATGTCAAGCACAAAGTTGTATATGCAATTTGACCCTATGACTAGAGAAAGGAATGTGATCGTCATTGACATGTAAGATATTTAAAGCCTGGTGGTCTGGTGGTTAAGAATTCACCTTGCAATGCAGGGAGTGTGCGCTCAATCAATGTGTGTGTCAGGGAGCTAAGATCCCCTTGCGCCACAACTACTGAGCCCAAGCCACAACAAAAGATCGCCCATGCTGCAACTAAGACCCATGCATCCAAATCAATAAATACATATTAAAAAAAAAATAAGTAAAAGCATGGAGATCTCCCAAGAGAGTAAAGAAGAGAAGACGTCTTAGACCACAGTTCCTAGGCATTACTGGCTAATTCACCATCCCTTTCTGGGTCTCACATTCCTTACCAGTTAAATGGGAGCAAAGTAATAATGATACATCCTATCTCAGGCTGGAGGAATCTAGGAGTAACACTCTCCTTTTATTCATTCTTGGTCACCCTCTACAGTGTTGGCAAGTTAGAAGATATTTTTATTCTATGCCCTAACACGTTCTCAGATAGGTTGAAAGACTGATGAGGGCTTTGGAGCAAAACAAAGAATTCTTAGAACACAGTTCAGTTTTCCTCTCATTGAATGTGGCCTGAAGATAAAGCTCCAGAAAAGTCCTTATCCCTTTTCCTTTTAGAATGCTCATGATAGCAGAGCCAGGGGTGTTACTAACTTCTTTATGTAAACCCACTGAATCTGAGCGACATTCCATGACTCTAAGGAGTAAATAAGCACAAACCTCTGTATTCCAACCACATAATCATATCTGAAAATTCAGTTTGAACACCAGGATTTACAAGAACCCAGCAGATGCTTTTGATAGTCAATCAACAAGTATTTACTGTGCCCTTAGGGCAGCTGGTAGTGGATGAGACTGCTTTTGTGAGCAAGCAAGTGTGCTCTCTGCTTTGAAAATAGAAATTTAATCACTTGTTCGTCCAAGCATTTCCCTTCAGCTTTTCCAGTATGCTTTTTTGTGAATGACTAAGAGAACAGCTCCTGCAAAGGCAGCCTGTGACTCTCAGCCAGAGTCCCCAAGAGGAAGGATGACTCATGCACACCTGACGTCAAAGCCTCTGCTCCTTTCAGGGTGGTAATGGCCTGGGTCGAATGACCCAGATGCCCCCTGAGTCTGTGCAGGTCATGACGGCTTCCTCCTTCCCTGCCTGACGGTGATGATTTCAACCCAAAGAAAGTGGAAGCTGTGAAAACTCCCAATTTCATTGTCAAGGTGACTGGAAAACCAAAAACAGGAATTTTTCCTCCTGTCAAGTGATAGCCAAGCTTCGTTGTGAGTTTTGTTTTGTTTTGTTTTCTTTTTGGAAAATGCTAAAAGAATACAATCCCTTTCATACTGTGTTTTGTATTGATTTGGGTCTTAGCTCAGGCTACTATATCAAATACTACCAACCTGGTGGCTTAAACAACAGGCATTTCTTTCTCACAGTTCTGGAAGCTGGAAAATCCAAGATCAAAGTGCTGGCAGATTTGGCATCTGACCATGACCCTCTTCCTGGTTTGCAGATGGCTGCCTTCTGGCTATATCCTCCCATGATAGAAAGAAAGAGAGAAAGAGGGAGCTCTGGTCTCTTCCTCTTTTTATAAGGACAACAATCCCATCAGGGGGCATTCGCCATCATGACCTCATCTAAGCCTAATGACCTTCTAAAGGCCGCTCTCCAAACACCATCACATTGAGGGTCGGGGCATCAACATATAAATGTGGGAGGGACACACATGTGCAGTAAATAATCATTTACTTACATGTGAGAGGGCTTCCCTGATAGTTCAGTTGGTAAAGAATCCACCTGCAGTGCAGGAGACCCTGGTTCGATTCCTGTGTCTGGAAGATCCACTGGAGAAGGGATAAGCTTCTCACTCCAGTATTCTTGGGCTTCCCTTGTGGCTCAGCTGGTAAAAAAATCTGCCTGTAATGTGAGAGACCTGGGTTCATTCCCTGGGTTGGGAAGATCCCCTGGAGAAGGGAAAGGCTACCCACTCCAGTATTCTGGCCTGGAAGATAGCAAAAGAGTTGGACATGACTGAGCAACTTTCACTTACGTGTTAGAAATGATCAGTTCCAATGTAGCTTTTTCTTTATGATTGCCAAGAACTTTACCAGGTTATGCATAGGGCCATTCCACTACTTGCTCATTGGAACAGAGGGTCAAGTGCACTGAGCAACCCCTGGGTCACAGTTCAACAAAGCTCTGACAAGAGTCAGAAAAGTTAAACAAATGTGACCTTGGAAACTTTTTGACCATGTCACAGTTCAGCCCCCTTTGGCATCGGTCCTGGGGCCTTCCGCCCAGGCTTGCTTTTACTGTTTAATCTCCTGGGTCATCTGATCTATTTCATCAAATCTATTCTAAATCTTTCTCTTCTTTCCAGGGAAACTGGATATCTAGTTAAACTGGGTATCAGTTAAACCTAAATTGTTGATGACATCTAGTGGTTTACTTGGTCTTCCTCTGAAGTCTCAATTCAAGTCATATGTCTGTTCCAGCACCCACTGATCACTTAATTCTCTGAATATTTATTTTATAAAGTCCCTATCACACCTTTAAGAATTTTTTATATCATATTAACCTTTCTTTGTATCTTACAGTTTGCTTTGTGGATCTTGAGAGAGATAAACTTACTATATCATCATCCTAGTTTTGCTTTTACTCAGAGCATCCATCACCACAATGCTTTGCACTGAAGGTTCACCCTATAAGAACTTTTGAGATTATGTAAAATTTACATGATGGCAACCTCTGAAACTAAAGTGAAATGGCATAAACCTAATAGTAGCATTTCAGATATTATAGTAGGTGGGTAATTAAGACAGTTCAGGGTATGAAGGACTTTGGGGACCCCTTAACATATCCGCATCTATGCTATTGATATGAGAGACTAGTCCTAATGATGCTACATCCTGCACCAGCTTAGGCCTCAGTGTGACATCATCACTCAAATGTACACAGGACCGATTAGTAACAGAAAACCAATTGTTGACATCACGAGAGAAGGACCTAGCCTATGAGCTATGACACTAGCAGAGGGCACTTCCCAGAGTATAAGTCTGCTAAGGAAAGCCAATTAGAACAAAAAGTAGATGCCTGATGAATGTTGGATAAGAGTTAAACAGAGATATTCTTAACAGGCTTCAGAAAGCTGATAAATTGCCCTTTCCTTCTAGAAGGGGAACATTTTGGTCTCCGAAAATCGGAACCCTGATCTTTGGGAAATGCCTAGAGCCACCATTGTTGCCGTTGTTCAGTCACTAAGTCATGTCCAGCTCTTGGCAATCCCGTGGACTGCAGCATGCCAGGTTCCTTTATCCTTCACTGTCTCCTGGAGTTTGGTCAGATTCATGTCCACTGAGTTGGTAATGCCATCCAAAAATCTCTTCCTCTGCCGCCCCCTTCTTTTGCCTTCAATCTTTCCCAGCATCAGAGTCAGCTCTTCCCATCAGGTGGCCAAACGATTGGAGCTTTAGCTTCAGCATCAGTCTTTCCAATGAATATATTCCATGACCAAGTCTTATCCTCTGACTCCTTTGTCTAAACTTTACATAAGTCTGTATCTTGTGAATTCTACATCTTCATTTTATCTCAAAACTCTCTGCCTTTCCCCCCTCTCTTTAGAGGGGTCATTTCTGTGCTGGGTATTGTTATTATCACCCTCACTGAGATTCTGCCTTCTGGACTCCTGGGGAACATCCACCTGGTAGCCTCTAACCCTTTGTATTCCATATTCAGTCTGGAATGTCCCAAGTTTGGGGTTGTGTCAAGAAACTGAAGCAGTTCCAGAAGCTCACCCTAAAGAGATCCAAACATTTGGCATCTACTAGGGAAAAAAGGAGCATCATACATGATTATCTGAGATTAGATAAAGGCAGGTGGTTCATGGTTATTATACTGGAGAGTTTTAGGGGAGAAGTGTTAGTCGCTCAGTCGTGTCTGACTCTGTGATACCATGAACTGTAACCTGCCAGGCTCCTCTGTCCATGGAATTCTCCAGGCAAGAATACTAGAGTGGTTGCCATATCCTCCTCCAGGGGATCTTTAGGGGAGAAGCAGGCCCAAAATGAAGTATGGGTAAGTGCAGGAGTAATATGACACTTCGGTTTTAACTCTGTAGAACTCAATATGTGATAGTGTAATAAAAATCTCAGGGTTTAGGACTTGCCTGTGGTCCAGTGGTTAAGAATTCACCATGCAATGCAGGGGACTCAAGTTTAATCCCTGGTTACGGAACTAAGATCCCACATGTTGCAGGGCAACTAAGCCCTCATGCCATATCTACTGAACACACACTCACAACACAACTAGAGAGAAACCCGAGTGCCACAACAAAGATCCCACATCTGCAACTAAGACCTGATGCAGACAAATATATATATGTGTGTGTGTATATACATAATCTTAAGGTTTAATAGCATGAGTAATGTCACATTTCTCTTTACTTCTCTAGAACTGCTGCCTCTCAGCTCCAGGAATCAGTGACTGTTTTTCTGTTGACTTTCTGCTTGTTTTCTGTAGGCATTGCATCTCTGCCAACATTGATTCTAACATGGAATAAAACTGAGCTATATCTCCTTGAAATATATCCTACATCTTCTTGAATGTTATCTCATCTCATACACTTACTTCCTCATCCCATTCCTAAAATATATCAAGTTGAATAAATTTCCCAGCATAGTAAGTATAAACTGATGTTCCAACACCCTTGTATGAAACTTCATTTTCTGTCCAACAATAGTTCCTATTGTTATTTCTCTCGTTCTTTCTTTCAGAGGAAGGTCTGAATGTCAGTAACTCTGCAGGGCCACAGACCCCGTCCAAGTCCTAAAACTTGTCAGAGACCCAGGCCAGGCTCTGGATTATTCATTTCTCCTTCAAGATTCTAGGTTCCAATAACTCCAGCCTCTTTCCTCTGTTTGCTGAGAGTGCCAACTTCCTCTGTGATACATCAGGATTCAATTTTAGCCTTTTCAACCTTCCGTCCTGTTCAAACAATTCTTTATATTACATTCTCTCTGCTAAAATGACTCATATCTGTTTTAATGGCTGAATCCTAACTGATATTATTATTGATACCAGAAATTGGATTTCTTTCCCACCCACTGGCTCACATGTGTCTTAGTAAGATGGCTGATACCAGACCACCTTACTACCTGCCTCCTGAGAAATCTGTATGCAGGTCAAGAAGCAACAGTTAGATACGGACATGGAAAAATGAACTGGTTCCAAATTGGGAAAGGAGTATGACAAGCCTGTATACTGTCATCCTGATCATTTAACTTATATGCAGAGTACATCATGCGAAATGCTGGGCTGGATGAAGCACAAGCTGGAATCAAGATTGCTGGGAGGAATATCAATAACCTCAGATATGCAGATGACACCACCTTTATAGCAGAAAGCAAAGAACTAAAGGGTCTCTTGATGAAAGTGAAAGAGGAGAGTAAAAAAGCTGGCTTAAAACTCAACATTCAGAAAACTAAGATCAAGGCCTACGATCCCATCACTTCATGGCAAATAGATGGGAAAACAATGGAAACAGTGAGAGACTTATTTTCTTGGGCTCCAAAATAACTGCAGATGGTGACTGCAGCCATGAAATTAAAAGATGCTTGCTCCTTGGAAGAAAAGTTATGACCAATCTAGACAACATATTAAAAAGCAGAGACATTACTTTGCCAACAAAGGTCCATCTAGTCAAAGCTATGGTTTTCCAATAGTCATGTATGGATGTGAGAGTTGGACTGTAAAGAAAGCTGAGCGCCAAAGAATTGATGCTTTTGAAATGTGGTGTTGAAGAAGACTCTTGAGACTCCCTGGGACTGCAAGGAGATCCAACTGGTCCATCCTAAAGGAAATCAGTCCTGAATATTCATTGGAAGGACTGATGCTGAAGCTAAAGCTCCAATACTTTGGCCACCTGATGTGAAGCACTGACTCATTGGAAAAGACCCTGATGCTGGGAAAGATTGAAGGCAGGAAGAGAAGGGGATGACAGAGGATGAAATGGTTGGAAGGCACCACCAACTTGATGGACATGAGTTTAAGCAAGTTCCAGGAGTTGGTGATGGACAGGGAAGCCTGGCATGTTGCAGTCCATGGGATCACAAAGAGTTGCACACAACTGAGCAACTGAACTGAACTGAAGGTTGCTAAGTTAGCTGGTAATTCTGGCTTATCTAGCTCCAGTGGGCACAATGTCATCAACGTTGTAGCCTAGTGTGTTGTTCTTTGAAATATCAGGATGATCAACATCTCTGCATTTTATAAGTCTTTGAGGTCTTTTTGTGAAAGGCTTAGACGACAAATTAGAGTATATCCTTGTGATTCTGTGTGTGTGTGTGTGTGTATGTGTGTGTGTTTAAATCAGTCAGTAATGATATTTTCTGAGTACGTACTATGTATCAGACACTGAGCAAAGGATGAAAAGATGATGAGACAAGAAGGTTGCCCTCAAGGAATGTTGTTGTTGTTTTCTATTTTTTTCTGGAAGAGGCAGTCTAGTAGAAATAAATGTACACAGATAAATTGTAATACAATCATTAAGTGGTATGATGTTGTAAAATAGTAAGTGTTGTGGGAGTACTTTATACAAGAAGAAAGCTACCATTTATAGAAAAGATCCTTGAGAAGGGTGTAAATATGTTATTTTGGAATTAGCTTGAATCCAGAAATGGGAGTATAATCCAGGTCTTCTTGTTAAGAGTAGGATAATGAGCAGGATTCATTTTCTTTCTTAAAATTAATTTTTTCTTTTCTGAGGTCTCTGTGATAAATTTATACTTGCTTTATAGTTTGACTAAATCTTGTGGTTAAAGCCTCTCAAATAAAAGCCCTATCCTGTGTAATAGCTATGCAGGAATCCTCCTTCATACATAATACCCAAAGCCAGATGTAAGTAACCAAGGTTGTGATGGTGTTTGTGATGATGAGAATCTGGCTTCACCACTTACCTACCGGTGTGATCTTGTGCTCTCTCTCCACTTCCTCAAATGGAAAATGGAAATGATAAGAATATATGCTTATCATTTGTTGTAAGATTGTTGTAAGAATTAAGTGCATGAATACAAAGCCTCTAGAATAGTATCTAGCATATACTAAGAACTCAGTAAATAGTAGCAATACCAACAACAAAGTAATTGCAGCTAGCATCCACTGAGTCCTCCCTGGGTAGTAGGCACGATGCTGACCATCTCAATGGATTCTGTCGTCTGCTCTCCCAGCCAGATCTAACTAAGAAGGATGAGAGTTTAATTTCAACTCCTTTAGTTACCCATATTCTCAGTCTTGCCTGAAAAACCCCATGGACAGAGGATCCTGGTGGGGGCCACAGTCCAAAGTGTTGCAAACAGTCGGACACAACTGAGCAACTAAGCACGCACATTCTCAGTCTTGTGTTAAAAAGTGGTGATTGTGCACAAGTGTGAATAATTCATTACTCTATTAGCTACTCATGTCTATAATTCATTTCGGTCTTTCTCCTTAGAAAGCAATAGGATAGATCACATCTTCACACCATGACCTTGGACCTTTTCCCCAAACTAAATAAAAGCTTTGGACTCTTCCAAGGTAGCACAGACTTGCTTTTACAAGTTGCCCTTTGGAATAGGGACTGACTTCAGCATGGACCTCAATGAGTTAGCAATCTCCCTGTCAAGTGATCTAATTACCGTTGTGGATATATGTCTACTCTTTTAGTGAGGCTTCTTTTACGAGGAGGAGGGAGGGAGGTAAGAAAAAGAGAAAGAGGAAAAGGAAGAAAGAGAGAAAAAGAGGGAGGAAGAGAGGGAAGAAAGGAAAGATGGGAAGAAGAGAGGGAGGGAGGAAGGGATGGAGGGAAAGGACAGAGGGAGGGAGGGAGGAAGGAGAGAGGGGAAAAGGAAGAATGAAAGAAGAGAGAAAAAGAGAGAGAGGGAGAGAAGGAACAGAAAAAGGAAGAGAGGGCAGGAGAAAAGTGACAAAAACAAATAAAACCAGCTTTGAATATGTTCTGCACTGTGAGTCACAGGTGGAGGTACTTTTTAACTTTAAATATGTTTATCTGTAATAAAACGTTTCTTGTTCCTGGTTTATCCAGTTAAACCAGATTAAAAGGGACGGGCTCAAATGGGAGTTAGATGGAAGGAAACCATGAGATAAACTCTTGGCAATGTCTCCTATGAAGTGCCTGGGGCTTCTGAAGCTATATTTAGTCTTCTGAATCCAAGTTCACGTCATAAATACAATAAGGAAGAAGAGCCTGGTGTAACTGATACACAGGCTGGTGAGTGTCTTTGAAGGGTATAATTCACACATCAACACCAGTTATTCTTGTTTTTCTGCGTCATTCCCTCTTCAGGGACAATTTTAAATCATCTGTGGGTAGACAGTTCAGTCAACTAAAAGTAAATTTTTCAATTTTCATAAAATAAACCCTATACAAAGAAAACAAGTGAGCATAAGGAAATGTTATTCTCCTCTTTGGGGTATTTTTCTCTCTATTTGCTTCTTCCCTTAGCACAATAGATAAATTTATTCATCCCAGAATAGACTGTGCACTGAGACTCATAACTTCAGAAAATATTTAGCACCCAGGGCAATATTCAAAGACTTTGTGCTAAACCCTAGGGATAAAAGGACAAACAGCCCTGAGCCCCTGGGCTCCAGAAATTTATTGTCTAGAGATGAATACGGATAAACAGACAAGCACCATGCAAGTGCTAAGCCAGGGAAATTCTGGAGAGGGAAGAAGTACCAGGTCTGAGTACATATCACCATTGAGTAGACGGAATCAGAGAAGGCCCTCCTGAAGGTAACACATAGGTTGAGAAGGAAAGAATTTAATATCAGTCCTTTATGCAACAAATATTTATCAAGGGCTTCCCTGGTGATCCAGTGGTTAAGAATCCGCCTTGCAATGCAAGGGACACCTGTTCAATCCCTAATCCACAAAGATCCCATATTCCACAGAGCAACTAAGCCCATGAGCCATAACTACTGAGCCCGAACTCTAGAGCTGGTGCTCTGCAAAAAAAGACGCCACTGCAATGAGAAGCCAGTGCACCTCAACTGGAAAGTAGCCCCTGCTTGCCACAAGAGAAAGCCCACACACCACAACAAAGATTGCCAAAAATGAAATGAACAGAAGTTTAAAAATTAAAAACTTAGTGTATC
The DNA here is from genome assembly GCF_033118175.1 of Dama dama. Lineage (NCBI taxonomy): Eukaryota > Metazoa > Chordata > Mammalia > Artiodactyla > Cervidae > Dama > Dama dama. The sequence goes on along the minus strand of NC_083688.1, from coordinate 23,266,247 downwards.
GAGCCTCTTATCTACACAAGCACCATCATGGACCTTGGGGATAGAGTCATGAATGAGACAAAACCCCTGCTGTCAGGTAGTTTACTGAGAGAGACTGACAGTAAATAAGTAGATAATGAGTCTATACTATCCCTTTAGATACTGATAACTACTAGAAGAAACTAAAGCAAAGTAAGGAAATAGAATTTCTGAAGAAATAGAAAGCAATGATACAAATAAAGCAAAATAGATTTTGTTAAAAAAATTATAATAAAAAATAAATGGAAAGTCAGGAACAGCCACTTTGAGTAGGAGACATTCAAATACAAATCAGTAAAGTGAGGAAGCCAGACAATGGACTCATTTTTTTTTACATTCTCTTTTTTCAATTGAAGTGTAATTGATTACAATATTATGTAAGTTACAGGTACACAGTATAGTGATTCACAATATTTAAAGGTTATACTCTATTTACAGTTATTATAAAATATTGGCTCTATTCCCTGTGTTGTAGTAATATGATAACAGACAATTGGCTCTTTATAGCCAAATGGTGCCTATAAACAGCAAGTATGAAGCCTCTGTGGAGTACAACACTGCACTTGTACTTTCCACATGTCCAGGGGCTTAGCTAGATGACCCTGCTGATCTTGGCTGGGCTCCATCACAAATTGGGAGTGAAAACCTGCATGGCCCCAGTAAACCAAAGGGGAGAGTGACCTGAAAGTAGAGGTGCTGGCAGGAACCAGGTTCATGCAGATGAAGATAAAGTATCTGAACTTGATTTAACATGTGATGGGAAGCTTTTGGAGGCTTTTGAGAAAAGAAATGCTGTGATGTGTTTATTATTTCTAAAAGATCACTCTTATTGCTACAGGATGAACTGTTGTAAAGCAAGAATGAACGTGACCAGCTAAAGGACCTTAATGATATCCTGGTAATAAACTTTGGTGGCTGGATTGACTCACAGATATATGGAATAAACTAATGGTTATCGGGGTGGGGGGGGCAGGGAAGGAAGGGGTTGGGGAGGGGGAGGTACAGACTGTTGAGCGTAAGATAGGCTCAAGGATGTGTTATACAACATGGGGACTACAGTCAACATTTTGTATTAACTGTAAATGGAAAGTAACCTTTAAAAATTATATAAAAATTTTTTTTTAAATCTCTGGTGGCTTGAACTAGGGTAGTAAAGGCAGAGGTGACAAAAATAGTCTGAATTTTTTAAATCTTTGGAAGAGACACCTGACAAATCTTAGAGGTGGGCTGGAGGTGAGGGAGAGGGATGAACCAAGTATAGGGGTAGATTATGAAGGCTAGACTCACCGGTCAGCCCCACAGCAACAGAGAGTGGGTTCCCTTCTTAGCCCTTCTGGACAGTTGTCCAGAGAGGTGACATTGCTCCTCTCCTGCCACTCTGACAGGGGACGCCAGCAGATTAAACAACAAGAGGTGTGTTCCTCACCCCAGATTGCCAGTGGGAACATTGAGTCCACACCCAGCAGACTCCGGGTCAGGGATTAAACCCTGTCTCTACAGTCTCTGTGGGACTACTTCTCCTGTCTGAGTCTCAACTTCCTCTTTACAAGGGACGCAGTCTCTGACAGTCCAAAATGTTGGCAAAGGTGTGGATCAACAGAAACTCTCCTTCACTGCTGGTGGGAAGAATGCAAAGCGGTACAGTCTGGAAGACAATCTGGCAGTTTCTTTAAAAGCTATGCATGCTCTTGGACTTTCCTTGTGGTCCAGTGCTTAAGAATCCGCCTGAGGGGCTTCCATGGTGGCTCAGATGGTAAAGAGTCCGCCTGCAATGTGGGACATCTGGGTTCGATCCCTGGGTTGGGAAGACTCCCCTGGAGAAGGGAACAGCTACCCACTCCAGTAAAGCATATTCTTGAACTTCCCTGGTGGTCCAATGGTTGAGAATCTGCCTGCCTTCCCTGGAAGACTGTAAAAATCACCTAGAAGAGTTCGTTGCTCAAAAAGAAAGTTTTGGGGAGACAGAATTATGAAGTTGCCTGAAAAAATGGTAGAAGGTAGTGGAACAAAACTTCAATGAAGTTCTCAGTGAAAATGAAATTAAAAAAAGAATCCCTCTGCCTTGCAGGCTAGTGCATCCCTGGTCCAGGAAAATCCCACATGCGGCAGAGCAACTAAGCCCGGGAAGCGGCTGTGGCAAGGTCCAAACTCAGCCTTCAGGCTGTCAGAAGGAATTATTCAGAGGACTTTGAGATCAAGTCCAGGAGGTCAACTACCAGGAAGGCTCTGGAGCCACACATGACTGAGAAGAGAATGCAAACACAGAGCCCGAGATCAGAGGTGGACATCCCACCTCCAAGAGCCCCAAAGCTAGGGGACAGCAAGGACTTCCCTGGTGGTTCATAGGTTAAGCATCTGCCCGCCAGTGCAGGGGACAGATTTAATCCCTGCTCTGGGAAGATTCCACAAACCATGGGGCAAGTAAGCCTGCGTGCTGCAGCTCCTGAAACTCCTGCACCTAGAGCCACCGCAATGAGAAGCCCGCACACTGGAGCTAAAGAGTAGCCCCTGCTCATTGCAACTAGAGAAAGCCTGTGCACGGTAACGAAGGCCCAGGGCAATCAAAAATAAATTAATTAATTAAATGTTTTAAAGCTAGGGGACAACAACCGAGAAGAGAGAATATGGAGTAAAGGTTGAGCACAGGTCACAGAGAGGGAGAAAACCTCAGGCCTGGCTCAAGGCAAACTTTGTGACTATGGGGTTGTGGCTCTGTGTCTCTCCCCAGATCTTTGAATGGGCACATCCTATCTGGGCTGAGGCAGGGCCTCTTAAGAGCCAAGAACTGCTTAGATGACTGGGATGTTTGCATGGATTTGCCAACAGAAGAGAAATGGGTCACTCAGCACCGTGGCGGGGTACCTCTGCTAGAGCAGGAAACTTGGAGAGGTCCCTTGGAGAAGGTAGGGGGCAAGGAGGAGCTCCAAGCAGGACTCTGCAGAGAGGAGCTGGGGGTGAGCCCCTCGGTGAATGGCAGGTTTCAAAGGGTTGCCCAGGCTTTGCTCGAACCCACCTAGAGAAATTTCTCTCGCTCTAGGTCACAAGGCCACAGAGGGCCCTGTGCAGGACATCCAGAACTTGGAAGCACCTGAAAAACACAAGCGCAATCCTCCCTTGGCCCTCCTCCTCGTGGTCAAGCTTCCATCCTTCTGTTCTGAATGCATTCTTGGCCAAGCCAGGAATAGACAGGAATCCATTTTTAAAATTACTGTGAGCCAGGAATTTGGCCTTTCACTCAGCTGTTTCTTTGGCAGAGTTGCTCAATGCATTTAGCATCTACCCACTCACCAGCATCCTGGATCAATTTACTTTCTGACTGTGGTGTGGATGTTTCAGAAGAGGGTCTGTCACAACAGCTCAAGTCCACTCATTCAAGTACCCATAACTGAGTTTACGCTAAGTCACTTCCATCGTGTCCCACCCTTTGTGACCCTATGGACTGTACCCCACCAGACTCCTCTGTCCATGGGATTCTCCAGGCAAGAATACTGAAGTGGGTCGTCATGCCTTCCTCCAGGGAATCTTCCAGACCCAGGAGTCAAACCTGCATCTCTTGCATCTCCTGCATTAGCAGGCGGGGGAAATAACTGGATTTAAGTAAAGTGAAAGTTGCTCAGTTGTGTCTGACTGTTTACAACTCCATGGACTCTAGAGTCCATGGAATTCTCCAGGCCAGAATACTGGAAGCCTTTCCCTTCTCCAGGGCATCTTCCCAACCCAGGGGTCAAACCCAGGTCTCCTGCATTGCAGGTGGATTCTTTACCAGCTGAGCCACAAGGGAAGCCCCAGACCAAGAATACTGGAGTGGGTAGCCTATCCCTTCTCCAGTGGATCTTCATGACCCAGAGATCGAACCAGGGTCTCCTACATTGCAGGCAGATTCTTTACCGATTGAGCTATCAGGGTTAGCTGACAGTTATTGAGGTCTTTCTAATTCTCAGGCATTGAACTGAGCTCCTAGAAGCTTTACTTCATTCAATTCCCACAACAATCTTAAATGAAAAGAGAGATTTTTCTCCCCCTCAGTTCCACTGATGGAAAAAATTGAAAACCCAAGGTCCCACTGAGAATAAGGAGTAGAGCTGAGATTCAAATTCATATTAAATATTTAATGATGACCTTGAATAAGGAACTCTAGTCTAAACATGACATTGAATAAGGAATTCTGGTCTAACTTCAGCACTGAACTAGGAATCTGTTCCAAGATGTGGGTTCCCGTCTTCAACTCCGCAATTCACTATCTACTGGGAAAGTCCCTTGCTGAAAATAAGTCTATCTTAAACTTATTTAAAAAGCTTTTCAATTATAATAAAGACAGGGACATGGAAAAGAAAGTGTTAAGGGTGAGAGAGATAGATTGGGGCTTAACTGGCGTGGTCAACAAAAGACTCTCTGAGGAAATGACATATTTACATATACCATACTTGCAAAATTGCAGAAGAAAACCAGAGGCTGTCATATATGTTGGGTTTCCCCCGTGGCTCAGCAGTAAAACAAAAATCCTCCTGCCTGTACCTGCCAATGAAGGAGATGCAGGTTCAGTCCCTGGGTTGGGAAGATCCCCTGGAGAAGGAAGTGGCAACCCACTCCAGGATTCTTGCCTAGGAAATCCCATGGAAGGAGGAGCCTGGCAGGCTGCAGTGCAGGGCATGGCAAAGAGTCAGACACGACTTAGCAACAACATCACGTGTGGGGTTACGTGGGAGTGGTTACTGCAATCACTGAGGTGGAGAGACTGGGACAAGACTTCAGGCATGACAGAGAATTTGGACATTATTTTACAGGCACCAGGGAACATGGCAGGGTTTAGGGTAACAAAGGGGTAGTAACTTATCTGTGCTTTGCTCAGTCCCAAAAATATCACTGGCACAGAACCTGGGTTAAAAATTAACTCTCCAGTTCTTCAGTGGAGAGACTGAAACAGTCAACATTGTCTCCTCCCCTGAAAAAGGGCAAACAATGTAAACTATATCTGATGTTTTTCAACAAAACAGAAATATGACCATGATTATATTCCCAGGCGAAGCTCTGAAGCCAGACTTCTACAGAAATAACCACAAAAGTCACAAGAAATGAGCTATGTGTGACATGCCCTACAGCATCAGTTTTCAAAAAGGCATAAATCAATTAAGGAGCATAAGAATCCCACCCACAGCAAACTCTGCAGAGTGTGGAGAAAGGGGTCCTGCAGGCAGCCAGGGAAAGGAGAAGCTTCCTTAAAAGACAAAGAAGCACAGAGTGTCCTGAACTGCCAGGGTCTCTTTCTTAATTTCATCATCAGTTTTTTAAATATACAGTTTATCCAACATCTGCTTTGAGCACTGAAGAGTGGGAAGAGGTCTGTGAGCCATGCAATTTTGTCTAAGATGGACAAAATTCACAATCATGGACCCGTAACCCTCACTAGCCATCACTTTAGTGCTCATAAAATATACCCACATGAATTATTGGGTTAGTCAAAAAGTTCGATTGGATTTTTCCATAAATGGGATGGAAACCCCAAACGAATTTTTTGGCCAATCCCAATACTTGACAGCCCAATACTTAATCTTTAATATTAATATTTAATAACCCAATACTTTGCCCACCTGATGCAAAGAGCCAGCTCATTGGAAAAGACCCTCATGCTGGGAAAGATTTGAGGGGATGAAGAGAAGGGGGTGGCAGAGGATGAGATGGTTGGATGGCATCACCAACTCAGTGGACATGAGTTTGAGCAAACTCCAGGAGATAGTGAAGGACAGGGACACTGTCCCTGGCGTGCTGCAGTCCATGGAGTCGCAAAAAGTCAACATGACTCATCAACTGAACTACAACAACAACAAATACTTAATAGCTGTTAAAACATAACTATTCCCCTATCCTGAGCATTTAGATTGGTCCTAGTCTTTTCAACTACTGCAACACTACTGCCAAGATTATCTTTGCTCATTTTGATATTTCATATTTTTAGGAGTAGCCAAATTTGCTGTGGAAAGTTCAGATAGCAAAAATTTTAGGCTTGGTGGGGCACGCAGTCTTCCTCCTCCTTTTTCTTCTCTTTCCTCTTTTAATAATTTTTTAAACGTGTACATCCATCCTTAACTGGATGGTGATACAAAAACGGTCCTCAGATTGAATTTAGTCCATGGTCAACCCTGCATTACATTCTCAGAATTCCTCAGCCAAAGGATAGGGTCATTATAATGCTATTTACACGCGCTAACAAATGCTTCTTCAGCAGTGTCTGCTGTTCACCCATGCTCTCCAATATTGGGCATTATTCTCAGTTTTGGGTTTTTTTGCTAAATATCACTTATATTTTCATTAAAGAAATTTTGCCAGAAATCCTTATCATTTCCATTTTACTACAACTTTTAAGAGTTTGGAAGTGGAGCTCATGGCCCCAGAGAAATAAAATGCCTCCTTCTGCCGTCCTTTTAACTGTATTGTGGAGAGGCAGCCTAGCAAATCACAGAAGTTGCCTTGTCACATCAGACCCTCAGTGCACTGAGGATGTTACACTCCATGACTAGCCCGTGGCCTTTTGAAGCTGTGTAAAAATTAGCTTTTCATTTGGGAATTATCCTGAATATGTCAAAGGAAGAGACCGTTTTAAACCTAGAGTTTGCCTATGATTAAAGTTCATCTTGAGTCAAATTTATCCTCTTGGCCTCAGGGGTGATATTAATCTCAGGGTTGCTTTGTCCAGTGAAGCAAGAAATTCGTCCTGGCCAGCGGCAGGCCTGCAAGCTTCCATCACAATGGCAGGCAGGAGTTCAGAAAAGACCTCATGGGGAAAAGGGGAGGAAAAGACCACCACGTCTGCCTTAAAGGAATCCTCTTCTTTGAATTCAATATGTAAGAACTTGTGTGTGTGTTTGTGTGTGCTCACTCAATTGCATCTGACTCTACCCCAAGGGTTGTAGCCCACCAGGCTCCTCTGTCTGTGGGATCTCCAGGCAGGATTACTGGAGTGTGTTGTCATGCTCTCCTCCAAGGAATCTTCCTGACCCACCTGTGTATCTTGCATCTCCTGCATTGGCAGGCGTGTTCTTTGCCACTGAGCCAGGAAGCCCTGTATTCAAGTGCAATTTCTGCAATCAACTTATAGGAAGCTCTAGCTTTCTTCTTGACGCTATCTCCCCCAACATCACAGTTGGGACAGCTTATCTGCTGTTTCTCAGACTAATCTCAGTTCCGTTTGGTCTCTCAGTCCTGTCCGACTCTTTGTGACCCCATGGACTTTAGCACACCAGGCTTCCCTGTCTATTACCAACTCCGGGAGCTTACTCAAACTCATGTCCATTGAGTCGGTAATGCCATCCAACCATCTCATCCTCTGTCATTCCCCTCTCTTCCTGCTTTCAATCTTTCCCAACATCAGGGTCTTTTCCAATGAGTCAGTTCACATTAGGTGGCCAAAGCACTGGAGCTTCAGCTTCAGCGTCAGTCCTTCCAATGAATATTCAGGACTGATTTCCTTTAAGATTGACTAGTTGGATCTCCTTGCAGTCTAAGGAACTCTCAAGAGTCTTCTCCAACACCACAGTTCAAAAGCATCCATTCTTCGGCACTCAGCTTTCTTTATAGTCCAACTCTCACATCCATACATGACTATTGGAAAAACCATAACTTTGACAGACCTTTGTTGGCAAAGTAATGTCTCTGCATTTTAACAAGCTGTCTAGATTGGTCATAGCATTTCTTCCAAGGAGCAAGCATCTTTTAATTTCATGGCTGCAGTCACCATCTGCAGTGATTTTGGAGCCCAGAAAAATAAAGTCTCTCACTGTTTCCATTGTTTCCACTGATCTCAGGGCCCTCAACAGTTAGTAGCTTGAAGCAGGATCTCAGTTCTCCGACCAGAGATTGAAGCCAGGCTGTGGCACTGGACTTAACCACTAGACCACAAGCTCAAGCCAAGTGGCTGGTGACAAGGCCCTAGCTTGTCAGCTATATATAAATGAATTTCAACAGGGACAGAAACTAGTGAAACAAGTAAAGTGTTTATTAGGAGGAAAAACAGTACAGGTGGATAGATACATATGGGTGGGTTCAGACAGACTCCTGCCCTTGTGGTAGTTTAAATCACTTATATGGGGCATGTCTTCTGGTTTCCCTCTGGCCAACCATCTTGCTTTGCCTGGTTCTGAGTCCATACTTGGTATAATTCAGGGTCCTTCCCTGTGTACGTGTGCAAGATGGATTGGATTCCAGCATAGAGGACTATGGGTAGGTTGATACCACATATTATGGGGTGGCACTCCTTCCCTTTTTGGCCTGCAGGGACCTTTTCTGTGCACATGTACATAGGAAGGTCTCCTTGACCTTGAAAATGAGAAATATTATCTCTTACCTGGGCAGGACTCAGTTCCTCTTTGTTCTTGCCATTATCTTCATCTTAGAGGCTCTGTCCATAGGGGACAGATTTCAGCTGCTCAGCCTGAGGCCCATCTATCTCCTCCCTGAAGATAATCCAGAAGAAAAACCAAGACCAGCATTGATGGAGCACTTCTGGGGTTCCACTCCCTGTCCTGAGCATAGATGGGATGCTGAGGCTGGTGTAACATACCTGTCAAAGTCACACAACTGGCAGGTAACAGCATCAGGATCTGAATCCCAAAGTCCCAAGTCCAAATAAGACCTTGGGTACCCTATTGATCAACTCAGAGATTCTAGGTGCTAATGTCAAGAGTTTAGAAAGTGGACTATGTAAAGAGATTAACCTGGCCTTAAAGCTGAGAAGGGTCCCCCTTCCCTTGCTCCCATGCAGGTCTGCCTTTCCTGATTCCCCTGAGGGACCAGTCCCAGCAAGGCTGATAGACAATCTTTGCAGGCAGAGTTAGAACTCCAAGTCAGCCAAATAGTCTGTTTTATACATACTTACCTTTTGCTTATCTCATCCCTTGGGAACATGGAGATACTTTTCATGTCAGAAGAAACAGAACTGGACTTTCCTGGTGGTCTAATGGTTAAGAATCTGCCTACCAATGCAGGGGTCACAGGTTTGATCCCTGCTCCAGGAAGATTCCACATGCCTCAGGGCAGCTAAGCCTGAGAGCCCCAACTATCGAAGCCCACACTCTCTAGAGCCTGTGCTCCACTACAAGAGAAGCCACCACAACAAGAAGCCCATGCACCACAACTAGAGAGTAGCCCCTGCTCGCTACAAATGAAGAAAGTCCTCACACAACAAAAACCCAGTGTAGCCAAATATAACAAATACATAAATAAAAATTTTAAAAAGAAGGAAAAACAGAGCTGAGAGTTTTTCCCCAGCCATGTCAACTCTGGCTCTGATCATGTAATCCCAGCAAAGAGGAATGACTCTACCTCCTCTCCATTCCCCAAAACACCTTCCTAGACTCTCCCCTTCCTGATTTCCATAATGATTTGTTTTCAGTCAGTTCAGTTCAGTCGCTCAGTCATGTGCAATTCTTTGTGACCCCATGGACTGCAGCAGGCCAGGCTTCCCTGTCCTTCACTACCTCCTGGAGTTTGCTCAGACTCATATCCATTGAGTGAGTGATGCCATCCAACCAAGTCATCCTCTGTTGCTCCTTCTCCTCCTGCCTTCAATCTTTCCCAGCATCAGGGTCTTTTCCAATGAGTCAGTTCTTTGCATCAGGTGGCCAAAGTATTGGAGCTTCAGCTTCAGCATCAGTCCTTTCAATGAGTATTCAGGACTGATTTCCTTTAGGATGGACTGGTTGGATCTCCTTGCAGTCCAAGGGACTCTCAAGAGTCTTCTCCAACACCACAGTTCAAAAGCATCAATTCTTCAGCCCTCAGCTTTCTTTATGGTTCTACTCTCACATCCATACATGACTAATGGAAAGACCATAGCTTTGACTATACTCCTAAGTGATAACATCTGAATAGCCTTGTTATCTGGGGTCCCCAAGACCACCCTCAGGCTGGATGCTTCACTAGGACTCCCAAGGATCAGAAGCTGTGAGAGTGACAGTTACAGTTTATGGCTGTAAAAGGACAGAAAACAAAATCAGCAAGGGGAAGAGGCATGTGGGGCAAAGTCCAGGAGAAAGCAGGCGCAGCCCATGTGTCCCACTTGATGGTGTCACACAGGACTGCCCTTAATTCTCCCAGCAAAGATGAGCGAAACACATGCTAAGTACTGACAGTCAGGGATGTTCCCCAACTCAAAAAGTCAGGCTGTTAGGACTTCCCTGGTGGCACACTGGATAAGAATCCACCTACCAATGCAGGGGACACGGGTTTGATGCCTGGTCCAGGAAGATTCCACACGCCACGGACCAACTAAGCCCATGCGCCAAGACTACTGAGCCTGTGTGCTGAAGCTACTGAAACCCGTATGCCTAGAGCGTGTGCTCTGCAAAAAGCAAAGCCACTGAAACGCAGAGTAGCCCCCGCTCCCCGCAGCTGGAGAAAGCCCATACACAGCAATAAAGACTCAGTGCAACCAAAACTAAATAAATAACAATTTAAAAATAAATAGAAAGGGTACAGGAGCCCCAGTGTTCAAAAAAAGACAGGTGTTTGCCATCACTCCCACTGTCAGGATGAACTGTCACGTAGCTGCATGGCCCAGCCCTCAGGCATGAAAAACCTCTTATCAGGCAGAACAGTCCAAAGGCTCGAAGGTTTTCTCCCTAGAGCCAGCCAGCTCTGGAGGCAGGCTTTTATTTAGAATGCGCAGGGTTTGAGCAATGCAGACCTGCTGAGTTAACCCTTTCTGTACAAGTTGTGAAAAAAAGAGAGAAAGCCCTTCTCAAGTGAATTTATCTACAACATTAAGAAATAAAATGGGACAATAGGGGGACTTTGCTGGTGGTCCAGCAGTTAAGACTGTGCTCGCAGTGCAGGGGGCCTGGGTTCCCTGGTCAGGGAACTAGATTCCACATGCCACAATGAAGATTCTGCATGCCACCGTTAAGACTGTTGCAGTCAAATAAATACATTTTTAGAAATCTTTTAAGAAAAAAAATTATTTTTAAAAAGGGGGAACAGTAGGAGCCTAAATCCTCATGGATTCAGTGGGAAGCCCCTGAACAGAGTTTTAATCTTAACTTCCACCAGAAGTTCAAATGTATTTACTTATGGAACAAAGAGTAAGTAGCTATATCTGCCCTGATGACACTCAATATCTTGAGTCAGATGTACCCTTTTGTCAATGTGTGGTCACGTTATCTGTGAGCCACAGTGTTCTCAGTTCCTATAGCATCTGATGTCATCTGTTAATGCTGGGGAGGGACAATGCAGGCAGTTTCACAGGAGCTGACCCCCAAACTGGGGCCCAGATGGTGACCGAGAATTGCCAGGTCAACAGTGAGCAGGATGCTCTTAAGGCAGGAAAGAGTTTTCTAGGGTATTCAGGTTAAGGGTCAGGCACATGTATTAAAGACTGAAGAGCTTCAAGCATTGGGGGTTTCCAGACTGTCGTGTTACTTTTCTAAGTCCTCTCTGTAAGGTCAAGTTTGTAAGGCTAGTTATTACTGGGTAGTTTATGGCAGTTTCCCAACCTTTTTATGTCATGGCACTCATAAAAGATGGTCCTGCTTGGCTCTCAGACTTCCTTTACAATTTCTGCTCATTCTAATTTTTATTTTATTACTTTTCAATTTATTAACAGGAGCATGAGATGAAAAAATCAATAAATGGACAACCTTTACAGTTACCATCACAAAATAACCTATTCTCTTTTATGCTGTTTTTACTTCCTTCCCTACTCATCTGTCCTAAATTTTTAAAAGAAATTGCCTTTCTGGTCCCTTATGAGTTATGTCTTAGCTAAGTCTACTGTGAAATATAATTTATTGGTAGCTATCATTACCAAGGCAAATACCACCTTCTGCTACAGCAAGCTTCTTTGGAAGGTGTTTTTCCATTTCCAATATGTGTCCTCATAGCTTTGTTTTCACATCAGTTGCATTAGTACAGATCTCCCATGGTATCTAAAAATCTAGTCAACTCATTTTTTGTAGCAGAGGGCAAAGGAAAGCTGAAGAGACGGAGGGGAACTAGCAAATCACTATTTTCTATTCCAGGAATTAGAAAAAAAAAATCAGAAAGGGAAGTTCTCTTCTAACAAGAAAGCCAACCTCTGTAATAATCACATAGCAGACTCATACATAGTCTATGTGACACAATTAAAACCACAAAAAGCACATATCTTTGGATAGAAGTTAAATATATATATATTTTTTAGGAGGCTCTTCTTTGTACAACCACATCAATAAACCGTTAGATTCTCTCATGTTGCTGGTAAGAGCTGACAATGGGTTTACAACTCAGATGAATGACGTCAATATAAAAAAGTTCAGTCACTCACACAAAAGGTATTGAATTAAGACTGACCTGGAAGCGTAATAGGTTAAATTCTGGTCCCAAATCACTTATGTTCTTTCCCAAGAAACAAAACATACCATTATGTTTCCACCACCAAGTACTGTATTAACCTTGGTCACTTTACTATTAACACAGGGACAACTGCAACCAATTAGCTGCCATATCAAATTTAGCTTTTTGTCATCCAATTTCATTTAGCTAACATTTATTGATATTTTACTGTGTGTCAGGACCATAAAGAAGGCTGAACACCAAAGAATTGATACTCTCAAATGCTTGAGAAGACTCTTGAGAGTCCCTTGGACAGCAAGGAGGTCAAACCAGTCCATCCTAACGGAAATCAACCCTGAATATTCATTGGAAGGACCGATGCTGAAGCTGAAGTTTCAATACTTTGGTCACCTGAAGAAAAGAGATGACTCATTGGAAAAAGACCCTGATGCCGGGAAAAACTGAAGGCAAAAGGAGAAGGGGGGTAGCAGAGGATGAGATGGTTAGGCAGCATCACCAACTCTATGGACGTGAATTTGAGTAAACTCCTAGAGATAGTGAAGGATAAGGAAGTCTGGCATGCTGTAGTCCATGGGGTCACAAAGAGTCAGACAGGACTTAGCAACTGAACAACAATAACAAGAGGCACTGATAAGCGTTCTGGGTACCTATCTGTAGACAAAGCGGAAACAGAAGTGTCACCTGGAGTTTTGGGACTCTACTGTGCTTCAGAAATACAGTAATTTAATGCTATTTCTGAATAGTATCAAGAATTGTAATGAACTGTACCAAGACAACACAAGAGATAGTATAAACTCTCTTGGTGAAAAATGAACTGTCCTGGTGACATACTCTAGAAGTGAGCAGACTGCTTGCTGGCCTAATGATTCTCTTAAGATTCTTCAAAAACATTCCCATCTGGAAGTGTTAAGAAAACTCTTTTTATTTCATTTTTGGCCATACTGCGTAGCTTGTGGAGCTTTATTTCCCCAACCAGAATCAAACTGGGCTGGTGATAGTGAAAGCGCTGAGTCCTAACCACTGGACCACCAGGGAATTGCTGAAAAACATACTTTCTTAAAGGGGGAGGTTTCAGGTTTTGGTTTGATAACTATAGGTTTCCTCCATTATGCAAAAGCAGGGTGTCTTATGAAAGTTTTTGTAAGCCATAATGGCATAAATGTGGAGAAGCAATTACCTTAGGACACAGGTTGCTCACAGATGCACAAATAGACGGAGATAAAGCACAGGTACTTAGAGATACAGTTCAAAGCTATGGCTGCTTGGTGCTGAGATGCTGGCTATAGCTCTGCAGAAGGAGCTTCGTGGCCCCACTCTCCTGTTCAGGGTGCCTGCTGCCTCTGTAGCAGCTTCCCATGAAACACACATGCATGCCTGTTTGCTAAGTCGCTTCAGTCATGTCTGACTCTGCAACCCTGTGGACTGTAGCTTGCCAGGCTCTTCCATCCAAGGGATTCTCCAGGCAAGAATACTGCAGCTGGTTGCTGTGCCCTCCTCCTCCAGGGATCTTCCCAACGCAGGGGTCGAATCAGAGTCTTTTTTTAAGTCTCCTGCATTGGCAAGCAGGTTTTTTTTACCACTAGCGCCACCTGGGAAGCAGCTCCCCACGAATCAGACACAGTATCCTATTTTCGTTTTTTGCCTTTTTTTGTAAAATTGAAAATCCTCTTCAAATTCATTTTGGATATCAACAACAGGTACTAAAGGTCTTTTGTAAAAGCTAAGCGGTGTAAAGCAAACTTTTGAAAAGTGAGGGATACCTGTATGAGAAATTGTCAGTGACTGTAAGTCTTTAATAGGCCCTTTAGGAGATTCAGAAAAGCAATCTTCCCTGTCTCTGTTTCACACACACATAAACATACACACACACATACACCCTCAGTTCTCAAGGACTGTTCATAGCTGCAAGCGATAGGTCTGGTCTATAAATATTTATACTATTATACTAAAAATGATAAGTACACTGGGAGGCACAATTATAAAACAAAGGGGTTTTAGAGGAGGAAGTTCAGTTGCTCAGTCATGTCTGGCTTTTTGCGACCACGTGGACTGTAGCACACCACGCCTTCCTGTCCATCACCAACTCCTGGAGCTCGCTCAAACTCATGTCCATAGAGTTGGTGATGCCATCCAGTCATCTCATCCTCTGTTGTCCCCTTCTCCTCCTGTCTTCAATCTTTCCTAGCATCAGGGTCTTTTCCAATGAGTCAGTTCTTCATATCAGGTAGCCAAAGTATTGGAGCTTCAGCTTTAGCATCAGTCCTTCCAATGAATATTCAGGACTGATTTCCTTTAGGATTGAATGATTGGATCTCCTTGCTGTCCAAGGGACTCTCAAGAGTCTTCTCCAACACCACAATTCAAAAGCATCCATTCTTTGGCACTCAGCTTTCTTTATGGTTCAACTCTCACATCCATACATGACTATTGGAAAGACCGTAGCCTTGACTATATGTACCTTTGTCAGTAAACTGATATCTCTGCTTTTTAATATGCTCTCTAGGTTTGTCATAGCTTTTCTTCCAAGGAGCAAGCACCTTTTAATTTCATCTTTTAATTTTCAGAAGGGGAAGGTAGACTGAAATAAGAGAGAAGTCATGAAAGTGATACTTGAGTTGGGTACTAAAGAATCTGGACATAGCGAGATGGAGTAAATAACATTTCCCCTAAAAGGAAAAAGCACAACAAGCAACAGCCAAGAAGAGTAACACATCAACCTGTGGAAGGGTGGGATTGTGTGACTTAGAAGTCAGATCATGGAAGGTCTTAAAAGTCAGAGTAAGAAGTTTCATCAGCAACCACCGAAGCAGGGTAAATGTTTAGTACAGGGTGGCAAGCCCATGTACCATCAGTGAGGTTAGGCGGGTATGAGTTATCAGTGGGGACTGTAGAAGTCTTCGGTGCACTTCCCCCACCTTCTGCTGATTCCTGAATGCAGGCCCTCCCTAAGTGGCCAGTTCTTACAATTTTCTAAGCAAAGCAAAGCAAAAAAAAAAAGGGAAATCTAATTTTTATAAGAAATCACGTGATTGATTCCATTCTTTATGCAGTGAGGGCCAAACTAAATTTGTATGCAGGCTCAGGGTAGCCTGTGGCACCCAATTTGCAAAACTGACATGTTGAGTGGATGGTAATGCTGTTTCTACTTCTTGGCAGACCACTCTCCCAATCAGATTTATTATCTGATTGCTTCTTCTACATAATTAGTTGTGTGTGTTAACTCTAAAGGGTGCTATACTTTTCCACTCTCTGAAGATAACCTTGATTATACAAATCCTGACCCTGCTGATGGTAGTCCACACTTGTTTCATTTATCAGGGTAGGCTCACTGCTGTAATGAACAAGCCTAAGAGTTCAGGCACTCAACTTCACAGAAGCTTATTTCCATCACACATTACAGTCCAGTGTGACTGTTCCTGCTTGGTTGGCTTTCCCAACAAAACGTTTTTAGGTTACTTCCATCTCATGGCTTTGCCTTCTCTGGATTCTGGCATATTTTCCTTCAGCCATAAACCGGGAAAGATGAGAGAATGGAGGGTTACACATGGGAGTGTTTCAATAGCCAGACCTGCACTTGGGTGTATATTACTTGGACCCACATGCCACTGCTTATGATTCCATTATGGATAAATCAAACTTCAAGAAGGGTGGGAAGTAAAGTCTAGCGGTAAGCCCAGGAGGAAACACGAAATGATTTGGTAAATGAACATCTCGTCTCTACCATATCTTCCAAGCAGTGTTTTGATTTCATCCAGCACTGGTCCTTGACTCAGAACCAAATGGAAGGTTTTATTTCATAGTTAGCTATAAAAAAAGTTGAAGTGACATTCTGTAACTGAAAGCAGGAAATGTCACACAATTCAGTGATTTTTCTAGATTATTAATCTCTTTTATTCACATTAGCCACAAAATGTATTGCACTTCTGTTCTCTTCTTTCCCCTAAAACACATAAGATATCCCACCTCCAAAATTCAACAACACAACCTTGGTGATTCACTATCTGTATCCCAAGAGTTGCCCTTCTTTCTGCTCCTATAATGGCACCCTTTATCTAAAATGCACTCAATATACTTCACTTGTACCATTTAAAAGTGTGAAAAACAAGCTTTAATGTCATTAGGCTTTTATTTCATACCAGGAAACAAACTCATCAAATACTTTCATGAAGTTTAAGATCTTTGATCAAGACAAGGTTTAATTAAGCAAATGACTAGCACTGGGACCTGATAAAAGCATAAACGTCAATGTAATGATTATTCTTTCCTCTTCTGTATTGTGAATGGTTTAGACTAGCTCAGTTCCATGATCCCATTTAATTCTGACATCCATTCATTTCACAGAGCAAGTTCATGAACCTTGTCAGTGGTACATTCAGAATGAGTATAAAAGCTCCCAATTCCTAGTCCATTTTGATGCTCTAAACATAATCAAGACACTTAGTCTTATGGCTCAGAACATCCTTAGCAGTGAGTGATGGCCCACTTGTTTGCCCTGAGAGACTGACAGATAAAAATCATATACAGAAATTTTAGAAAGAATAAGCAATTATTTCCATCAATTCAGAAGTTCACAAGAGTTTAACTTATATTTGAATAGCATTTGGATGGCTGCCTCAGAAAAATTCAGTAATTACGCTTGTAAGATTTTGAATATAGAAAGCAGAGAGAGCAGAGAGGGTGTAAATAAAATATAAACACAGGTAACATTCCCTAAATGAGTCTGATTTTTAGTTTATGATTTGTCATTCTTGAGCTTCTTTGCATGTAGGTAAAAATTTAAATTTTCTTGCAACTTAATTTGCTGTCTACTCTTACATTTTTAATGAAGTATTCAACTAATAGAGGAAGTATGTACACATTTTCTTTACCATTATCATCATATAAGATTAGATACTTTAAGTAGAGAATAATTTATTTTATTTTTCTTATTATGTGCCTTTGTTTATTCACTTCATATTTTTTCACTTCCATTGTTTCACTTTTAGCTTTAAATATTATAATTAGCTAAACTGACTTGGTAAAAGATCATTAAAAATACACTTCAAGAAATAAAAATGCTTCTTTTTAAAAACATGAAAATATAATCATTATGTACAGATTCTCCAAAATTATTTAATCCTACATAAGGCTCCCCTGGTCACTCAGATGGTAAAGAATTTGCCCACAATGTGGGAGACCTGGGTTCAATCCCTGGGTCGGGAAGACCCCTGAAGAAGGGAATGACAACCCACTCCAGTAATTTTGCCTGGAGAATCCCATGGACAGAGAAGCCTGGAGAGCTACAGTCCATGGGGTCGCAAAGAGTTGGACACAACTGAGCAACTAATACACATATACACATAAATGAAAGTAATATTTATACTTTTAAGACATTTTTAGTTTGTTTTATTAAATGGAAATTAATATTTTACTGCTTCCAATATTGACTGCATTCATTTTCAAAATTACATTTTTCTAATTTTAAAATTTATTTTTGTGTCATTCTTAAAAGTATAAAAGCCTAATTTATTTTTAAAGCTTAATTTTTGACCATAAACCTCTTATAAGTCCATTATTTTTCTTCATATTTATATAGTCTCAAATTTCACAGATATTTTTCCACAACAGAGTAAAACTGTTTTTTAAAACTGGAGGCTTCATAAATTCAACAGATTTCTCTCCCTCCAGAAAACTGCATAGAAGAGTTTAAATTACTAACAAAGCAGTATGAGGATTATCTTACACTTGCAACTGAGAGTTCCCATAATTCCTCCTCTTCTTCAGTTTAAATGTCTTATTTACTTCAAATTATTATCAAGTAAACATGCTGGCATCTTTCTACTAAACATCCACTATATGCAAGATTCACATTTTAAATATGCACAAGAATAAAATAAGAAGCACAGTTCTTTTCGAAATTAACAATATCAGGTGTAGCTCATAAAGCTAGTTTTAAGGTCATGCTAACAACTGCAAAAGCCCACATTAACTCACAGAATTGCAGACAACCTCAGTAGAAACACTCAATATTTTCCAAAGGAATGAGGAAAAATGACCACTTTTGAATAATACTATTAGTTAAACAGAGGACGTGTCAAAGACATGAAAACAACTTGGTCTAATCTAGAAGATGGTTAAATCATAAACATATCATCTCATATTAATCTATTGTTATTAGGAACTGTGCTATTAAGCTCTGAAGAGATATGCTTCCATTATTTATTCTGTAAAGTAGCAAAACAAAGTGGAAGTGAAAAAGCGATAGTAAATTGACGCTTTAAAACAAGTTGTGATGGAAACACAGTGTGAGTTACCCACCAAGGGCGCAGAGGAAAGGAGGCTCAGTCAGTTGGATTCGGTCAACATGTGAGTTTATTCACAAAGAGCTGATCAACAGTAAAGTACACCTGACTTCCATACTAAATGGTTGGCTTGAATTCCACTATCAAATAGTGAACCTGACTCAGCCCTGGTTATTACAGTTTTTTCTAGTTTTAGCTTTATGTGACAAAATAGATTATCACTGTTGCATACCCACAGAACATTGTTGAAGGGCAGGATTTTTCAAGAGTTAAAACAAGGATTGAAAAAAAATGTATTGACCCTCCCTTTGCAAATAATTGGCTTGCTTACTTACATTCCAGAGGATCTAATGAACTTAATTTAAAATTGCAGGGACCATGTGGAAAAGAAATGAAAACTTTTATCAGTAAAGTTTATTGATTAATTAAAACAGAAAAGTAAAGCTAAACAGAGTGCGTGAGTGATGTTTCATGGATATTGTAATACAAATCCTAAAAATGAATTCTTAGACATAGAAGAACATCAGGTGTGTATGTTTGAGGGAAAAGCTTTTTATTATTTTAGGAGACTTGATATGGGAAAAAGTTTGAATTAAAAATTCACTTGACTGGTCATAAGAAATGTCAACTTTACATTTGTTAATAAAAGAAAAGGAGTTAGTAGATTTAAAGAATGATTTACCATACATAAAAATATCAAATTATCAAAATGTAGGTGAATGGAGAGGAAAAAGCCAATGGGTGCAAAACAATGAATTCTCTTCTCTCGTTAGCTGTCACCTGCTTATGAAGTTTCTCCTTGTTGATTACATAGAAAATTAAGAGGTTATAAGGACTTCACTAGAAATTGTGAACAGCAATTTCAGACATAAAATCTGATTTAAAAAAAATATATATTCATAAAAACACACTCAAATTCCTCATTAAAAAACTTAAAAAATTTTATTTGGAAGTTTTATACAAGTTTAATATTTATTATCTTTCCTTACCCTTAGCAGTTTTATTACATTAAATGATATAAAGAAAACATGATTATTTTCACCAAGGTCCATGTAAGGCGCACCCAGGAACCCTCGGATTTACCCCAGAGTGCCATGTCATTATGTTCACGTTCTATGTGTGCTGCAGACATGAACTTTGAGGATTGGATTCCCATCTACAGACAGTGTCTAATATAGAATTCTCCAGTATATGTAGAGTATGTATGAGTGAGATTCAATCAATACCTTCATCCAAAAGTGAACTTCAAAAGACCCAGAAACACTTAGATAATTACATGAAGTTTACCTTAATAAAATTATTCTTAAAGAGCTCTGCCGTATTTAAAAAAAAAAAAGCTAAAGCAAAAAATTAAAGATCTAAAGTAAACAAAGTGATAAAAATGACAAACTTCAATCTGATGCCCTACTTGTAAATACATGATTAAGTTGAGGAAATGTTAGATATTAAAAGCCTCATAATTACTTCGTAGACTAATCTGAGTTATTTCTTTTTTATGATGGCTCTATTTTGGAGTTGCTCAATTTTTACTCATGTTCTTCCACTCCTCTCCAGCCGTTTTTCCCTAAGTATGTCTGGCAAGATCAATTAAAGAGGACATTTTTCTCTCATATTGGATTCTGCAACAGGAAGCACACTCGTCTCTTAGGAAGAACACTAGAGGGTCCCTAACCACTGCAACATGATGATATTTGACCTCAAATGGACACTGAAAATGCACAGGTAAGACATCAAAACGGCACCAAGACAACAGTAGAAGCTAGTTCTCCCTAGAGGGTCTGATCACTTTGATTACCTGGTTATATAGAACTTGCATTTCAGGAAGCATGAATGTGACATAGTCACAATAATAATAGGCAGCAGCAAATATTTCCTTTGGGAGATGAGGAAAGAAAAAGGAGAAAGGCACATACTATTCAGGCTACAATAATATTCAATGTTCCAAGCAAGCCTAGTAAACAGTAAGTCTTCAAATATATTAGATATACATGAAAACATATTGGAAACAACAACCTCTCAAGCAACTAAGGGTACTTGTAGCATAAAAGATAATTAAAATAGCAGTATTAATAACTGTTATTGCCACTGTTATTAATCTCTATTACACTATTTATGATAAGGGGAGTTATAGACACTTTATTTTCAGATGTCTCAAAATCTTAATAAATACACAGAGCTTGTAGAAAACACAACCTTATTGGAATGCCCCTCATATTCAATTAAAAGGTAAAAAAAACCTCACCTAGATAGCAGCTTCTAAGATATCAAAAACATTTAAGTCCAGTCATTATCTTCTAATTAAAAATAAAATAAAATTTAAAACAACAACAACAACAACACTTAAGTCCTATACTATCTTTGGTTGTTTTCCTTAATTCCAGCCCTGAAAGATTAATGACTTCAGGACATCAAAATCAGATACTCTGTATCTGGATCGAAATGACAGCATTAAGTGTATTAAATGTGAATCACTACACAATTTAAAAAGCTAAACATTTAGAAAAAGTATTACTAGTACTAGATATACTTTACATCAAAATCATGGATTATAATACAGTTTTCATCCTGTCAGAAGAGGATCAAAGGCAACAAAACAGGCTGCAACAAATTTATTTAAATTTGCTCAAAAATATGACATGGAGTTAAAACACTGCAAACATTCAGTCTATCAAACTATGAAGCAGTTTTTTTAACATCCAAGCAGTCATATACAGTATAATACAGACATGAATAATGATAAATATATTATGTCAAACAACTTTAATTTTTGCTAGTGAACAAAAAATCCCTTTTAAGTTATTTTTGGCATGGTGCCAGAGGCTCTGTCCTCTAAGTAAATTCAAGGCACTGCTTATTTACAGGTTCATAAGACATAGCACTTGTAGTTTTCAAGTAGATGTATGGTTAAAAGGTAGGCTTGTTCATGTATTCTTCCATTGTCTGAAAGAGAACAACAGATTAAAATGATTTCCCCTTAAACCACATCCTTCAGGAGACTTTGAAAATTTTGAAAATATCTTCATTCTTTTACTCATTAATTATGCCACTGGTGAAAAGGTTTTTTCGGTTTGTTTGGGTTTTTTTTGGCCATGCCTCACAGTTTGTAGGATCTTACTTCGATCACCAGGAACTCAACCCAAGTCCACAGCAGTGAAAGTGCAGAGTCCTACCACTGGATGGCCAGGTAATTTTCAAAAAGAAGTTTGGGGAAGTGTATGTGGTCATAAATATTTGCATTCTAATCAAGAAAGGTGGTTCAAAGTTTGAGTGTAATTTATATACACATCCCTATGGCTGGAATTAAATAACTTTCAACAGAGGAAAAGCTAAGTTTGACTGTAAAATCAATGTCTGATGAGAGAAATGCTTAAGCAACAGCTGCCAAGCATCACTGTTGACTTCAGAAAAATGTACCTGCTAAAATGACCATGAGGACCATTTCCAGGAACAGGTATTAGAGAAATCTGAATGGTATTTGTATGACATATGTATCGTTTTTGTTGTTTAGTCGCTAAGTCATATCAGAGTCTGCGAACCCATGGACTGCAGCCAGCCAGACTCCTCTGTCCATGAGATTTCCCAGGCAAGAATACTGGAGTAGGTTGCCATTTCTTTCTCCTGGGGAACTTTCTGACCAAGGGATTGAACCCACAGCTCCTGTTGCATCTCCTGCATTGCAGGAAGATTCTTTACTGTTGAGCCACTGGGGAAGCCATAGGTATCATTACAGATACAGAATATTTTATTGCCAAGACATAAAGGATAAACAGACCATAATACTTGAAATTTCTTCCATGTATTTTGAAAAGGCTTTCCTCCAAAGTATACAAATTATGTTTCTTCATCCTCTTCATCACTTACCAAGTTTGCTAATATGCCACAATACCATAATTCTTTCCCAGTACTTAAAAAAAAAAAAATGTTTAAATGGATTCACAGTTACAGGCAGAGTTAAAAATTACACTGATGTTGCAAACCTTTATTATGCATGATGGGTGGGCTTCCTCTTCCACTCTGTCCCTGTTATAAACATATACTTATGCAATACCGTGACCTCTGGGTTGAATCAGTCAGGGAACTCAAGGGGCCAGCCTTAAGTAATACCCCTACTGCTTCTGCATAAATCATGTACAATCAGTAATGTTCAACCTGTTCTTAAGCTTGAACTCCAGGGGACATGATTCACATGCACCTGCCAGTGAAGACATCCACCAGAGGGGCCAAACAGACTAGACCATGGCTAAGCAAGATTGCTCAGAGGATATTAGGGTTAGAAATCAAGTTTCCTGTTTCCACTAGCTCTATTTAGAATTCCAGTCCTCCTCTGCTGAAAATACTCATGCGTCATCATCCACACTTTCTTACAAAGCTCTTACACCTCCTGAATGAACAAGCCCACACCTTAAGACCTCTGCCCTGTATCTCATAGCTATTGCCCATATCTTTTTTTTTTTTGGGGGGGGGGTGTGGTGGTGGTGCCTACGCCTTGTGTGACATGGGGGATCTTAGATCCCTAACCAGGCTTAGATACTTAACCAGGGGTCGAACCCATACCCCATGCATTGGGAGCATGTAGTCTTAACCACTGGACCACAAGGGAAATCCAAGATATTGTCCCTGTCTTTAAACCTGGGGTATCACATTGGCCAGAAGCCCATAACTGTCTCCTGGTACCTAGAGTTTATACCATTTAACTAGGTATATAGGCACTTCCCTGGTGGTCCAGTGGCTAAGAGTCTGTGCTCCCAATGTAAGGGGCCCAGATTCGACCCTGGTCAAGGAACTAAATCCCACATGCTGCAACTGAGACCCCAGTACAGCAAAGTAAACAAATAAAAATAGATATTAGAAGAGATATAGATGTAAAGAACAGACTTTCGGACTCTGTGGGAGAAGGTGAGGGTGGGATGACTTGAGAGGTTAGCATTGAAACATGTATATTACCACATGTAAAGTAGATAACCAGTACAAGTTCAATGCATGAAGCAGGGCACTCAAGGCCAGTGCCCTGCGACAACCCAGAGGGAGGGGGTGGGGAGGGAGGTGGGAGGGGGGTTCAAGATGGGGGAGCACATGAGCACCCGTGGCTGATTTATGTCGATGTATGGCAAGAACCACCACAATATGCAAAGTAATTGTCCTCCAATGAAAATGAATTAATTAGTAAAATAAATATTAAAAATAAATAGAAATTTAAAAATAAAGATGTATATAAAATTACAAATACTGAATTGGGTATAAAGTTTAATTAGAATGAGAAAAAGTGAGAGTAGCTTATAAATTTTCTAAAAAATTTTTAAAAATCCAAAAAAAAAAAAAAAAATCACAAAATCCAGAACAATAGCATATGGGTTTCATTCATTAAATGCCTGACACACTTCTATAATAGCTTACATATTCATTAAATGGCCACAAAGTCACTGCAGCTGAGATACCTTACCTTTGCAAATTTGACCACAGGAGCTTGCAGCCTTGGAAGGGGCCTGGCCCAGAAAAGGCCCTGGAATTGTCACTTCACTGGCCTCACAGTTCATTGGTCTTCAGTCACTGGCACTGGTTCACACCACTGAGGGAATCAGTCTGCTCAAGACTGGCTGCCCTTTCAGAGCTCTAGCTCTGCTGCTACTCAAGTTACATGAGCCAATGACATATGCGGTTGGTATTTTCTGGAGTTTGTCCCTTTAAAAGTTGGGACAGACTTTTAGGCCACACAAGCTTAAAGAGCTCTGCCCTGGGTATCATGGGACTCCAGATATCTATCCAGCACAGCAGTGCTTCTTGTGCATTCAGCACTGGGAATGCTACAACATTTTACTGTATTGTGGTTTGGTTTAGCAGCTTACTATGGCTTGTGCTTTTCTGGGAGACAGTGTTGGGGTACACCTAGCCAGTTCTCATGAATCCCCACATGCACACACGTGGTATCTCACTGCTTGACTTAATGAGATACCATTTGACCCTCCCTTCTTAACTCACTTTCTTATTCTGTGCTCAGAACATCTGTTTGTCACCCCCACTGGTGATCCCTAGAGTCCCAACCTCTGCATTTAAGGATCTAGACAGTGTATTAAAAAGCAGAGGCATCACTTTGCTGACAAAGGTCCATATAGTCAAAGCTATGGTTTTTCCAGTTGTCATGTACAGATGTGAGAGATGAACCATAAAGAAGACTAAGCACCAAAGAATCGATGCTTTTGAATTGTCGTGTTGGAGAAGACTTTTGAGAGTCCCTTGAATAGCAAGGAGAACAAACCAGTCAATCCGAAAGGAAATAAACCCTGAATATTCATTGAAGGACTGATACTGAAGTTGCAGTTCCAACACTTTGGCCACCTGATGCAAACAGCCAATTCATTGGAAAAGACCCTAGCAAAGACTGAAGGCAAAAGAATAAGTGGGTGGCAAGGATGAAATGGTCAGATAGCATCGCTGCCTCAATGGACATGAATTTAAGCAAACTCTGGGAGAGAGTAGAAGACAGAGGTGCCTGGCATGCTACAGTTCATGGGGTTGCAAATAGTCAGATACAATTTAGCAAGTGAACAACAATATCATCTTTTTCCTTTCAGAGTTTCCTTTTTCTTCTAATCATTTTGTACCAGTGTCCACAGGTACCTTCAAAATAAGGTACCTCTTAAAGACATCCCAACCAGTTAAACTCTTCCTTCATTCCATATTATCAACGTCTAGCCCCAGTACACTCAGAATAAGCTTTGAGAATTTAGAGCTTTAAGACTATGCATTTTCTCACTAAAAACATAGAGACAGTCTTTTTATTCTAAAAAACTTTTATTGGGTAGGGGTCAGGGAAAAGTCCAGGGCCTAGTTTGAGATTTTCAGTTGTACTAAAAGTAAAAGGAATATTATAAAGGCCTCCCTTAAACATCAGCAAGTACAAACACATGCTTAGGTCCAAAGGACAGGGGAAAAAGAAAGCAATAATTTTTTCTCTTTACCCAATTATATTACTTGTGCCTATTCATGCTCAGCGGCTCTGACCAGATTACACAAAGTACAACGTCAATTTTTCAACCAGCTCCTCAAACATTCACAGACTGAGCTGAAGTACCAGACCCCAAGAGAACACTGATGACTCTGTTTCTATCTGGCAGGTGTTGCTAATTCATTGAGAGTTTTAGAGGACAGTCATGATACTGCCTGCTCACTATGGGGACAAGCCAGCTAAATGCGGGGGCCCCCTGAGACCTACCTATCAAGACCTTCCACTCAATAACCAGGGATGTGAATGACCAATCAATGTTTCATTGTGAAGGGCCTCTCTCTTGAAATAGCAGACCTTCCCTGCTTCCCAGATTTAACTGGAACAAGAAGCACCAGACAACCTGTAAGCCCTTTAAAACTCTATTTCCTGTGGAGGGGAAACTCAACATAACCTGGGGGTGTCTTGGCCCTAATTCAAGCGGCTTTAATTACTGAAGGTCCAAAGACCCTGTTAAATGCCTGTTTCCCCTGTAAGGTGATTCCACAGTAAGGGCCCTGAGGACAGAATTATAAATAACTCCCCGGCATATTTTAAGGTTGCTCTATGGAATTTCCAAACCAGTGATTTCTCAAGTACCTTGTAAAATTCCCTTCCTGTGGCATTTGGGGAAAGCCAAATGAGCATCAGAAAGTTTAAATGCATATTTTGAGGTGATAACACATCTAGAGATAAATGCAGCAGCTTCCTAATAGGCAAGCACAGAGGCTCAGGGGTACCCTGTATCTTTCTCAGTATCCATTCACCTGAGGACTGGTTCCCTGGATGGGCAGGAGCAAGTCATCAGCTCAAAGATGTGCCAAAACCATTACTTGGAAGTCACTCCTAATGTTATTTTACTAACTCAAGCAGGCTCTTATTTCCAAACAGCCGCAAGAATGACTTTACTGCCAATTTTTAAAAGATACATGTCAATGTATGGCAAAAACCACTACAATATTGTAAATTAATTAGCCTCCAACTAATAAAAATAAATGGAAAAATAATGATAAAAAATAAAAAAGTTTAAATTATTTAAAAAAAAAGATGCTTCGTAATGCTCTGAGATGTGGTGACCTGCTGTCATGAAACAGAAAGACATAAGGACTCAACGATGCTGTGAGGAGAAGAACCTAGAAGTGGCAGAGCAGGCATGGAACCCAGGCCCTCAAAGGCATGCTGGGTCAGGGGTTAGGCAGATCATCTCATTGGGGAGGGCAAAGGTCAGTGGGGTGAAGCGCTCTTTCTCATAGTGCCTGTGGGCTAATGTAGGTAAATTCCCTTATTAGGGATGATGTAAATCCAGACTGGATCTACAAGAAAAGCCCCACAGTATTTTATATAAGTATCAGAGTCAGGAGCATGACCAAATGGACGCTTCAGGGCCCATTTATTCCTTGACAGCAAGCTACAGAATTCCCAATTTATTTATGCAAATAGGAACACACACACAGCCTCTCCAGGAAGGTAGGAAATTTTAATTAAAATGATAAATGCCACTTTCAGTAATAAAGCTTTAATAACCTTGGCAAATAGAATAATGATGTTATTCTTCTTTCCCAAGGCAACGCGGGCATTTTAATGCAAGTCTTTTTATACCTCCCATAAAATTATTCTTGAGAAGAATAGCATCAAATATTTAATATCTTTTTGAGAGGGAGGGATCCTCACTGATAAGGTCAAACATGAAGGGCAAAGACTCTGGAGCCCAAGTGCCTGGGTTCAAATCTCTATTCCACGATCACTCGCTCTGTGACATTGAGCAGTCATTAAAACTCTCTGTGTCTCCGTTTATTCATCTTTAAAATGAGGCTAGAGAATTTCCTGGTGGTCCAGTGGTTAGAACTCTGTGCTCTCACTACTGAGGGCATAAATTTTGATGCCTGGTCAGGGAACTAAGATCCCACAAGCTGTGGCAGAGCCAAAAAAAAAAAACAGTGGGTAACAATATACCTCTTAGAGCTGCAGTGATAATTAAATAAGTTAATACATGTAACTTACTTAGAAACTATACCCAGCACAAAGAAAACAGTAAGTGTCAGCTAAAACATCACCACCACCACCCCGCCACGACCACCATCGTTTCCCAGGGCATGAGAAAGTGTGTACTGACCTCCTGTAACATGTCAGAATCTTCAATGGCTTTGACGGCAGATTTCTTGGATGTTTCCTGAATTTCTCCACCAATGATAAACTCATCCAGGATAAAATAAGCCTTTTCAAAATTAAAGATAATATCTAGCTCACAGACCTGGTAAGACAAAAGCAAATGTGTTGATAAACGTGCAGCAGTATCAGGGGAAACACGTGCCAGGGATTCAAGCTTTGCAACGATGACACCCATGTGGCACAGCAAAGATAAAAACATCAGATGGTATTTTTAAGGCCAGAAAAGCAGAACTAGGGGAATCTGAGCCCTGAAAAAAAAGCAAAACCACATTCTATTAAAGCAGAGCATGTCCATAGATAATACTGTTTAATGTCACAACAGGAAATTTGAGGCTCAGTCGAGGTGGGGAGCTGCCCAGTTCATCCTTCCATCAGCAGAGGTAAAAGCTGAGTCCTTGCTGATTTCAGGCACAAGGGCAGCTTCGTTGCTCCTGATCACTGGTCTGTAAATTTGGCTCCTAGCTTTAGAACTCTCAGAAGCTCATTCTTCAGAGGCAAATTAGCTCAATTGTGCTAATTTTCCTCAAAACTATGTCTCAAAAAAGTGGTTCTCAAACTTCAGAGTGTGACCCAATCACCCAGAAAGCTCACTGCACAGACACTACTGGGCCCCACCTCTGGAGTTTCTGATTCAGTAGGTTAAAGCCTGAGAGGCTGAACCTCTAACGGGTTCCCAAGTGAGGCTAATGGTGCTGGTGTGGGGACCACACGTGGAGAACCACTGCCACCGTCACAGACCAGTGCAGAGGCTGATAGATTTGGTTACACGTAGCAAGTAGCAAGACCCATAATCGAAATAAGGCTCACTTCCAATGCTTCCACCAGCCAGCCAGCGAGGCCCCATCCCTACCGTTTTCCTTCCCACATAGTCCTCAACTCTCCCTTTCCATACCCTCCAGAATGCCTGCTCACTGGAAGCTTTCAGCCTCTCTCACCTTCGCTGCTCAACAGCACTTGATACACTTCGCCAATCCCCTGCTTGAAAATCTCTTCTTGATGGCTGCCTGATGCTGGCAATACAACTCAATGCCTGTTTTCCTCCTCCATCTCTGAGGATTCTTCCCAGGCTCCTTGGATGATTTATCTCTCCCTGAACCTTGCATTCATTTAAAAAGTATTTACAAAACGTTTGAGACACATCAACGGACAAAGCAAAAAAATCTCTGCAGCAGGATACTCACATCCTGGGGACCTGCTTTCCTCTTAAAGACTGATACTTCTCAAGAGAGCCTCTTTGCAACACATACATTCTCCTGGACGATCTCATTGACTCTCTGCAGCTGAGTCTTGCATCAGGTGACTTAGCAAACTGAGATGCCTGGGCCTGATCTCTCTCAGCAGTGCTCATCCAGTACCTTCACCCACTAACCAGACATCTCTACCTCCATGTTCCTCCATCCAAGTCTTTGAATCCCAAACTGAAGTCAAGCATATTCCTTTCCCTCTAGTCCCTACTTTGCTTAGTAGCTGCAACCTCTATCTAGTAGCTCAATCTCATTTATTCTACATTTATTCCATTCCCCCTCTCTCTCCCACTTCTCCCTCCCTTGATCTCATCCCTCTCAATTTGATCACCAACTCCTACAGATTCCATCTTGTACATAAGCCCATAACCCTTCCTCTCTTGCCCATTTTCACTGCTGCTGCTCAGACCTGCAACATCTCTTGCTTAGGTTGCAGCGACCTTCTTGGTGGTGTCTGTGCCCACAAGAGGCCAACAACCACTAACGTTTTGCTGAAGTGCTCATCAGGCTCCTTTGCTGTGTGAGCTCTTCTGTCCAGGACAGTCTGAATTCCTCAGCATGGCACATAGGAATCTCTCCAGCCCGGCCTGCGGCTTACTCGCTGGCTTTCTGTGCTGGCACCCACCCCATGCTACAGCTATGCATTCTACAAACTCACCCTTTTCTTTCCTGCCTTTGCTCTTTGCACATTCCAGAAATTCCTGGAACATTCTCCAAATGTCCTTTCCTTTATTCTGCTGACAAAATCAAGCTCATTTTTCAAGGACAAATTCAAAAGTTACAAGCAAAATGATTCCCCCAAATCCTCATTTCTCCCTTTGAGATTTTGCATCACTTCCTGTATGTTCTCTCTTACATCTGGTGTGACTCAGTATACACTTACTTATCAATCACTTCCCCTTGTCCTGTGAGCTCAGGCACAGACCTTGCCTTAGTTATCCTTGTGTCTCTGGAACCTGGCACATAGTAGGATGCAATAAATGTCTGCAGCATGAATGAATGAATCAGCCACCATACAGGCCTTGCTTTTATGCTGCTGGGGACTAATGGCTTCCCAGATCTACAGTCCTCTGGTTTTTATGACTTTACATAAAACAGGTGTCAATATTTTAATAAATTGCTCCATATATTTATGCTTTAGGTCAATAAACTTGCAGACTCTCCAACTGAACCTAGAAGCATAAGAACAAATAAGTACAAAATCACTATAATATATGGCCAGCTCAGAAAAACTAACCTAACTAATCTGCAAACACTATGGTCTCTTCATTCACTAGAAAATAGCATCAAATCAACAAGTGTGGGACTTCCCTGGTGGTCCAGTGGTTAAGACTCCACACTCCCAGTGCAGGGAGCCAGGTTCCATCCTTGGTCAGGGACAATCCCACATGCCACATGATGTGGCCCAACAAAAGAAAAAGGAAAAAGAAATCAACAAGTGTGTGTGTGTAACACACACATCTAAGTTCCCTCTCCCTACAGGGTCTGACTCTTTGTCTCTTTCCCTCTCTTTCTCTGTCTTTCCACACATATACACAAACATACATATATGCATATATATATAGTTTAAAATGAGAATCTGTTCACTGGGACATGATACTATAATCTAGGTCTTCCCCAGACCATTAGGGTTTCCTCTTGAGAACAACCATCAGAAAAAGGATGGCATTATAAAAGCACATGTTCTCAGCTTATAAACCCATTCTTTTATTTCTAGAACACTTTCACTCCAGGAATTTGAATGACAGTGGAACCAAACTTCTCAGGCAAAAATGTGGAAAGATCATAGTATAGGTTAAAAGTAGAGCACTGGACTGGGGATAATATTTGCAACATATATAATAGAAAGGGACATACACTATACAAGATATAGAAAGTGAAGTGAAAGTTGCTCAATCGTGTCTGACTCTTTGCGACCTGATGAACTATACAGTCCATGGAATTCTCCAGGCCAGAATACTGGAGTGGGTAGCCTTTCCCTTCTCCAGGAGATCTTCCCAAGCCCAGGTTTCCTGCATTGTAGGCAGATTCTTTACCAGCTGAGCCACAGGGAAAGCCCAAGATATAGAAAGAATTCCTGCAGATCCCTAAGATAAACACCACAGCATAAAAAATCAAATAAAAGCTGTCAAGCAGCAATTAATAGACAAGGCAAGCAATGGAAAAGGCCAATACACATCCAAAGACATACATAGCCTCACTAGTTATCCGAAAAATGCAAATTGAATTAATGACCATCTGACTATTATGAAGAGAGAATACTCATTGCTATTAAGTGTATGGATAAATAGGTACTCACACTCACTGCTGGTGGAATTTGTAAACTTTACAGGCCATTTTGAAGGCTCAAATTGTAGTGTCCATCAATTTTAAATGTACAAATCCTTTGACCCAATAGTTCTGAAAAGAATTTATTCCTATGCTATACCCAAACTAATACACAATAATATGTATTAACAACAAGGATGATGGTAGCATCATTTTTAATAACAACTGGAAACAACTCAAAGTCCAGCCATAATGGAATTGCTTAAATAAAGTATGGTCTGCCCCTACTTGGTATTGTATCATATACCATGGAAATTCTATGTTTAAGTTGAAAAGAGTAAAGTAGATTTCCATGGATAGGCAGGGAAATAGTTTCTAAGACAGGCTAGTAAGAGGAACAACAGAAAGTTGCAGAATAATATGCATAATGCAATCCCATTTTTTTTTTACTTAACAAACTGTATACATCTAGAAGGATACATTAAAAAAGGATACATAAAAAATTGCAATTTTAAACAATATAGATAAACAGGAAGAAAGCACCATAGATTAGACATTCATGCACATCAAAGAAGGTACAAGAAGTAAGCAGTTACCAGAGGTCAGAAGAGGCGGGAGGTCAGGAGTTACAGTAGTAAGAGCTGGGGAACCCCAGAGTTCAAGGCAGGTGCAGACCAGGAGTCGAGGACAGACAGGAACCTCATTAGGAGAAACCAGCAACCAGAATCCTGTGAAGTGAACTTGACAGATACTAATCCAAGTCCTCTGGGAAGGTCTCATACCCCACTCTCCACTCTTCAAGCAGAAACTATCCCCAAGGCTATCGACCTTACCAGCAGCCACAAGGCAATTAATCTAGTGCACCAAGTTTCAAGGGATGGGATAAGGTAAGGTGACAGGCAAAGCCAGATACTCACAACACCCACATACACACACACATGCACACTTTGATTATACAGTTACTTGTTCCAGATCATAAGGGAACTTGTGATGTGCTGTACAAGTTCTATTGGCCTTAGAAAGAATGTTACAAATGAGCAAGACTCATATACAGCAATTCCAAAATACTATTCGCTATTCTTTGAATCTAACACCAAAGGGTTATTGTACCTGAGAGTAAGACAAGAACTTAAGATCTAATGCAGATTTTTTCAGCTACTGTCTAAATACTCAAACATCACTTCTAATTCTACCTTCAGGGTGCTGCCCCACTATATCAGAAATATACCCTTGATGCTCAAATGAGTGCCCTCCATTTTATGCAAAAGCTCATGGCTTCCGTGTTAATAAACATGTGAGCCCCTTTCCTCATCTTTTCTCATTTTTTTCATGTCTCTGTGTTCTGGAAGAAAGCTTATAAAGGAAGAAGCAGCAGTCATTTAATGTTATCTTTGATCCTCCAGCCTTGTGCTTGACTACGATTTTCCTGCAATTTGGCTTGAGGGACTTCTATTATAGCAGAACACATGATGTAGGGAGAGGATCTCCAGCATTTCAATAATTAAATCCTTTTGGATAGAATCTAAGAAGACCTTCCCTTACTGAATTCTGTTCTAAAGAAAATACAACGAGTTCAAGTTACATACAGCAAGTACATAAATGTATATATAAAACAATAATGCAAAGTATAGAGTACATAGCAACTGACAGTTTACAAAGTATTGTTAATTACACTACATCTCTGATCCTCACAATAGCCCCCATGAGCTTTAGCAAAGTAAGTATTTCTATTAAACTGTGTGTGTGTCATTTTTCTTATCTGTGAATCAATGATGAGCCAAATCATGGGTCTGGTGAGAGAGCCGGCTGACACCAGGGTCCAGGAGGACACAGAGCATCCCTCTGCTGACAACAGGCAAACTCCCTAAATCAAGATCAAACCTCTCCGGGACAGCAACATCCACACCATCAGTAAAATCTCATGTGGCAGCCTGTAATGGGAAATTGGCAGGTGTCTAAATCCTCAATCTGACCCTTATCTCCTGACCCTAAGAGGCATTGCCTCTTAGCTTCTATAAATTGGGCTTCATGCTACTTAAGGAAGACCAAAAGATTAACTAGTTAATCCCTATAAATCTCTTGGGAATTGAAAAGTGCTAAAAAAAAAAATACATAAATAAGTAGCCTGAGATTTTGATTCATCTGTCACAGGAAGGTAATATTTTCTAGGGTTATGAGAAGCTCAATGCAGGTATTTTTCTGGGAAAGTGTAAGGGTAAAATTCAAGGAAACCTTCAATATTAACACAAGAAGAAAAGAAGACCAAAGAGAAATATATTATAACTGAGATGATGTCATGAGACTCAGTATTGCTGGGTTTACTCATCACAGTTAATTAATAAAAACTAAACACCTACTGGGCACAGAACCTTGAGCTGCTCTTAGCTTAATGAAAGATTCATTGAAGTTTTTTTAGTGCATTAAATTTTGGTCCATGACAAAGACAGGGCTTCTAAAGGTATGCCAAAATAGGATGAAAAATTAATGTTGGAGAAATTGGAATGCGTTCTGATTCTGCTTATCCTTTAACTGGGTTTAGAATAAGTGAAGGTGATTCAAATTCCCTTGAGAAAGCAACGTGTTCTGAAATATCTGATATTTGGGCAAATAAGATTGAGATCAAAACTCAGTCCCAATTCACATTATCACTGTTGGATACATTTAAGAAAACACAACAGGTTACACCACAGTGCATAAATGAGGGGGAGAAGGCAGGTTATGGGAAAGTCTGAGCCTCAGGAGAACTCTTTAGCAAAAGGCCAAGTCGGCAGTTTATTTCAAAAAAAGTACTGCAATGTCGGAATTCATTTGAATAACTGAAAGCCTAAAATTAAATAAACTCCAGTTTGAAAACATGCCATTACATATTTGGAAAATATCTCTTTAAAAAATGAAAATAAACTTGGTGAACCAGGAGAGAGCAAAAGAAAAATGGTCTGTCTTATCACTTCTAAACACTGACCAACAAACTGAAATTTCTGAAGCAACATTTAGGTCTTATAACATCATTTACAAAGGAAAAAAAAAAAAGGAAGAACCAAAGACAGAAAGGAAGGGAGGGAGGGCAAATTAATCTGGAAACCTTCCAAGAACTCATCTTTGTGAAAACTGTTGCAACAAATCTTATAAAATCTTAACCAGTACCTCTAATGTTATTCATTCCATTATATAGAATACACTACAGAAAACTCTTAAGGAAGCAAATTCTCCTAACAGTACTTAAAAATCTTCAGTGAACAAGGGGGTGGGGAAGAGAGTATTACTGAGAAGAACACATTTTCCTAGTCTACTAATTCATTTCTTGAGACTGTGAACTAAATAAAAAGTTTCCGGAACATTTGCTATAACTTGATCCAGAGCTGGTTCCAAGTGTCAGAAAAAACAAAAGTGTAAGTCCCTGGTCATGATCTCCAGAGACTTGCAATTTGGTGGCAGGCAAATGGTGTACAAGTTGAGGATAATACAAGGCTGGTCCATGTTGCTGGAGCACTGGATATGCCAGGGATAAAAAGAAGAAAAGTGAGAAGGCTGGAGAAGTGGGGTCTGGGGCCGATGTGTAGAACAAGAAAATGCCGGGCTAAGAAATTTGAATTTTATCCATTAAAGCTGGAGGAGAGTGACTGAGGAGGCATGTCATCTGAGATCGGTGCCTTGGAAGGATGGTGATAATGAACAGGCCAGGAAAGGGAAGCAGAGATGAGCCCAGAAACAGAAAGGGGCAAAGAGGAGGTTTAAAAGAAAAGCAAAACCGTAATACCAGTGAGAGTGAAACAAGATGAGTTTCAGTCCAATTTGAATAGATGGAGGGAGACTTAAGTAAAGGGTGGAGAAAGATGTAAGAAACAATGTCCTTTTGCACTGAAAGATCCTGGGACATAATAATTCTAATCACAAGACTGAAGAGGTTTTCAGAAGATGATTTTAGTCCTTGTCACATTAAGGCTGAGATGACCACAAAGAAGCCCAGTGAAGACTGTCACCAGCAAAGTGAAGAAGAGTCATCTGGTGATGGGTTTCCAAGAGAGAAAGTCTAGTAAACACACAGGAGAAGAAAAACAGCAAGAGGGCATTTCAAAGGGAGGGAGAGAGCTGGGGAAGAAATCAAGCTGGGGTCTTGAGAGACACATATTGAGAGTCAGCAGAACTCAGGGTCAAGGGGAGATAGAGAGGAGCGGATTTAAAGACAGGGTTGTGATGAGCAAGGGTGCAGGGCTGCAGAGACGTGAAGGCGGGTGAAGAGTAAAGAATCATCACTGGTGTTGACCATTAAGATTTCCTTGGAGGAGTAAAGGTGAAGTCAAGCCATAAGTGCAACAAAGTACAAGTTCTGACATCAGGGCAGCTCTGAGAGTATGTTCTAGGAGGTAAATGCATGGAGGCTAGATAGCAACGTGAAGGGTAAGGATTTTGGTCTTCTTTCTTTATTTGTCTTACATACAAATAATATTAAAGAAACACTTGGGTGTTTAGTAAAAGAAACCAGCGTGTGTATTGTGTCCAACTCTTTGTGACCCCACAAACTGTAGCACACCAGGCCCCAGGCTCCTCTGTCCATGGCATTCTCTAAGCATGAATACTGGAGTGGGTTGCCATTCCCTTCTCTAGAGGATCTTCCCGACTCAGGGACTGAATCCAGGTCTCCCACATTGCAGGCAGATTCTTCACCGTCTGAGCCACCAGGGAAGCCCCCCCAAAAAAGAAACCAGAGAGGGGATTAAAAAGTCATAATAGAAAAGAGAAGACAGTCCATGGAGACGAAGGGACAAAATATTAAGGAATCCTTCACAATTAAATTCTAGTTCATGGAAGCAAGGTGTCTAGTTGTGGCTTGGGCCTGGAGATACACACGCCACTTGCTTCCGAGAAGCTTTGGATCTTCCATTTACTAAGAATTACAGGAAGTAGGGAAAGCCTTCTGTTCTGGTCCTCGGTACAAACACAGTTCATACCTTAGACTTGACAGAGAGAGAGAAGAAATGTGATGACAGACTTAGAACTGAAGACAGAGTGGTGTGGAGACCAACTCATTCTAAATACCAGGACACCACTTACATTTCCAAAGTATTTGTCCAGCAACTCCACATAACGATGCACAATCTCTAGGGTCAAGAGCTCATTGTCCTGATTTTCTACTGCACAGCAAAAATATAAACTAGCATACCTTGAAAAGGAAAAAAAAAAAAAAAGATAACGTAAAATAGGATGACACATTATACAACCTGACGATGGTTTTTTCTATGAATATGCAGTTACCTCTTCCTCTCCAAGCAGTCTCCCTGTTCACATTCAAGACGGAAACATCATTCACCACATTCAATATCCTCCCAAAATGTAAAACAGCATACAGAAAAAACATGGTCGTGACTGGATCATTTCCGTTAATTATGTGAAAGATCCTCAACAAAACTGTAGCTTGAGGCGCTGTGATCAGGGGACAGAGTCCTTTAATCGGGGTCTATTCATGCTTCCTTGGTTGGTGAATTGTCCTGTCTAAAGTCCAAACCCCCGACCAAGGGGCCCAGGGGCCCACATTGCCCACCCTCTCACTTTACCTTGTACCACAGTATATCCCATCCTTCGCTTGTTAGGTCCTCCCTCCATGTATGTTTCTTCTGCCTAGAATACTCCTCCCCTCCCCATTCATGGGGCTCTCTCCTAATTCTCCTGCAGCTCTGAGCGTGGACGTCCTTGCCTTCAGGAAATCTCTGTCCTCTCTGACTGCCCTGGATGCCCCTGCCACGCATTGCTGTGCCTCCCCTTCCCCCAAAGGGTGTCTAGCACCATTCACTCCGTAATTTCATGGCCTGTCTCTCCTCCACTAGGTCAGTTGCTTCCCAAAGGCAGGTACTGAGTATGCCTTGTTCACTGTTTATCCAGTAGCTGTAAACAGTAGCTGTTGAGAGAACTGCTGAAGTCTATTCTTCGTGTAATAGTTTAAATCACAACTGAACCCAAAGTTGTAGAAACCAGCAGGCAGAGAGAAGCTAATATTCCCTTTTGCCTTTCCATCCCTGAGATGCTTATTACTGTAAGGTGCCTTCACTTACATCTCTCATGATGCTCGTATGAAAAGCTTTGACACAGGGCCCAGCAGAAGAAGCTTTGCCCAGGCACTTCCTGGTAATTTACTCCATTAAATAGAGCCTTCAATGTTACCCTTGTCTTTCCCCTTCTGGTTTTGTAAACATCCCTCGTGAGAGCCTTTCTAATGTGCATTTTGCTTCTGAAAGTTGCAGTATGATGTTAGATGCAGGGTCACATCAGTTATGTCCTGGTCCTGGCTTAGGCATCAGTTATCTGGGTCTTTATGGGCAAACAACTTTACCTCTCGGGGTCTCGGTTTCCTCATCCAGAAAGTGAGGTCCCTTTCTAGTATGGCTATGCCATGGCAACCAGGTGCAGTAATGATAAGATATAAAGGCTTTAAAATCAGGGGGAAAAATCTGGATTTTTCTGCCAGTTACCACACAATTATTGCAACTGGGGATTAATTACTTAAATTCTCTGTAGCTTCAGTTTCCTCATCTGCAAATGTGAATAACAAAGAGCTTCTCATCTTTCTAGCACATTAACCTTTTTTTCTATAGCATGTTACTAACTGAAACTGTTTTGTTTACTTAATAGATGAATAAGTTCCAAGAGACCAGGAATGCTCTATGTCTTGTTCGCTACTGCATCTACAGTCATTAGAACAGTGTTGGAAATATAATAGATGCTCATAAAATATTTCTTGAATGTATGCATATATTATCAACATGTAAATTATCTAAAATAAGTATCTACCAGGAATCCATCCTGGTACATGGAAAACCGTTCAGTAAATGAGAGTTTTCTTCTGTTTAGTCTATTGGTACAAACATTTGGGCTTCAGCCTTCAAAGTTTACAGTAAATGATGGAATTGGTGCTGCAATCTAGAATGCTTAGGACTAAACAAACGAAACAGTAATGAGAAATTCAGTTCTCAAAAAGTTACTCACACCTTTTATAAACAAGTTTTAGCTCCTTCCAGTCAACGAAACTGCTTGTTCTCTGACCACGGGAGAGAATAATCTGAACAATTTCGCGCGTGATCTTTTTCCTTTCCTTGTCAGGGAGAGTGGTATACCATTTCTGCAGCCGTAATTTCCCTTGTCGACTGAAGAGCAATATGAAATGTATCTAGAACAAATAAAGGACAGGGAAAACAAAAAGATGGAATTTGGTCAGATAAATCATTCTACCATAGATATTAAAATTCAGCAGCAGGGTTTTCAAAGGCGTATAAGTTGGAACAGAGGAAAAATACTTACCAGCATGAAAACTATCCCACCTGGAAATGACATTTAACCCAAAAAGAACAAAGAAATGTATACAGTGCAAACATAACTTATTTATACTACAGGAGAGAGATACGTTCTCTTAATTCATTTTATGAGTCACAAATTCATTATAGGGATATATCATCTCTCCATTTCTCCCACTTCCCCAATCCTTGCAACTACTGTTCTACTCTCTGCTTCTATGAGTTTGATGTTTCCAGATTCCATATATAAGTAATACCAAGCAGTATCTGTCTTTCTGTGCCTGACTTATTCCACTTAACGTGATGTCTTCTAGGTTCATCCATGTTGTTACAAATTACAGGATTTTCTTCTTTTGCAAGGTGGAATAATATTCCACTGTGTGTATATGTATATATGTATGCATATACACACACCATACTTTCTTTACCCATTCATCTGACAATGGACACAGTTTGATTTCTATATTTGGGCTACTGTCAATAATGCTGCATGAACATGGGGGTGCAGTTACTGCTTTGAGAAACTGATCTCCTTTCCATTGCAAACATACCTAGATGTAGCATTTCCCTTGGAACTATATCTAGAAGTACTATCATATAGTAGTATTACTTTTTAAATTTTTCATGATGGCTGTACCAATGGACATTCCTACCAGCTGTGTGCAAGGGCTCCCTTTTCTTCACACCCTCACCAACACTTCTCATCTCTTGCCATTTTGATAATAGCCATTCTAACAGGTATAACAACATACCATTGTTCTTTTGATTGACATTTCCCTAATGATTAGTGATATTGAGCATCTTTTCAAATACCTGTTGGACATCTATATGTCTTCTTTGGAAGTATGTCTCTTCAGGTCCTTTGCCAATTTTTTAATCAGGTTATTTGTTCCTTGCTATCTACTTGCTTGAATTCCTCACATATTTTGGGTGTTAACCTATTAACAGATGTATGATTTGTAAAGATTTTCTTCCATTCCATAAGTTGTCTTTTTACTCTGTTGTCTCATTTGCTGTGCAGAGGCTTTGCACAGAGTTTGATGCAATCCCATTTGTCTATTTTTGCTTCTGTTGCCTATGCTTTTAAAGTCATATCCAAAATATCATTGGCCAAACCAATGTCGATGTCAAGAACTATTTTCTGTATGTTTTCTTCTAATAGTTTTACAGTTTAACAGTTTCAGGCCTTACATTTAAGACTTTAATCCATTCTAAGTTGGTTATTGCATGTGAAGTGAGATAAGGGTCCAATTTCATTCTTCTGTATGTGGATGTTAGTTTTCCTAACCATTTATTAAAGAAACTGTCCTTTCTCCATTGGGTGTTCTTGGCACCTTTCTCAAAGATCAAACTAAGTCTCAAATGTAAGTTCTTTTAGGGTTACTTGGCTGAGACACTTAGAATCAAATTGTCTTTGGCATCACAATATTTAACAATTTAGATAGTGTTGACCACATTAGGGAGAAGCCTGATTTTATTTTCAATTAAGTTTCAAAATGTGTATTTGAAATGCTTGTTCCCATTTAAGTGAATTTTGAAAGCTTTAAATGAATAGAAGGCACTGTGATATGTAGAAACTTACTGTGGAACCTGGTGGGTAGTAAAGATTTGTTTTCCAGTAATTGTCAGATGATCTGATCTTCATTTTATAAGAGATTAAGTTTTCTCGGTCTACAGTATGAAAAGATCAATTCTAGAATCATAATTTATTTTGTAGTTTTTTACAAAATAAAATTCATTATTGAGGTTAATCGTGTCATGGAGGGAATAATATATAGTAGGAACCAAAATAATTAAAATTCTCAAACTTTACAAATGTTCAACTCTTTTTATTAAAGAGATTTGGTTCTGAATGTCACAGCATATGTCATACGTCATACAAACTCAGCAGGTGGAGATATCTGAAAACCAAAAGAAACCAGGCTCTTTCTTTAGGGCATCCCCTGAAGAATTTGAAGTCTTCTTAATAAGTTATATTCTCTCTTAGAAAAAAAAAAACAAGACCTTATAACAAGGTCTTGAAA
The DNA here is from genome assembly GCF_033118175.1 of Dama dama. Classification (NCBI taxonomy): domain Eukaryota; kingdom Metazoa; phylum Chordata; class Mammalia; order Artiodactyla; family Cervidae; genus Dama; species Dama dama. The sequence continues at coordinate 23,225,660 of NC_083688.1, read as the reverse complement.
AACCAAGACATAGAAAATGAATAGAAAGCAAGTTATAAAGTCCTGCTCATCTAGCCATTTTAAGAAAAATCACCCTCAGTCTGGAATTTTAAGCACCTAGTTAGAACATAGCATTTTCTTAAACACCCATTTAACTATCAGTGCAGGTGTAGATAATTCAATAATGAAACAACCACCACTTTCTAAGAATCATATTGAGAGAAAGATATTTTTAGCTTCTAAGAAGAGATCATCATAAAAGTGACATTCTAAAAGTACGAAATTGAATGGGAATAGAATAATAAAACTTCAGGATCTTGAGAACAAGGTTCAGCTTTGGATTATCACCAGTAGATAAGACTATTCAATCCTATTTCAAGCGAATGGTCAGATCTTTGCTAGAGAAATGAAATTCACATATTTTCTGGGTGTTGACTTTGCATTTTCTGTCAGAACATTTTATTCTTCCCATGTAACCTAAATCTCTTCTGTTACAATTTAAACCAATTTTCCCTGATTTTATCCACAGAGCATATTAAAAGACAATATATCACTATCCTTGAAATAATAAGTAAGTCTCCACATATTTGAAGACAGGCTTTAAAGTGTATTTGGAGTCTTTTCCTTCCAGAAGAAATTACCTGGTTTCATGTCTTCTTATTGGGTCTATTACCAGATTTCAAAACTGTCATTGTTACAGTTCCTCCAGGACTACTTCACAGATAAATGTCACTTTTAATTTAAAGAGCTCAGATCAATGCCCAAAGTTCCAGTGAGAGGCTGGAATTACTGCTGAGTTTAATTGTGGATTACTTTCAGTTCTCTTGCAACCTTCTCTCAAGATCAAGTGCCTGTCTTCTTAAACGGATCAACAAGGTAGAAAATAAAGAAAGAACTCTTTTTCATTCTAACAATGAATTCAAAGAGAAACGATCATCAAGAACATAATACCCACATTCATAAGGTCATTTTAAATATAAAAATGTGTTTCAGATTCAAAAGAAGCAACAAATAGATTCAAGTTTTTCCAATCATTGCATTGATTAAGACAGTGATGAAAGATTTCATTCTCTCAGGTTCTACTCTGAGGAAGAAGGAGCTTGTGTTGTGGTGTCTGGTGTCTGTTACATCTCAAACTGAACAATGGAGCATGAGAAAACTGGTGGAATGAATTGTAGTGACTCACAGGAGTTCATTGCCTCTAGCAATTAATGTTATCCAATTTATCTGCTTAGTCAGTCAAGGCATATTTGGATAACATGTTTCAAGAGATTAATCAAATACCATTTTTGATCAGCATTAGCTTAAAGAGTATGAAAAAAAAGGCAATTGGAAAGTTTTTTTTTTTTCCCTAATATACACAGAGTTGACTTAAATTCAAGTTAATGTCATGAACAAACTTCATCTGACTTCAGAAAACAACACCTAGGCATTTTGTTTCAATAACACTGCTGAGAAGAAGGGAATAATGCAGAGGTTGACTGGTAATCCTCTTCTGGGAAATGCCAACTCCAGAAATAACCCTAAAATCCAATGCAGTGTGATGAGCAAGGCTGACTTCTTATATCTGGGCCAACTGCTCTGGCCTCGGGTGGGCATCTGGCTTCACCGATATCTCCCTCCCTCATTCAAGGTTAACCTGAGATGATCTGAGAGGAAATAATCACACTGGCAGCTAAATTAACTGTATTTCAGAGACCTTAAAGTACAGATTTATTCACGCAATGCATATTTACTGAGTACCTACTATGTGCACCATGAACCTACAACATAAAACTTCTTTATGTTCTTTACCTTGAACAGCTTTTAATCATGACAAAGAGTCAAAAAAAAAAAAAAAGTAAACGTATTTAATTAAACCACAGGCCTTTACGTCTTCTGTTGGTGGTGGGTGGTTTAGTCACTAAGTTGTGTCCAACTCCTGTGACCCCATGGACCATATCCCACCAGGCTCCTCTGTCCATGGGGTTCTCCAGGCAAGAATACTGGAGTGGGTAGCCATTTCCTTCTCCAGGAGATCTTCCCGACCCAGGGATCAAACCTGGGTCTCTTGCACTGCAGGTGGATTTTTTACAGACTGAGCTACCAGGGAAGCCCTTATCTCTTCTATCTCCCAAAATGCCACTAAAATGACAATAGCAAAATTTCTTTAGTGCATTAACCCTCAAAGGCCAGGAGAACGGCAGGGGATGTGAAAGCAGCCAAGAGATTTCAACAATTCTTCGGAAGATGGAAGGAGACAGAAGACTGATAACTAACTTAGCAACTTAAGGAAAACTGTAGCTTGAGGTAGATTCCAAAGAGGAAACCAGAGAAAGTCTGAGAGCAGCACTTGGGGGTACCATAGCCCCTCAAAGTTCTAAAAACAGGGACACTGGCTAAAGGTCTACCTACAGAGTGGTTGGCATGGACCACCTATGGCATTCCTGGGGGATTACAGTTAAGTGAGAACACTGATGCATGTGTACACACACAGTACACACGCATATACACACACTCTACAATAAGTTCCCAGCTGCTTTACTCAAGGGTACAGAAATTAAGTGGAATCCAGGTATTCCATCTGGGGCATCTCTTGGCTCAGCTTCCTCTGGCCCCCAGTCAGTAACAGGTGGCAAGCAACTGGCAATGCCAATAAGGCTTGGTTTACCCAACCTGAGAAGCTCAAATCTGTGCAAAGCCATATTTCTTCCCAGGCGGCCGAGTGGTCAAGAATCTGCCTGCCAATGGAGAAAATGCAGGTTCACTTCCAGGGTCAGAAAGAGCCTCTGGAGGAGGAAATGGCAACCCACTCCAGAATTCTTACCTGGAAAACTCCATGGACAGAAAAATCTGGCAGGTTCCATGGGATCACAAAGAGTTGGATACAACTGAGCATGTACACGTGCGCGCGCGCGCGCACACACACACACACACACACACACACACACACACTACTTCTTTACTTAAGGCTTACGTTACCTCTCTCAGGGGACTTACACAAGTAATCTACATCCACAAAAAGAAATATTTACAGACATCTGCAACCCTCCTGGACCTTAAACATAATTCAGAGCTGCAAAGCTATATATGCATCTTCACCAAGAGAGGAACATGTTCCTCACCTCTACCACCAAACTCTGTTGTATAAAAAAGCTCATCTATAAATTAGGAAACTGAATGATTCCTCCCTGAAGACACTAAATGGCAGAGAAAAGATCTCTAGGTACTAACAACAGAGCTTCCCAGGCCACCTGACTATGCCCCCAGAACTGTCTAGTAGCATCTTAGCATCCGCTTTTAAATATGAGTAGAGGCCAAGGATTACCTGACATCTGAGAATAGTCTCTAATGTCAAAGAAAGAGACTAAAACGAACAAATAGAAAAAAAAAGTACAGTGGATATAGTAAGAAAGCATGGAGCAGGACAAACCTTTACACACACACACAAACATGAGTATGCTCAGAGAGTTCAAAGAAGATGGAGTTCCTATATCAATAAAACAAAAGCAGGATTCTATGGAGGAAAAAAGAGATAAGAAAAAAACTCTTGTGAATTAAAAAGTACGATAACCAAAATAAAGCCAAAGGACAAACAGAAAAACAGAAGGAAAATTAGAGGAAAAGATAAAACTATTGAGGAGTCAACCCAGAAGGTGCAAAATTCAGAGAGCTAAAAGAGAGATAATGGGAGAAAATCTCAAAGAAAGAATTCAAAAAATGTCCTAGGTCTAACAAGATGAGACGTCAGATTAGATAGGTTCATCATGTGCCCAGCACGAAGAATATTAAAAGGACATTGCAGGAAAGAACTCTCATGATAAGGAGAATAGCTTAAGAGATTCCAGGAGGACAAAAAAGTTCACACTCAACAGATCAGCAATCAAAAGAGGACAGGACTCCTGACCTGCAGCTGTTAGAAGACTAGATGTCTACATCCAACCAAATTATCAACTCAGTGAAAGAGAGGAAGAAACCTTTGGTTTTCACCCTTGCATAGACTAAAAATGAAGAGAAAAATAAAGAAGACATTTGCATCTAGCTTCCCTGGAGGCTCAGTGGGTAAAGAAATCTGCCTGCCAATGCAGGAGACACAGGTTCCATCCTTAGGTAAGGAAGATCCCCTGGACAAGGAAAGGGCAATTCACTACAGTATCTTTTCCTGGGAAACCCCATGGACAGAGGAACCTGGCAGGCTACAGTCCATGGAGTGGCAAAAGAGTCAAACACATCTAAGCAACTCAACAACAACTATCTTCCTTAGGAAGCCACTGGAAGATGTCTCTAAGCAAAGTGTAGGAGAGAGTTAGATATGGTTACCTAGAGTACAGACTTCCCAGGTGGCACAGTGGTAAAGAGTCCGCCTGCCAATGTAGGACCCGTAAGAGACACAGGTTTGATCCCTGAGTCAGGAAGATCCCCTGGAAGAGGGCATGGCAACGCACTCCAGTATTCCTGCAGGCATCAGAGAATGAGATGGCTGGATGGCATCACCGATGCAATGGACATGAACTTAGGCAAACTCCAGGAGATGGTGAGGGACAGGGAAGCCTGGAGTGCTGCAGTCCATGAGGTTGTAAAGAGTTGGACACGACTGGGCGACTGAACAACAAGAACCTAGAGTACAGGGAACCCCAAGCAAATGGTGGCGAAAGGAAAGACCAGAATAACAGCCACATGCCAGATCAAGAAAGCAACCATTTTGGACGGAAGTGGTGGAGGCTGGAGGAAGAGGTGGGGAAGGGAGTGACAGAATTTATAGATCATTTCATTCCTTTTTATAGTTGGAAAACATATCAATAGTCATCTGCAAGATCTGTCAGATGACTGGGGGGAAAAATAATGATAGCTATATAGAAAACCAGACAGTGGAAAAAATACTTACCAACTTCAGAAAAAGAAATGATACAAGCAAGAAATCATAATCTTAGTTCTCAAAACTACTTCAGGAGAAAGAGAAGTGAGGAAGTATGTGTGTGAGCAAAAGAGAAGTACATGCTCAGTTACCATTAGTCAGGAGATAATGTAAAGAATTCTGAGTAGAAAACTGCCAGCATAAGCATATTACTTAGAAATATAGATGGAAATACACAAAGTGCTTGGTTACGCAGTCGTGTCTCTGTGCGACCCCATGGACTATAGTCCACCTGGCTCCTCTGTCCGTGGAGTTTTCGAGGCAAGAATACTGAAGTGGGTTGTCACCAAAGGAAAGGCTGCAATTATTGAAACTAATTGCCTCTAGGAGAACACAGTAAAGAAGAAGAGTTGCTGTGTTTCATTACATAATCCAAGCAGATCTTTTAAAATATGCACATATATATATTTAAAATTTTTAATGGAATTAAAAATCAATAAATAAGGGATAGTAGATTACCTATATTTAACAGTGACGTTAAAAATATATTCTGAGATATTTTCCCCTCTCCCAATATTAAGCCCCAAGTTTGAAGGGAAAAATCCATAAATACATTAAATGTTCTAAACTATCATTTATGAGCTCTCATTTGATTTTATCTGATGAAGTTTTATTTTTCAACCTCATGAGTAAGAGTGCCACTAGTTTACTCGCTTCCAGGTGGAATAATATATTTTATGTCCTGATTTTACTTCAAGCACACAACATTTGGCCAGAATTCTACTGTTCCTAATACAACTTTTTAATATGTTTTTTATACTTATTTATTTTGGGCTTTCCTTGGGTCTTAGCTGCAGTGGTTCACACACTCTCTTGTTGTGGCACATGGGCTTAATTGCTCCATAGCAGGTGGAATCTTCCAGGACCAGGGATCGAACCCACATCCCCTGCATTGGAAGGCAAATTCTTAACCACTGAATCACCAGGGAAGTCCCTCTAATATAATTTTTAAAAATGGAGGACAGATGAAATTTTTTGGAGATTCTGGCTTTTCCTTCATGTACTAACAATTCCCTACACGCACACACCCCATGCCCACCACCCCACCCCCACCCCCGCCCCCGCCCCCAGGCTCTTCCCTGTGGAGCAAAGACATTTGCCTCTGAAGCTTCTTTTCATACTATTGGCTTCTTAGTTCTCTTACCATTTTGCATGTTTCTTCCTAAATGATGTTTAACTCCAAATTTTTCTTATAACAAGGACTCAGTAAATACAGGCGGAACTGTTGAATTTTGAGAAATGGGGACTAGCTCTGTCTTAATATTCTGAGTAGAGAACTGAGTTTTCTATGAGGGATGGAGAACACTGTGGCTTGGGGTTTTATTGAGCATCATGAGCTTGAAACTGGGATTGTATTTCTCCAGATTCAGTAAACTCAACTATCACTTGTTTTTGCCAAATCTTCTGGTTGTTTATCCTGACCAATTTAATAGTTCTCTGGCCAGAAGGGTGTAATAGCATTTACGCACCAAGAGCTCCAGCCACTCTGCTCTCTCTGCTAGGTCAGTTACACAAATGTTACACACAACTGGTCTGGGCATTCATTTCTTCAGGGCCCCACTTCATACCTGCACGTAAGAATGATCCCTTTAACAATGTGCCTGGGAACTTCCCGGGTGGCCAGTGGTTGAGAATCTGCCTTCTGCTGCAATGGACATGGGTTCAATCTCTAGTTGGGGAACTAAGACCCCACCTGCCATGGAGCAACTAAGCCCAAGGGCAACTACTGAGCCACGCTCTGGGACCTGCACACCACAACTAGAGAGTCCATGAGCCACAACATAAGACCCCACGTGAGGCAAAGAAGATTCTGCATGCCGCAACCAAGACCTGACAAGGCCAAATAAATTAAAACAACTAGCCTGATTTCCTTCCTCTAAGCCTTCTCTAAATATGACAAGACCAATCCCCTAGGACTGCTGCCTCTCAGGCATCTCCCTTGGTCTATCAGAGGGGTTTCCAGAAAATAGAAAGACAGACTATCCACTGCTTCTTCACCAGCCTCATTTACTCACTTTCTCACTGAGCTCCAGTTCTCTCTTCCACAAACCAAGCTGCCTTCTTGGTAAAAAGGTAATTTGCTAAAGCTTCCAGTGATCTACCTTAGCTGGATGAAGCACAAGCTGGAATTAAGATTGCCGGGAGAAATATCAATAACCTCAGATATGCAGATGACACCACCCTTATGGCAGAAAGTGAAGAGGAACTACAAAGCCTCTTGATGAAAGTGAAAGAGAAGAGTGAAAAAGCTGGCTTAAAGCTCAACATTCAGAAAACTAAGATCATGACATCTGGTCCCATCACCTCATGAGAAATAGATGGGGAAACAATGGAAACAGTGGCAGGCTTTATTTTTGGGGGGACTCCAAAATCACTGCGGATGGTGACTGCAGCCGTGAAATTAAAAGACACTTACTCCTTGGAAGAAAAGTTATGACCAACATAGACAGCATATTAAAAAGCAGAGACATTACTTTGCCAACAAAGGTCTGTCTAGTTCTAGTCAAGGCTATGGTTTTTCCAGTGGTCATGTATGGATGAGAGAGTTGGACTGTGAAGAAAGCTGAGCACCAAAGAATTGATGCTTTTGAACTGTGGTGTTGGAGAAGACTCTTGAGAGTCCCTTGGACTGCAAGGAGATCCAATCAGTCCATCTTAAAGGAGATCAGTCCTGGGTGTTCACTGGAAGGACTGATGTTGAAGCTGAAACTCCAATACTTTGGCCATCTGATGCAAAGAACTGACTGATTTGAAAAGACCCTGATGCTGGGAAAGATTGAAGGTGGGAGGAGGAGGGGATGACAGAGGATAAGATGGTTGGATGGCATCACTGACTCAATGGATATGAGTTTGAGTAAACTCCGGGAGTTGGTGATGGACAGGGAAACCTGGCATGCTGCAGTCCATGGGGTCGCAAAGAGTCAGACACGACTGAGCAACTGAACTGAACTGATCTACCTTTACTTTACCAGCAACTCCAGGTAGAAATAAGAAGATGTATCAGACCAAAGTTTCCCAGAAGTCAGTTACCCATGTTTTTAGGACAAAGGTTCATTGGCATCTGGCCAGTTTCCTAATTTAGTGACCCTTTGAAACTAACTAATTGCATGCTGGAAGTGGTTTGTTTGGGCCATGTCACAGAACTTGCAAGATCTTAGTTACCTGACCAGGGATCAAAGCCCCCCTATCCATGAAAGTACCAAATCATAACCATTGGACCACCAGGAATTACCTGGAAATTTAAATTTTAGTTTTATCAAATTATTATATGCCATTTAGTCAAAATTGTGTTACCTCAACCATTGTTTCAGACTTGATCCAGGACATGCTGTGCACTTACCACTGTGTATATGTGTTTATGTTCAGTCACTTAGTCATGTCTGACTCTTTGTAACCCTGTGGTACACTGTAGCTCCTCTGTCCTCTGGGATTTTCCAGGCAAGAATACTGGAGTGGGTTTTTCATTTTCTTTTAAGGGATCTTCCTGACCCAGGGATCAAACTCATGTCTTCTGCACTGGCAGGTGGATTCTCTAGCACTGAGCCACCGGAGGAGCCCACATTTACCACTAGGTCAACTCTCACATCCAGCAGTAATGTACAGATGTGAGAGCTGGACCATAAAGAAGGTTGAGCACCAAAAAACAGATGCTTTTGAACTGTGGTGCCAGAGGAGACTCCTGAGAGTCCCTTGAACAGCAAGAGATCAAACCGGTCAATCCTAAAGGAAATCAACCCTGAATATTCATTGGAAGGACTGATGCTGAAGCTGAAGCTCCAATACTTTGGCCACCTGATGTGGAAGCTGACTCATTGGAAAAGACCCTGATGCTGGGAAAGATTGAGGGCAGGAGGAGAAGGGGACGACAGAGGATGAGATGGTTGGATGGCATCACTGAGTCAGTGGACATGAATTTGAGGAAACTCTGGGAGATAGAGACGGACAGGGAAGTTTGGTGTGCTTCAGTTCATGGGATCACAAAGAGTCAGACACGACTTAGCGACTCAACAACACAACTCAAATTAGACTCAGGACATGAGGGGCAATTATCACTAGGCCAGATCACAACCTTAGCCAGGGCCAGGGGCAGTAGAGCAGGTTGGTTGTTAAGTGGGAAGATTCTGGTGATAGGCAGCTTGAGAGTTTGTATTTGCATCCTGGTTCCATCATTTGTAAAAGTTACCTGATCTCTCTGTTTCTCAGTCTCTCCATCTATGAACCAGGGATGACAACAGGTAAATTACATCAGTCATGTTAGAGGATACTATCTTTTAGTGAGGAGCTTAGCACAGAGTAAGCTCTCAGTAAATACTTACTATGGCTAAGGAATCATCGGGGAGTCAGCCCCACTCACTTACAGTCCCATTTATCTTCACTGAGGCAAGCAAAAAACTCCCCACTTCTGCCTTTGGAATCATTCCACATCTCCTCCATCACTTTTCCCATGTTCTGATGGAAAGTGCCTGTGACAGTCATTTCACAGGTACCCAGAAAGGCAGTCTGCTGTTTCTTTGGATAATATTAATTAATGGATAACTTGCTATCTTGCCTTCTCAATCCCCCAGTCTCATCAATCACCTTCCTAATGCTTAAACAATGAATTTCTTCCATAGACAGCCCAAAAGTGTAAGTAAGTTCTTTAGAGTTCCTTTCTACCTTCTGATACCTGACTAGTGGCATTCTGATCATGTATTTAAGAATTCTCTCCAAGTTCCCTGTAAAGTGTTTACTTTGGGGTTCCTCATTTTTTCACTTGTGTGTGCGTGCGGCTCTAGTTTCTTTTTCTATAATTGAGTAAGAGCAAGTCACGTTTTCAGCTTCCCTCCTGACTCTTTGCTTGAACCACATCACTTGTCTCTGGTGGGTCACACTCACTCTTTAACCACCAGTTTCTCTTTCACAGGGGAAATCAAGGACAGGTGCGGCACTGAATCAGCTGCCAGCTCCCCTCTGGGCCTCATCTCTTCATCTAAGAAACAGGAGAGCTGGGTCAGGTATCCAAATACCTTTCAGGGGATGGGCAGAATCTGGCAACATTTTCAACAAGGGTGAAGGTTCAGTGTAATTCAACAGGAGAATGAAGACACAAAGTCAAACTGTAAATCACAAGTTCCAACTGAAGGGACAGCTTCAACTCAGCCATAGTAAGGTTTTGCCAAGAAAAACATTCAGCCAGTATCGCCAGGTCTTCATTTTTTTTTTCCCCAAAAGAAGCCTGAAACCTGGATGATTGTGTGAAATACTGGGATTATTTTAATATTGGCAATTAATAGGGATAATGACAACAAAACCCTGTGCAAGTCAAACAAGGCACATTGTGAGTGGCTGTGGTCATGAGCTGCATTCGGGCTGCAGACCTCGTTTGAAACTGCTAAATTAGGTGACAGTTGAAGGCTCTCATTTCATGAATGCCTTTTACAGCTTTATTGCACTCAACGTGCATGCTCAGTCGTTCAGTCATGTCCTAGTCTTTGTAACCCCATGGACTGTAGCCCACCAGGCTCCTCTATCCATAGATTTCCCAGGCAAGAACACTGGAAAGAACATTTCCTTCTCCAGGAGATCTTCCCAATCTAGGTATCAAACCTGAGTCTCCTGCGGCTCCTGCATTGGCAGGCAGATTCGTTACCACTGAGCCACCTGGGAAGCCCATGGCACTCAACTGATTTCCCCTTTTTTGTGGTTTTGGAACCTGTTTGAGGAAGTAGACCTCGGACCTCAGAGCCGGGCTTGCACCTTTCAGCCTAATATTATTGCTGAATATTATTGAAACTATTCTTAGATCAGTGACCTATGAACTCTTATTCACCAAATTTTTAAACATTTTTGCCCTTAAGATTTCCAGCTCAGGTTTCTGTTTCCACAAATACAGGAAGAGAAAAAGTGTATATAGAGAAGCAAAATCTACACAACCTCATTTTTTAGCTTATTATGTCAACCTTCTTCCTGAGATAAAATGTTGAAAAGCTGCTACACTGGCCAGTGTGCTTCAAATCCTTTCCCAATTCTTGCACACCATCTGGTGGTGGAACTATCTATTTATAACAAGTGAAATGCTCAGGGAAAAAGGAAAATTAGGTGAACTGGGTGAGGAGGAAAGAGGAAGAGGAGAGGAAGAGGAACGGTAAGAGAAAAAAAAAAAAAGGAAATAAGATGGAAATAAAAGTCATGAGTAATCCACATATTAAAAGGTCAACTGCTGAGAACTAGCTGGAAGTCATTTACGTAAAGCTTTAAAGATGCTCCTAAAATTGTCTGTTATGACTTAGAAAAGGAACTTATGGTTACCAGCGGGGAAAGGATAGTTAAGGACTTTGGGAAGGTCATGTACACACTGCTATATTTAAAATAGATAACCAACAAGGACCTATTGTATAGTACATGGAACTCTGCTAAATGTTACGTGCCAGCCTGGATGGGAGAGGGGTTTGGGGGAGAATGGATACATGTGTGTGTGTGGCTGAGTCCCTTTGCTGCTCACCTGAAACCATCACAACATTGTTAATCGGCTATACCCCAAAACAAAATGGTTTTGGTGTTAGAAATAAATAAAGAAAATTGTTATCCATCCACGTGCATTGCACAATACTGTTTACTGGAAGAAAGCAAGGAAGGAAATAAGGATGGAGAGATGGATAGTTATATGAAAAGGATAGGACAAGCAGCCTGTGAGGGGCTGGATTTGCATCACCCCAAGATTCATATGCTGAAGTCCTAACTCCAGTACCACAGAATGGGACCTTGGTCACTGAAGATGTAATAGTAAGTTAAGATCATACGAGAGCAGGGTGGGCCCCTAACCTATCAATATGATAGGCTTCATTACAGAAAAGGGAAATTTGGAGACTTCTACAAGTAAAGTGGTTAAGGCTCTGTGCTTCCACTGCAATGAGCATAGGTTCGATCCCTGGTCAGGAAACTAAGATCCCACGTGCCACATCACATGGCCAAAAAATAATAATAATAAAGGGAAATTTGGACAAGACGTGCATACGGAAAGAACACTGTGTGAAGATAAAGGCAGAGAGTGAGGCGATGTAGTAGAGGCCAAGGAACACAAAAAGTTGGCAGCAAAGCACCAGGAGCTAGGAGACAGGCACCAGTATCTCAGGATCCCCAGGAGCACCAGCCCTACTGAAACCTTGATTTTGTACTTTCAGCCTCCAAAACTGAAACTATCCATTTCTATCATTTAAGCCAGTCAGTGTGTGGTACTTTCTACCAATAGACCTGGTACAAAACTTGTCTCTGGCTCTTAATCTTATGTCTTTAAAAAAAAAATCTCAAAATCACCACCATTGTTTTCCATGTCGGTTACAATTCAAAATCATAAAACCAAATTGTCTATATTCCAGAGATAAAGTCAGCAGATTCCAATCAGCTTAGCAAATATTTATTCAGTGTTTGTCCCAGTGAGGTATTTAAAATGAAACCACCACTCATTCCTAGACTCACAAAATGACATTAGGAAGTAATGTAGTAACATTAGGAAGGATAACAGAGGTGATTTGGTGCAAATCTCATTTTAACACAGATTGCCAGTGACTGGACCCTCGGTTGCATAGTTAAGAAGAAGCAGAGTTAAAAACCACCTCCTTCTCTCATCCTAAGGCTCTTTGCACTTGGCACCTTAAAACCACTTTTATCCAGCAAAGCTAAAACTACTACTTTTTTTTTTCATTTATGCAAATAATGACAGTCAAATCTCATACTAATGCCAGAGACCTACTTATAATGACCAACGTGTTGAAAAATGTGCCAACACCACACTGAGCACATCACATCACCTCATTTACCTTCATTAAAACTGTAAGATGTAGATACTATTGTTATCCTCACTTGATTGATAGGGAAACTGAGGTCCAACAGAGTTATGTACCTTGTTCTGGGTTAAGCAGCAAGAAAGTTCCAAAGCTGGGTTTTCATTCTAGAGCCCACTTTTTTTTTTAAGTAAAAAAATTTATTGGTATAAAGATTTTTATAGTAGTTTTATTATATTTTAAGATGGTATCTATATTATATAGATATATTCCTTTCTTAATTCTATCTCTCTTCATCTTTGCCTCTATTATGTGGATATATATTATATCTCGGATACCCACTTTTTAAATTGCTCCACAACATCACCCCGTGGGAAGACAGCAAAGATACAGACACTGGCACCAGTGAGGCTGGATCCGCCCACTTTTGAAGTCAATATGATATCGACCATCTTTGTAACTAGAAGGTAGACCTTGAAGCTCTCCCTGCCCTATCTGATACCAAAAGCTTCTGTAACAAATTTTTTTTCTTTGTGTCTGTCTGTCTGTGTTCAGTCCTGTCTGACTCTCTGCAGTCCCATGGAATGCAGCTCACCAGGTTCCTCTGTCTGTGCAATTTTCCTGGCACGAATACTGGAGTGGTTGCACTTCCTACTCCAGGGGATCTTCCCGACCCAGGGATCAAACTCCTGCCTCTTTCGTCTCTTGCACTGGCAGGCAAAGTCTTCACCACTAGAGCCACCTGGGAAGCTCCTTTTTTTCTGGAACAATTTTTAAAATCAGCAGGTAGGGTCAAAAGGCCTGTGCTTATGCAAATTAAAATACGGGAAATAAACATTCAACCAAAGATAAAAATGCCTTTAGCACTGAACCACTCTGAGTCACTCACTACTATTAAACATATCACAGCAGTGACATCAAGGCAGGTGAAGAAAGGATTAAGAGAAGTTTACTAGTACAGCCACTATGGAGAACAGTGTGGAGATTCCTTAAAAAACTGGAAATAGAACTGCCATATGACCCAGCAATCCCACTCCTGGGCATACACATCTAGGAAACCAGATCTGAAAGAGACACATGTACCCCAGTGTTCATCGCAGCACTGTTTATAATAGCCAGGACATGGAAGCAACCTAGATGCCCATCATCAGACGAATGGATAAGAAAGCTGTGGTACCGCCAGTCAGGATGGCTGCTATCCAAAAGTCTACAAGCAATAAATGCTGGAGAGGGTGTGGAGAAAAGAGAACCCTCTTACACTGTTGGTGGGAATGCAAACTAGTACAGCCGCTATGGAGAACAGTGTGGAGATTTCTTAAAAAACTGGAATTAGAACTGCCATATGACCCAGCAATACCACTTCTGGGCATGCACACCAAGGAAACCAGATCTGAAAGAGACATGTGCACCCCAATGTTCATCACAGCACTGTTTAAAATAGCCAGGACATGGAAGCAACCTAGATGCCCATCAGAAGATGAATGGATCAGGAAGCTATGGTACATATACACCATGGAATATTACTCAGCCGTTAAAAAGAATTCATTTGAATCAGTTCTAATGAGATGGATGAAACTGGAGCCCATTATACAGAGTGAAGTAAGCCAGAAAGATAAAGAACATTACAGCATATTAACACATATATATGGAATTTAGAAAGATGGTAATGATAACCCTATATGCAAAAGAAAAAGAGACACAGATGTACAGAACAGAATTTTGGACTCTGTGGGAGAAGGCGAGGATGGGATGTTTTGAGAAAACAGCATTGAAACATGTATATTATCTAGAGTGAAACAGATCACCAGCCCAGGTAGGATGCATGAGACAAGTGCTCGGGCCTGGTGCACTGGGAAGACCCAGAGGGATCGGGTGGAGAGGGAGGTGGGAGGGGGGATCGGGATGGGGAATACATGTAAATCCATGGCTGATTCATGTCAATGTATGACAAAACCCACTACAATACTGTAAAGTAATTAGCCTCCAACTAATAAAAATTAAAAAAAAATAAAAAGAAAGCTGTGGTACATATACACAATGGAATATTACTCAGCCATTAAATAGAATACATTTGAATCAGTTCTAATGAGATGGATAAAACTGGAGCCCATTATACAGAGTGAAGTAAGCCAGAAAGATAAACACTAATACAGTATACTAACGCATATATATGGAATTTAGAAAGATGGTAACGATAACCCTATATGCAAGACAGAAAAAGTGACACAGATGTATAGAACAGACTTTTGGACTCTATGGGAGAAGGCAAGGGTGGGATGATCTGAGAGAACAGCATCGAAACATGTATATTAGCAAGTGTGAAACAGATCGCCAGTCCAGGTTGGATGCATGAGACAAGTGCTTGGGCTGGTGCACTGGGAAGACCCAGAGGGATGGGATGGGGAGGGAGGTGGGAGGGGGGATCAGGATGGGGAACACATGTAAATCCATGGCTGATTCATGTCAGTGTATGGCAAAAACCACTACAATATTGTAAAGTAATTAGCCTCCAACTAATAAAAATAAATGGAAAAGTAAAATAAATAAGAGAAGTTTATTACACTGGAAACTTCTCGCTAGCAGAAAAAGATCATCTGAACCCATCTATGCAGTTACGTTAGATCAAACATGGACCCTTAACACTTCTCATATAAATGGGGAGCAGTGAGGAACTTGAACTTGGAAAAAAACTCCCTTAGATAGCTCTATTAATGGTCTACAACATTACTGAGAGAAAAGGCCATTATTTCCTTTGAGGTGATAACTAAAACAGGGCCTGTATTGGCAAGGAAGTCCCTGTTTCTAACAGAAATGGGGTAAGAGGTAGAGAGAAGGATGCCAAGAAAGGAGAGGAAGAAGGTACAGCTGTGTCTGCTGGGCTTGCTTTCTAACCGAAAATGCATAGAATTTTACCTTTCTTCCTTTCTCTCCTTTTTTCATGTATTTATTCAGCAAGTATTTACTGAATATCTAGAAAAGCTATGACAAACCTAGACAGCATATTAAAAAGCAGAGACATCACTTTGCCGACAAAGGTCCATAGAGTCAAAGCTATGGTTTTTCCAGTAGTGAGAGCTGGACCATAAAGATTGAGCACTAAAGAATTGATGCTTTTCAACAGTGATATTGGAGAAGACTCTTGAGAGCCCCCTGGACTATGAGATCAAACCAGTCAATCCTAAAGGAAATCAACCCCGAATATTCATTGGAAGGACTGATGCTGAAGCTAAAGCTCCAATATTTTGGCCACCTGATGTGAAGAGCAGACTCATTGGAAAAGACCCTGAGGCTGGGAAAGATTCAGGGCAGGAGGAGAAAGGGGCAACAGAGAATGAAATGGTTGGATGGCATCACCAACTCAGTGGATGTGAGTTTGAGGAAACTCCAGGAGTAGGTGAAGGACAGGGGAGCCTGGCAGCTGTCCAACTTGGAGAGCAAGATAGCATTAGTTACCTCCCCTGTGTTGCTCATCTGTTTCTTTTAAAATTTTGGATTCACTTTAGAAGAGCATTTCAAAATAACTCAGGAAAAAAAAATAATACTATGTCGATTAGGAGTATCTCAGAATTTTACAATAATGAACCACTTCCCAATAATAAGCCATAGAATCAGTGATGCTTATTTGTGAGTGAAAGTCGCTCAGTCATGTCTGACTCTTTGTGATCCCATGGACTGTATAGTCCATGGAATTCCCCAGGCCAAAATACTGGCCCTTCCCTTCTCCAGGGGACCTTCTCAGCCCAGGGATCGAACCCAGGTCTCCCGCATTTCAGGCAGGTTCTTTACCAGCTGAGTCACAAGGGAAGCCCAAGATTACTGGAATAGGTAGCCTATCCCTCTCCAGAGGATCTTCCTGACCCAGGAATCGAACTGGGGTCTTGTGCATTGCAAGAGGATTCTTTATCAACTCATCTATCAGGGAAGCCCAGATGCTTATGCAGATGGTCCCAGTTAATTTTTTTTTTAATTTTTATCTTGTATTGGAGATAGCTGATTAACAATGCTGGGATAATTTCAGGTGGACAGTGAAGGGACTCAGCCATACACACACATGTACCCACTCTCCCCTCTCATCCAGGCTGTCACCCAATTAACATTAACACGTAAAAAAAAATAGTGATTTATTTTCTATATTGTTTTAACCATTTCAAAGTTTTTAACATAAACAAATAAAAGTATCTTCTCATAAAACACAGTGCAAAAATTACTAATGGTCTTTTGCCTTTTTGATTCCCATTAATGAATCCTGTTTTTTAAAAGTGATTTCTAAAATTACAAATTACATTCTTAGGCAATATGCAAACTAGTTAAAAAAAACAGTACCACTTACACAATTTCAGCCCCAAACCACACTAATCTCAAATGCAACAAAGGCAAACCATTTTATTCTTTGAACCTCAGTGTCAGATAAACTGTTGAGTACCATCAATAGTTTCAGTAAGAAGCATTTTTTCTGAAGTTTTGAGTCCTCTCTGCCATCACAGTTCTCAAAAACAAAACAAAACAAAAAAATCTTTCTGCACACTATATAATCCAGAAATATATTTGAACAACTAAGCATTTTTATAGATTAAATTGCAATAAATAAGCGTCTGTATCCTTGGCTATGTAAGTCAGCATAAGCTGGAATCAAAGTAAGATAGTTTTCCAATTATTGCAATCTACTTAATTTTGTTAAAGTCTAAACATTTCCATCAGCCGAAATTTCTGTACCAGTTGATAGTTCAGACCAAACATTTTCTATGACTGCTTGAACCCCATCTAGAGTCACTTTAAACGGCACTGATGTTGTCAGATGCAAACAAACACATCGATCAGCAGTCAGGCTTTTTCTCTTTGTAAACCGCTAGCTCTCAGTGAAGACAACCCACCCAAACTCCAAGATCTTCTCTCTTTGAACAGGTCATAAATTCATTTATCAGTCTTCCTGTTTCAGAAAGCTAAACCTTTATTCAAAGCTAAATGCAACCAGTTATGCTTTTCAATTTACATCCAAGATGATCAAGAGGAGCCAAAATGGCATGCAAAAATTACAGACTGTGGTGCAAGTTTATAGTGTCACTAAATGTTACTGCACAGAAGTCCATATGTAAATGCTTTCACTTCATACAATAATTAATGAGTTCTATACTAAAAGCATGGCACCTAAGCATGAGGGTAAAGGTAACAGAGTAGACTCAAGGAAAATTGTTCTTAAAAGTCCCAGGATGGCAGGTCACTGATTATCTTTGGTGTGAAAATTAGGTATCCAAAAAATACTTAAGAATGAACAGAATTTTCCTGACCTTTGAAAGGTGGAATGGACTACACAAATGTATAGTGTAAGGATGTCTATTCAAACTCAAATAGAATGATGAATTTTTTCCCAACCTACCCTGCATCTTCCCTTTTCCATAGGCTGGATAATAGCGCTTTAACAAAAAAAAAAACAATGTGTGACGCAAGCCAGGTAAAGCTAGACACAGAGAATCTCCCAATTGATGCCTAGGTTCATGCTCCTAATTTAGGTCCCACCCATGACTCTGGCATGACAGAGTAGCCAGTGGCTAGGCACACATCCCAAACCCAAATTAGTGGGTGCACACAACCAAATTAGCGGCTGCAGATCTACGCTATCAACACAGAGATGGAACCACTAATTATCTCCACAATGTACTTTCAAGTGTGCATGCCTGCTTGCCAGTGCCATAATCACTTTTCCTCCAGTTTTCCAAGTCACTAATTCCAAACTAGGGGAAGCTGGAAAAGACTAGAATCTTCTGAAGGAAATGAAAAGAAGGCGAGTTTCGAAAGGAAGGATATTAATGGTAAAATCTGAAAATTGTGCTTGCATGTGCATCCTGAATACTGAATCAAGAGAAGACTTAATTTTGCAGCAGTGCTGTAGGGAATGAGCACTCCATTTCTAGTTAGTTGAAAACCACCTTAAACTGACAGCTGAAATTATTCAGGATTTAAGCTCATACATGTACAACAATAAGCCAAGGAAAACAAACCTGTGAGAAAACATTCCTGGAGAAACAAGTTCAGAAAGAACTCTGATGGCCAGCAAAGAAAAGGCCAGTGTTGAACAGAAGCCTTTAAACCCATCAGTGGGGCATAGGAAGTAGGAAATAGTGACCATTACAGTTTTACCATTATGTTGATGCATAGTCTTCCAAAACAATTCTGAATATTATACCTTTAAATTTACAATATACAGTACTAGATTTCTGGTGTCAAGACAAAATTAGTCTCAGAATTCATTCTGCTTGGCAAGTGACTCACTGGATACTTTTAGATGTGTATCTAATACCATTCCAAATTACTTTAACAAGCATAGGCTAATACCTCATTGTCATGTAAATCCATGGCTGATTCATGTCAATGTACGGCAAAAACCACCACAATATTGTAAAGTAATTAGCCTCCAACTAATAAAAATAAATGGAAAAAAATAAAATAAAAAAGGGAAAAAAAATACCAACTCTTTGTTGAAACTTTCAAAAAAAAAAGAACCACATCTAACCTCATATTTCTAAGACAATGCATTTTGGTTTCTCACAGGCTATATCTCAACCTATTTAGTTTTGACACCTCAGAGAATTTTTGTGTCCTTTTTTGCTTTGTTTCCCCCAAGTAGTACACATAATTTATTATAATTTTTTTCCAGATTTTTACAAACAATGGTGAATCTGAGATTAAATTTGAATACTTTCTGTGCCTTCATTACTCCAAGTAGACCAGACATCTCCATTCTTAACACTGACTGATCAAGTACAGAATCCAATGTTCCAGGGGAGTTGGTTCCATACTAAGTAGAGATTTTACCAAATGAGAGACGGAGAGAGGATGTCAAACTTTTAAGTTCTAAAGAAACAAAAATAAAGACAGACTTGAGTATAAACACTAGAAAAACTGCACAGCTCTCTAGCAGGTATGCCTGCCAAGTTAAAAAGCAACCAGACAGGTTCCAACTGAGTGAATGCTTTCACCACTGACAGTGCCAAACCCAAATAACCCAAATAATCCCCTGGTAACCACACCGGTAAGGGCAAAATGCATCTCTTGTGAAATTCATAGTCATATTTCAGTTTTTCATATAAATGAAGAATTCTTTTTCCATATGTTTATTTTCATATTATTTAGCTGATTATTTTTATACCATTTTATATCACTCAGCTGTTTTTATATCATTTTACTGCATATCATTTTCTATCATTTAGATTCTCCCTTTTACTTTTCTTAGTTTTGAAAGTTAACTTTATACTTTCAGCACTCAAAATGAATGCAAATATTTATATACATATATATATATGCTGAAATAGTGTTCATGTTTACTTTTTATAATATTTGAAGAAAAAAGTAATAGTATAAACAACATTGCAATGATTCTCCAAAGGCATCATTTCAGGTAGTTTTTATTTTCTTCTTTACATTTCTACATTTTTTTCCAATTTTTCTATAATAATTATGTATTAGTCAAAATTTTTAAAAATTTAAGTTATTCCTAAGAAAATATAGAATATAGTAGCTCTCTCAATACCAGAAGGTTCTGGAATAGTACATAGTAGGTTCTGGAATAGCACATAGTAGGTCCTCAAGATTCCTGGGAGAAATATCAATAACCTCAGATATGCAGATATCTGAGATATGCCATACCACCCTTATGGCAGAAACTGAAGAAAAACTAAAGACTCTCTTGATGAAAGTAAAACAGAAGAGCGAAAAAGCTGCCTGAAACTCAACATTCAGAAAACTAAGATCATGACATCTGGTCCCATCACTTCATGGCAAATAGATGGGGAAACAATGGAAACAGTGAGAGACTTTATTTTCTTGGACTCCAAAATCACTGCAGATGGTGACTTCAGCCATGAAATTAGAAGACACTTGCTCCTTGGAAGAAAAACTATGACCAACCTAGACACCAACCTAGACAACCTAGACTAACCGTATTAAAAAGCAGAGACATTACTTTGCTAACAAAGGTCCATCTAGTCAAGGCTATGGTTTTTCCAGTAGCCATGTATGGATGTGAGAGTTGGACTATAAAGGAAGCTGAGCTCTGAAGAACTGATGCTTTTGAACTGTGGTGTTGGAGAAGACTCATGAGAGTCCCTTGAACTGCAAGGAGATCCAACCAGTCCATCCCAAAGGAGATCAGTCTTGAATATTCATTGGAAGGACTGATGCTGAAGCTGAAACTCCAATAATTCGCCCACCTGATGGGAAGAACTGACTCATTGGTAAAGACACTGATGCTGAGAAAGACTGAAGGCAGGAGGAGAAGGGGACGACACAGGATGAGAGGGTTGGATGGCATCACCAACTTGATGGACATGAGTTTGAGTAAACTCTGGGAGTTGGTAATGGACAGGGAAGCCTGGTGTGCAGCAGTCCATGGGGTTGCAAAGAATCAGACATGACTGAGTGACTGAACTGAGGTCCTCAAGAAATACCATCTGAATGAATGGATGAAGTTCCTTGGCAAATCAATTCTTGTGTGAAGACAAAGCATGGATTTACTTAATAGTAGTTCCCTAATACAAAAAAGAAAACATAACACGTAAAATGTAATTACCTAATTAACTTACAATGAAACTGTAAGAATTGAGAAGATTAACATTTAGAATACTGATGGGTTTTGAATTATGTCTAAATCCATCTCTGTGTCACATTTTAATAGCAGATTTTGCCTGTAGGATTAACTTTTTCCGGAAATAAAGCATACAAGTACATTTGGTGTCAATCTATGATAGATAATTCTAGGACAATACACTAAAAGCAACATGAAAACACTATGAATTTTCCTTCCTGTAAATGTCATTGTAAAAAACAAAAAGATGTAATGATCCATCATAGTAAAGTAAAAAAAAAAAATCTCCCTTGGCCCATTTATTGGTAAGGCTAACAATCATAAAGTAACTGCCATGGAGACTTAACATTTAGCTGAATTTTAAATAAAGAAATGAACATTTAACTTTCTGACTGGCTACCTAATATCTGTTCTTCCAACATATTCAACATTACCCCCCTCCCAGAAAATAAGACAGAGATAATAAACAATCAGAAAACAAAATAATGGCCAAAAGAAATGTCTTGACAACACAAAAGTAGACTGGGCTGAGCATTTAACATTGTAAGAATTACCAAGGTACAAAAGCAGAAAACAAACCTCTACCTAAGGACCCTTGAAGCTGTAGGTGGGGATGAAATTTAAGGGTTTCTTAAAGCCATTACTAGTGGTACCCATCTTACTTTTTTGTTTTCCTGGAAGAACTTATGTTTTAATTTACAAGCCACTAAATTCAGTATGAGGATCCAAGCCTTGGTCATCATCTGTCCCTTTCTGTTCTCCTTAGGATTTTTTCCAGGTGTCCTTCAAGTCACAGAACAGCAGCAATGTCCACTGGATGCAGAACTCTAGAATGAGTGAATAACTGACTCCATCAGCTCTAGCATCAAGGGCTTCATAACAGCTTTCCCAATAATGCTTCTATGCAACAGAACACCTTCTAAAATCAAGAGGCCTTTACATCTTCAACCATGGCCTTTCTCAAGTCAGGGCTAATAACTGAGTCCACAGGATTTCCTATAGTCCATTCAAAATGAACCTTGGAGGAATTTTTTTTTTTTTTTTAGAAATTAGAAAAGATCTATATGGATCATGAGCAGACAGCAATATTTTTAAAATCTGTGTATGCATTAAAAATCCCAAAGTAAAAATAAATAAATAAAAAAAAATCCCAAAGTAATAGGAGAGTTCACAGAAGACTAAAGCAGGATAGAATTTTGGACAGAATCTAATAGATAGTCAGTTTTATAGAAAATGCCTCAGCCCACAAAGTCACAACGCTGTTAAGCTGTTGAGAGCCTGGGGATCTTGACCCAAAACACAGTTGTCTTTTGACCAAAGCAAAATGCAGCTGGGGCAGTGAAAATTTAGATTAAATAGATTAATCTATGACAGAGGGAAAAATAAATGATACCTGACCCCACCCCAATCCCTTCTCTCTTTTTTAATTTTCTAAATGCACTACTCTTAAGTTTGCACCTGACCCAAAGAAGCAGTATTTTTTTCCTTTCTTGAAACAGCACATCATATAATGTAATGTCTACTTGCCTAAATGCAAAGATGTGGTCCTGAATTTAAAATACATATATACTTTACAGAAACACTCAACAAATCCTTAGTGATGGGTACAAAGTCCTGATAATTAAATCCTAAAACCCTTTAAGATTCCTCCCTTACAGACCCATTAACTGCAATATTCTTTCCAGAAGTACATTATCTTTATACTGTGGCTTAAATGTTGGCTCATTGTTAAGGTTTTTTTAACCTTTACATAAAAAATCTACATGTAAAATTGTCATTGTAATCATTTTTCAGTGAACAGTTCAGTATTATTAAAGGCACCCATAATGTGTAACCATCACCACCATCCAGCTCTAGAACTTTTTTCATCTTCCCCAAAGGAAACTCTGTACTCATTAAACAGTAACTCCTCACTCTTTCTTTCCCTAACCCCTGGCAAACACCATTCTACTTTATGTCTCTATGGATTTGACTATTCTAGGTATTTCTTAAAAATGAAATTACACAGTATTATAATTTTTGTGACTCACTATTTTACTTCACATAATGTCTCCAAGGTTCACCCATGTTGAAACATGTCAGAATTTCCTCCCTTTTTAAGTCTGAATAATATTCCACTGCATACAAATAGTCCATCTTATCCATTCATCCATGAATGGACACCTGGGCTGCTTTCCCCTTTGGGCTATTTGTGAATAATGTTGTTATAAAGAGCATATATAAATATCTCTTCAAGTCTCTGCTTTCAATTCTTTGGGGTACACACTCAGAAACAGAATTGGTTAATAATATAGTAATTCTATGTTTAATATTTTGAGGAACTGTCATACTATTTTCATAGCAGCCATGCCATTTCACATTCCTACAAGCAGTGCACAAGAGTTCCAACTTATCCACATCTTCACCAATACTTATTTTCTGATTTTTTAAAAAAATAGTAGCCATTCTAACTTTTATCCTTTTCGGGACACCACCTCTTCTGCTAACTCTCCCTTTAGCAAACTTTAGACACTTCTGTGTAGCTTTGTTGGCCTTTGAAGTTCCTTTAAAACAGGGCAGCAAGTTCAGAAATTTTCATGGCCCACTGATGTGGATAAATGCTCTTGTAGCCTCCTGATTGGTAAATCCTTGGAGATTATGTTGTATGCAATTTCACTTGTTCATTGACTCTATTTAATAAAAAAAAAAAAAAAAAACTCTGTCATTGGATTAAACAAAAATAGCCATTCTAATGGGTATTGAATACTATCTCATTGTGCTTTGGATTTGCGTTTCCCTAATGAATTTTTTCCCTAATGAATTCCAGCACAAGCAGGAATCAAGATTGCTGGGAGAAATATCAGTAATCTCAGATATGCAGATGACACCACCCTTATGGCAGAGAGTGAAGAGGAACTGAAAAGTCTCTTGATGAAAGTGAAAGAGGAGAGTGAAAAAGTTGGCTTAAAGCTCAACATTCAGAAAACTAAGATCATGGCATCTGGTCCCATCACCTCAAGGGAAATAGATGGGGAGACAGTGGAAACAGTGTCAGACTTTATTTTTTTGGGCTCCAAAATCACTGCGGATGGTGATGCAGCCATGAAATTAAAAGATGCTTACTCCTTGGAAGAAAAGTTATGACCAACCTAGATAGCATATTAAAAAGCAGAGACATTACTTTGCCAATAAAGGTCTGTCTGGTCAAGGCTATGGTTTTTCCAGTGGTCATGTATGGATGTGAGAGTTGGACTGTGAAGAAAGCTGAGCGCCAAAAAATTGATGCTTTTGAACTGTGGTGTTGGAGAAGACTCTTGAGAGTCCCTTGGACTGCAAGGAGATCCAACCCGTCCATCCTAAAGGAGATCAGACCTGGGTGTTCATTGGATGGACTGATGCTGAAGCTGAAACTCCAGTACTTTGGCCACCTCATGCGAAGAGTAGACTCATTGGAAAAGACCCTGATGCTGGGAGGGATTGGGGGCAGGAGGAGAAGGGGATGACAGAGGATGAGATGGCTGGATGGCATCACCAACTCGATGGGCATGAGTTTGAGTAAACTCCAGGAGTTTGTGATGGACAGGGAGGCCTGGTGTGCTGCGATTCATGGGGTCGCAAAGAGTCAGACACGACTGAGCAACTGAACTGAACTGAACTGAACTGAATGAATCGTGATGGTGAGAACTGTGAGAGTGTGCTTATTGGTCATTTGGATATCTTCTTTGGAGAAATGTCTATTCAAGCTCTTTGTCCACCTTCCTCTGAAGCTGTTTTTGGCTTCATCCAAAAACACTTCCATCTATATACAATTGTAAATGCTGGGGCTTTTCAGTTTAA
Organism: Dama dama; assembly: GCF_033118175.1. Lineage (NCBI taxonomy): Eukaryota > Metazoa > Chordata > Mammalia > Artiodactyla > Cervidae > Dama > Dama dama. The sequence continues at coordinate 23,200,633 of NC_083688.1, read as the reverse complement.
TGGTTATTTGGAACATGAGAATCATGTTTATGTCTTGGGATGCCTTGAACATAAGCTGTAGAAATTAAGAATATATGATCTAGTAGTTTTCAGGTGTCATAAAGTTGTATGTGTGTGTGTGCTCAATCAATAAGTCATGTCCAACTCTTAGCACCCCATGGACTGTAGCCCACCAGGCTCCTCTGTCCATGGAATTTTTCAAGAATACAAGAATACTAGAGTGGGTTGCCATTTTCTCCTCCAAGAGATCTTCCCAACCCAGGCATTAAACCCGTGTCTCCTGTGTATAAGTAGCTTAAGACCTCTTTATTCTCTGTCTATTTACTACTGACTCAGTAGAATAAGCGAGTTAGCAGCAGCCGCAGCAGCAAAACAACCTTAGGAAAAGCAATATGGCATTGTGGCTTACCATGTGGTTACAAGTCCAGATTTTTGCCAAAAACCAGTTCTATATGACTTGCAAGTTGACCAACATCTCTGGAGTGCTGGACCTGCAATACTTTCTAAGGTATTTTTCACCTCTAAACATCTGACACTAGTCATTTATCACACAAGACAAAGATAACCACACATCTTTAAAATAATGGGATACGGAGAATGATTCTCAGATCAGCAGTCATAAAGCATTTTTTACATATTTCTCAGAAACCAAACATTAGAGCAACACAGATACCACATTCATTAGTCAAAGTCCTCCCCATTTATGCCTGGCGATGTGAGAGCCATTGTTTATCTGCTGTGAGGGAGGTGTAGTAAATTTTGATTTTTCTTAAACACTGAAACCCTGAATCTAAATAAAAGTTAATTACAAAGTAAAAGGCAAAATCTGAACAACTCTGGTTAGAGAGAGTCTGGAGGCGTCAGAGAACTCCATGAAGCTTTACTTGAGTGACTTTTCTATGACTTCCAAAGCCTGTCTTTTTAAATTGATGCCTAGAGATGGAGCATCTCCACACGGTATATTCATGGGTCTTCATCACCTGCCTGAGCCCAAGAGCAAGAGAACAAATAAACTAAAGTCTTGGGAAGAAGAATGAGCAATACAACAAATAGGAATTTATTACCATTTTGCATAATTTGGAATACCATTGCTACCAGTCACGCCCTGTGCTAAGTATTTTACATCATATAATTTCCACAATGAACACAGGAGATAGGTATTTTCTACTTCTTATGTTGGGGTAACTGAGAGACAGAGAGGTTAAGAAATGTGTCCAAGGTCACACAGCTACAGGTGATAGTATTGGACTTGGAAGCCAGCAGACTGGCAGCAAATCCCTGCCTCTGAATATTTTTGCCTTCTATAGCCTTGTTTGGAAGACACAGCCTGGCTAAGCCCATTCTGACCCAGCCCCTGCATCATTCCTACAAGCCATTTGCCAAAATATGGATACTTCGAGTGCTGAGTGTTGGATGCAAAGAGAGACAAATCAGCCTCAGAATCAGAGGAAGCCCCACTGAATGAAAGGGGTGAGAAGGAAGGGGCAGGCCTCACACCCACAAAGCATCTCAAATTTAGAATCGTGCATCTCTCAGGCTGTCACAGAAAAACCCCAATGAGGCTGAAAAACAGAGATATTCTTTGTATGGCTATAAGCCTGTGTCCCACTACCAGTTCAAGATCCCAGCATACATGGTGAATCAATATATTTTTACAAATTCTTAAAAGACTTTGCAAATGGCACAATGAAAGTGCACAGCATTTTATGAACACTGCATGTATTGTCTTGTCAAACATAAGGCTTGAAAGAGTGCCACAAATATTTATAGCCTTGTTTGAACACTTCATTTTGTCACATGCCAGTGGTTTTAGAATATGGAAGTGGCCTGGGCTTCACGCCCTCTCCACCCTGCAGGCTCTGACCCTTTGTGACTCTCATTGTAAGCAAGACTGTGCTGAGCAAGTCAGAGAAAATCAGAGACGAGACCGCGGCGTACACGGTTGGCATCACTAAGTGTCTCACACTCTGTTCCGTGTTTAGTCCATTAACAACGGGAAGCAGCTGCTCCCTGTGACTCTTATTCTGTTCTGCACTGTTTCGTTCATAGTCTAGGAGCAGAGACCACACCCATCAGTACTGAGTTTGCTAACAAAGAGGCAAAAATAACAAAAGGCTGGGCTTTCTGCTTCTCAGACATCACCTAATTCTGAAACTGAATCTGCTGGTAAGGTAACATTTAAACCATCCCTGGCCTCTCTCTAGGCCACGATAATCAGGGGCGTGTGGCCAGGGCTAATTTTCCAATGACACTACCCAATACCGGGGGAAGTCCAGGGGGCTCAGTGACAAAGAGTCCACTTGCAATGCACGAGACGCAGGTTCAACCCCTGGGTCAGAAAAATCCCCTGGAGGAGGGCATGGCAACCCTCTGGTTTTCCAATGACCCTACCAAATATTACAAACAAAATTCTCACTGATCATGGAAATGGCCACCATTTGAAAAATATGTAGTTTCGTGTTTCCAATGTAGTTATACTTCAGTCAAAACGAGGCTCGTACACTAAACGAAAAAATTATAAGGGTCCTAAGGCTGTAGAGGAGAGATTATCAGGCTGACAATGATAACAAAGACCCAATCTTTATTTTAAAAGAATGAGATTTGGTTTTTCACTCCGATTTTTGTACTTTTAATTCATTCTACCAAGAGGATATACAGAGTTAGAATAATACCATTGATTCTGAAAGTCAGTATTAATGTTCTATAAACCAGAACCTATGGTTTTCTAGAACAATAAGGTTTCTAGAACCATATGGTTTTCTAAAAATTCTGCAAAACTCATGAGACTCTTTAGCATTGCAACAGTCATTGGTTCTCCTTGGTTGGTAAATTCCAGCCATGGCCTCCAGTGTAGGACACATTGTCTCTGACAGGAAGAGCCTGAAGGAACTAATTCTTGCAGAAACCATCCCAGGTTGATTCTGGGTATAATCCAAAGGAAACAGATTGGGTTAAATTTTAGACAGACTCAGGTAATGATTCTTTAGGGTCTGACTCAAAGATAACAATCACTTTCCCTCCTAGTTTATGAACTAACTTCAAATTCCTAAGGACTGAGGTAGAAGTGAACCCAAGATAAATGTTGCATATATTGTAAAATCAACCTAGCATTTGAACCTTGTAAGAAAAACTAAGGCAATGGGTCCTTGTCAACTAAAATCTAAAATACTCAAAATTCCACAGCAAATAACCCAAGTACATAAACCATTCTTATCTATACATTATTCCACATTCCATAGAACACAATACCACCACAATGAACTTTGTCATGATCTAGGTCAATCGGTTAAACTAGGAATGTAAGTAATATGTGTACGTGCGTGCTAAGTCGCTTCAGCAGTGTCAGACTCTTTGTGACCCTACGGACTGCAGCTCGCCAGACTCCTCTGTCCATGGGATTCTGCAGGTAAGAATACTGAAGTGGGTTGCCATGCCCTCCTCCGGGGGATCTTCCCAACCCAGGGATCGAACCTGTGTCTTTTGTGTCTCCTGCTTTAGCAGGCAGTTCTTTTAACACTAGTGCTACCAGGGAAGCCCTGTAAGTAATATATTCTATGATAAATCTCCATGGCAGAGAGTGGATGATTTTTTTTCCACTCCCACGCATTTGAAAAAACTACTTCAGCTGGTCACTTGTCAGAAGCAAATCAACAGATCCAAAGGCCCTTTTTTGAGCAAAGCCAAGCATGAACATGTAGCATTGCTAAGAGAAGCAGGAAATGTGAGCAGCCACAAGTCATCACAATCAAGACAATCATCAGCAGTGAACAGACAGTGAGTGCTCATCTGAGGCCATGGATAGATGTACCATAATACCGACGTTAACGACTGAGCTGTAAGGCTAGCAAACAACAGGGATTCCAACACAGCCCTGACTGTAAAGCCTAAGGTCTTCCCATCATCCACACAACTGAAGGCAATCTACACATATACACAGTGGAGATCGGGCCGCTGTTACACTACACAAGTCTTTGGAGTCTCTGTTAAATGGATGCATGACACTAGAATCAACAGTACTGCAGACTGCTCACAAATGACTACAGGCCATCCCCCAACTTGGCAAGTAAAACAGCCATAGGCAGCATGACTACTCCTCTGCAGAAGACACGTTCCGGTCAGCACAACTGTGGTATGGTCAGAGGACGAGATGGTTGGAATGACAACGAGAATGTGGCTCCAGGATCTACTCTACGGTAGCCTGCCTGAAGAAGGCCATCTTTACAGCAGTGCCTGCTTACAGTCCTCAAGAAAAGAAGACAACTTGGAAGAATTTGTGAACACATCTCCAGGGGCAAAGGAGTCCCATCTGGCCTCTTTAAGAGTCTGCTGCTGACTTCTTTACCTCAAGGGGAGACAGATGCAAGAGCTATGAGTCAGATGACACAGGATACACTGGCGCTGGTGCACCAACTCTGGCTACTCCCATCCTAAGATCCCCACAAAATCTTCTGATCATCTTCTAACTTACCTGGGAGTCTTTCCTCCAAGGAGACACGAACCTGCTGACCAACTAGTATGAATGCAGTATTCTACACGACATTTTTATTTATCGGTAAAAATGGCCCACTGCATGGCAGGCAAAATGCTGGGCACATTTATATGCATTAATTCACACACCAAGGTGAGGTACCAACATTGAAGACAATAATAATAATCATAATAATAAATTACACTGCTGACACTTAGAAGACTCTCCTGGAGTGATCAAGCTATAGATGGCAGGGCTAGGTATTGAATTCACATAGAGCTCTATAGCTTGACAAGAAAAGCCCTATGTCTAGGGATAATCTGGAAGAGAAAGGGGTATTGGTAGATTTCCTAAAAATATATTTTGGATTTATGAGCATTGCTCTAAGGAAACAGTCCAGAAATTTTAGCAGATTTTTGAAAGGATTCTTATCCCAGAAAACTTTAATAACCATCAGCTGCTTTGAAAACAATATTATTTAATGGTCACAGATTCAGTCACAGGGAAATAGTTTATATCTATTTTAATTGCCAGCAGAGTAATTTCAGGGCTAATTACAATGATAGTGAATCTGGCCTTCTGTTCAAATCTCATTATATTTAGGGCCTTTTTCTATTCTTATAATGTGATGTGAGTAAGAGTGGGCAGTATTAACAAATAAATATGCACTGGCTAGAGTACACCTGTTCTTCACCTGGTAGCTTCCAGCTCCCTACACAGCTCAGGGAACACCACACCACACCCAGGGCTGGCCTGGCCCATCTTAGGGTCATAGCAATTAGTCATCTGCAGAGAGGGCTGAAGATGGACTTAACATCTTCAGTTTTGAACACTTGTTTCTTTTTTCACTAGATCTACCAAGCAGCATGAAATTTTTTTAGGGGAGGATGCAAAAGATATTTGGGGTTCACTTCTGCAGGAAATAACCATTCTTTACATCACCTGGTAGAGAAATAGGCAATGAAAGAAAAGGACACTCTATTTTCTCATTTCTTCCCCTTGCCCAACATTTTAAGTAGTTACTTCAAATTCAGAAATCTAACCTAATTTTAGCAATGTATAACTACAAAATAAATTATAATGTCTCTGGCACCCATAAATAAATATGGCAGTTGGTGATAAAACTAATGTTCAATTATAGATCTTTCAAGGCTATTACCAAAAAAATACCACCCCAAGGTGCTTTGGTCTATTATATCTCAAAAAAATTGGAAAGAAAAAAGATGCTTTGTAAAGAAAAGTTCTTTTTCATTTGTGATTATCTTATTTCACAGTTAATTAAAAGAATTTGTGTCTCTCTCTCTTTTTTTTTTTTTTTGGTCACTCTTTCAAGGCCCAATTTTTAGCTTCCATACCCAAGACTCTAGCACAGAATATAATTCTAAGTTGGAAGTATATTATGGAAGCATTCATGTTATGAATATTTGCTAAAAATATAATATTATAGTTAGTTTTCCTTAAAAAATGACCACAGATGTTAACTAGACTTATTGCAATAATCATTTCACAGTTTATACATATACTGAATCATTAAGCTATAGACCTAAAACTAATATATTATTATATGCCAGTTATATTTCAAAAAAATTTACAGCAGTTTGGCATTGCTCCAACAATCAAGCTCATGATCAGGAGGTTCATCTCAATAAAGAGGAAGTGAAAAACACTACAAAAGATAGATTCAAGTTTTTCTGAGATATAGGCATGGTTGTTCAACTTATCTCATATGAAAGAAAATGAACATAAAACTTTAAATTTCACTTTAAAATCTTTCTGAACAACAACAAAAAAGCCAGACCTTTCTGGATTGTCCTCCTGACAAATAACAGGAAGAAAATCTTCTCCGTCATTCAACATCCTCCACCAAATACCTCCACTTTTTCTAAGGGACTAGGTTTCTAGGAGGTTTCAGTATGTGTGCATATGTGTGCCCCAAACCCATTCCCACAGGCGGTCACACCAATCTGCTTGCGGACCTGAAACACATCGTATTAGGATTCATCTCACACCCCAGCTCCTCCTTCCTCCCCCATACCTGAAATACACTCTTCACCAAACCAGGCCTATAACACCTTTTCAGAATCTCCCATAAAATTTACACTTCCCCATGTACTTTGTCCTTTCCCGACTACATCTCTATTTTCAACATTCTTAAAAGAAACCCATACTTTAGGGTAGCATGCAACTTGCTTTATTTATACATTTTCCCTCCCTGTGGAATCAGAAGCATAATCATTTCTGTCTCTTCTCTCTTAATCATCTCCAATTCCGAGTAAAGGACACAGTTGATATTCAGGAAATATGTACCAACAAAAAAATAATAATGCTGTGTTTCTTTCACACTTGACTTGATTGAAGCCCAAACTGTACTTCCTCCTGTGCCTAAAATGCACACATAAACTGACGGGCCAGCACTGCAGTGACTCCTTATCCAGTGACATGAACTCTGTTGGTAGAGCTGCTCCACCGTCATGGTACATGACAACCCCACCTGCGGGCTGCACTTAAGACAAGCCCAGATCCTGATCTTCAGCAACACAAGAACATATGGATCAATGATTTAGAATAAGGCCTGCCTTGCTTCTGAATCTGACACATGCAGAAAATAATGTATACTGGGTTTGGGGAGACAAACAATTTTCTTGTAGCTGATACAAGCTGTGAGAGCCAGAAAGGATTTTTAAGATTCTTTCTCAGGCCCATGCTCACCTCATGTAACAGCTGAGAACTGGCCCCAGAGAGTTAGGTAATCTGGTAAATAAAGGTCATGGTTACGGGCAAGGCCAGGAACAGGACCCAAATTCCCTTATCTTCCAGTCCAACAGTCCTTCGAAGCACCATGCTCTTCTTTCTAGTGATGTTTGCCTAATGCTTCTATGAAAAGAAGATGTGGTACATATATACAATGGAATATTACTCAGCTGTTAAAAAAGAATGAAATAATACCATTTGCAGCAACATGGATGGACCTAGAGATTGCCATACTGAGTGAAGTAAGTCAGAAAAGGAGAAATATTGTATGACATCCCTTATATGTGGAATCTAACAATAAATGAAACAAATGAACTTACAAAACAGAAAGAGACTCACAGACTTAGAGAACAAACTGATGGTTGTGGGGTGCAGGGGGGAGGGACAGTTAGGGAGTTTAGGACTGACAAATACATGCTGCTATATTTAAAATGGATAACTAATAAAGACCTACGGTATAGTACATGGAACTCTGATCAAAGTTATGCAGCAGCTTAGATGGAAGGGGAGTTTGGGGGAGAATGGATACATGTATATGTATGGGTGAGTCCCTTCTCTGTTCATCTGAAACTATCACAACATTGTTCATAGGCTATACCCCAATACAAAATAAAAAGTTAAAAAAAAATAAGCTTTCATTTTCAAAACAGTCATTAAAGTGATGGAGAAAGGTAACAGCAGATGGTTTCTTAGAGATACATAAGGAATCTAGCCCACTCAGAGACAAAATATTAATACATACACACACACATCCCTTGCAACACACTTGCAACTTCAGTAACATTGTTTCTTGGCTGCTAAGAAGGCAAGTCACCTCCAAAACCATGCAGTTGAATGAGGTGAGGTTCCTCCTGACTCTGGACAAGCCTCAAGCTACTTTTGACCCATTTCCCTAAATACTTAAGGAAGATATTAATATTTTTAACTCTAAAATAAAAAGTTAATCCATTTTCGTTTTCCGGAAAGTCCCTATGTGAGAAACGTCATTCTGATAATACTGGATAAAGAATTTCTTAATAGGGGTGACTAGAGGGCAGAGTTAGAGATGGGATAATCAATAAGAAACCAGTTTGTTGTAGCAGACCTTCAGCAAGCCCTCCTCCAGGACTTCAATTTCCTAATACTACCTTTCCGTGTTGTCTCCTTATTAACCCCTTCCCACTCACATACATACCAGATACACACAGTCTTCCTGAAAAGCTAATGGCAGGGTCACCTGCTTTTCCAGCCTCAGGCCCTCCCCTGTCCTCCACAGTACTCCCGCAGCAATTATGTAATCTGAATTACATACTTCAGAGCTTAATTACATACTCCCATATTCATCTAGGTTTGCTATGCATGTGAGAAATTTCTTCCCAACACCAGAAGTTCCTTGGAATCAAGAAACAGATACTGGCGGGGTTTTCTTTTCTAATAACCTCCCCAGTTAAGAATACAAGGATTAACAAATGAAGAAGAAAAAAAAAAAAAAAAACTCTGAAAAGTGATTCGTGTATTCTTTTTCCATTTATCATTTCCTCTGGACAGAGTAATCAGCTTAGGGTCTATCAACAATACCTGTCAGGAGTTAAATTTTGTCTTATAGTCAATACGTTCCTAATTAGATTCTCTCCTGGAATCTCTCGGAGAGGCAGACTGGCCTCTGGTTCTGTTTCAAATCATTCAAGGAGAAAAAAGATCCGAGAAACAGGGAGGAGAACATCCAGGCAATTTTCAACATGACTTTGAAGATGAATGAAACATTAACAACTTGGGACCCTATTCATATTTCATAGTGATGCTTATTTGATCTTTCTTAATGTGAATTTTTTTGTGGTCAGGAACAACTTTATTCGGAAGGCTATCATTATGCTAAACTCAGCGTCCTGCATGGTAATGACCACTTAAACGTTTATTAAGGACCGTCTTTTTTCTTCCTACTGCAGCCTACTCAACACTCATTAAAAGTCTGTCCCCAGGGCCTTTCTACCTTGACAAACATGTCGACAGTTGTGAACAAAATTTAAGAGATGGTACAACCATCACATTTTTTGAAAGTTTGGGTTCAACCTGAGAGACAGACCTGCCTTCTTATACAGTCAAGCCTCCCTCTTTCCCTTTAGTTTTGGCAAAGATTGTCAACACAGGCTAGATTTTCTGAATTCTTTAAGGTATCCAAATCTTGAAGCCAAACAGATTTATAAAGGTAGGACTCATACTCAGGGCACTTAGAATTGAGAACTTGTCTTCTTATAAAGAAACTGAGGGCAAGTACTTATTTCAGACACATACACTGAGTTTAGAATCACATGTTTTAATATGATATCATTGTACAATAACTCTTACCTTCAAAGGTTCCCAGATGGCGCTAGTGGTAAAGAACCTGCCTGCCAATGCAGGAGACATAACAGATGCAAGTCCAATCCCTGGGTCAGGAAGATCCCCTGGAGGAGGGGATGGCAACCCACTCCAGTAGCCAGTATTCTTGCCTGGAGAATCCCATGGACAGAAGGGCCTGGGCAGGCTACTGCCCACAGGGGCACAAAGAGTCGGACACGGCTGAAGCAGCTGAGCATGCACATACGCACAGCCCTTACCTTCTCCCACCTCCCCAATCTCTGCAATCTATTTGTTAAGTGTTGCCTTAGTTAGCTTTTTCCTATTTCTCTTAAAAATATCCTGGTTACCACTGATGGAATGTGTACCAGGATTGGACTGGCTCATTCAATCTTCAGAGAAATTTAGGAAGTGGGCCCAGTTACGACAACAAAGAGCACAGAAATCCAGATTAGGAAGCCTGCATACACGGGCCCAGGGCCGGCGCCTTAGCATAGTCTCCTCCAATCACATCACGCCCGTGTCCCATACCTGCCTTCAGAATTGAATGCAGACAGCCTTCCTGAAACGCTGTATGCAGGTCACCCCCACAGGGACATGTAGCTCAGCATTTGTATAAGCCCAGGGAAGTTCTGACACGTAAACATTTATCTATTTCGGGCCTCTAGTAGCTTCACCTGCATAAGGAAAAGTTGCTGCCCTGATATTTTTCAAGGAAACCAAGGGAAGCTGTGAGTGGGCAGCAGACAGTAAAACTGGGGGCTGAACTATTCCGTGTCATCTGAATCTGGTTCCGGCCTTGACTAACCCTTCCTGACTCTTTCAGAGACAGGACTTCTCAATCTTGCTAGAACGTTCCACCAAGGCCAACCCGAGACCATCAGATAAACATCTCTGTGCTTTAATGCTTCCGTCTGCTGAAGTGACTGGAAATATTATTTTATCTTATGACCAGAAGTTTTCAGAGTCATTTCAGTGAGAAAGCTGGATCACATTTTTTTCCCCTCAGCTATTCTCAATTCTCTTTCAAAAGCAACATAAAAAGAGGGGTCCTGGAAGCCTGGCCAAGAGCCCAACTTAAAGAGAAAAGAACAAAGTGTCTGTGTGTGTGCACACATGTGTGTGTACATGTATGTGTGTGTATATACATGTGTGTCCGCGTGTGTGTATTTTAAGGAAACTTATTCTGCTTCCATCCCAATTCCAGACACACCCAAGCTTAAGAAGTTATAAAACACGGGGAAAAATAGTTTTGCTGAAGAAGTAACACAAATGGAAATATTTTTGAAGTCATTTTTCATGTAATTTAAAAGGTATTACATTCAAATATAAAAAAACTGAAGGATCTAACAGAACACAATAAAAAGTGAATCTTTTTAAACACCAGATGCTTAAAGTTCTTCCCCAAAACAATCAGTGTCTCTAGTATACTCTTCTGAAGTTTTCTGCTTATATGTAGGCATATGTGTGTCCTGACTTCACACAGATGGGGAAATAATGTATAGGACCTAAGCTGACAAGTGACGCTACACCTGAAAATCAGGCAGAACTGGGAGGGGCTAGAGAAGACACAGCATCTGAGCCCAGGCCTCCATGGGCATGCAGAAGTGACGTCAGCAGCAGAAGCACCAACCTAAGGACTGAATCTGCAGCAGATGCGGGGGCACAGATACGGCTCTGAAGTTTCCATCCACCAGACCGTGTACAGGCAGTGACCAAGCGCAGTGTGAGGCCGCTGGACGAACGGCCCCACCACCTCAGGACGAGAAGGGACAGGGTGGCAGGATGTGTCGGAGCCGCCAAAACCAACACTGCTAGGGTCCCTGCGCCACCCGCCTCGGAAGCACCTACAACGTTCACCAAGTAAAAATGAGATGATGACGAACAACTGCTTTGGGAGTATAACTCTCTTCTGTGTGCTTGATATAAAATACATATTAAAAAAGCTTACAGAACTCCCCTCACCACCACCCCACTCAGAAAGTGGCCTCCAGGAGAGTTTCCAGGTTATTCAATACAACTTCTGTGGCCCAGATCCAGGGCTGGTTTCTGTGGACACTGAGGCCATAGGTTCACAAAGGCACCATCCTTGATTTAACACTCTGCAGACATCATCTTGAAATTCCCAATAAATTCTGAACAAGGGCTCCCACATTTTCATTTTGCACTGAGTGCCACAAATTACGGGCTTCCCAAGTGGGGCCAGAGGTAAAGAACCTGCCTGCCAATGCAGGAGACATGAGATGCAGGTTCGATCCCTGGGTCAGGAAGATCCCTTGGCGGAGAGCATGGCAACCCACTCCAGTATTCTAGCATGGAGAATCCCCAAGGACAGAGGAATCTGGTGGGCTACAGTCCAAAGGGCCACAAAGAGTCGGACAAGACTGAGTGACTTGGCACACACACACGCACCACAAATTACACAGCTGGTCCTGCCTGGATCATTGCTTGTCATAGGGCAGGTGTTCATTCATGTGAATGAACTTCCCTGGTGGTCCAGTAGTTAAGACTCTGGGCTTCCAAGGCAGAGTACCCAAGTTCAATCCCTGGTTGGGGAAGATCTGCACATCTTGCAGACAGGCCCCCAAAAGGGAAAAAACTACACACGTGAGTGAATTAATGGAACCTGAGGTAGGACATGAGCCTACAGATTAAACCACAGCCTCCAGGCCAATTCTGGCTCTCTCACCTGCTTTGGTAAATAAAGCTTTATTAAAAAGCAGTCTAAGCCATTTGCCTCCTGCCCACGGCTGCTTTCACTCTGCAACAGAAGGGTTGGTAATAGGGATAGAGACTATTGGGCCCAGAAAGCCTGAAATATTTACAATCTGGCCCTTTACAGAAAAGATGTTTCAGACATCTGCCTGAGAACACTGCCTCAAATTTCTCTTCCCAAATAACTGTAATAGCAGAAAAGGCAGGTAGGTGTGTGAGACCTGGAGGGTTAGCCTTAAGCAACTGAAGCTTCAATACTCTGGCCACCTGATGCAAAGAGCTGACTCATCATTGGAAAAGATCCTGATTCTGGGAAAGATTGAAGGGAGGAGGAGAAGGAGGAAGCAGAGAAAGAAATGGTTAGATAACACCTTCAACTCAGGGGACATAAGTTTGAGCAAACTCCGGGAGATAGTGAAGGACAGGGTGGCCTAGCAAGCTGCAGTCCATGAGGTCGTAAGGAGTCAGACATGACTTAGTGACTGAATAACAGAAAACTAGTCAGAAACAAGCTATTTCTTAGGGTTTTATTTTTAAAGTTTAGGTGAATTTTGTATCTTGGACCCAAATACATTGATGTTTTAATGCAAAAAAGAAAAAAAATTCTTTTAATCTACAATGAGTTGGATGGGTTGTTTTTATCTCTAGAAGTCCCCCCTTGACAAGGGTGGTTATACAAAAAGGGCAGACGCACCAGTTTGCAGACCACATGTGACCTTAGTTCCTCCTCCTTAATAGGTCCAGCATAGAAGGAAGCCTCCTGGAGCATTTCACTGGCCACTGAACCTTGCCACACACCCATCATTTCTTATCATCCCAGAAGCCCTGCTAGAGAAGATACAGCAAGGATATCAAACACAGAATCCCACACACCTGTGTTCTTGACTGAACATAATATAGGTCTATGCTCCATCACACTGAGGGACTAACGTATGGTCATATTCTTTTTCCCCAGGCAGTTTCTAGAAACCATTTAGAGAGAGCTATTTCAGGACCTAGTTCTTCCTGTTGGGAAGTTTTCAGACTTTGGACTTTGTGGGAGATTTTTTGAAGGCCAGCTTCCTCATAATGGTCAGCAGCATTTCATTTCTAATCGAAACAATTTTCAGTACCCCCTTTCCACTGTTAAAATTCTTAAGTTATCCCATGTTAGCAAGAAGTTCATTTTCTCTAGCTACTCAGAATGCTGGCAAGACAGCTCAGTACACTTCAGAGAGGATTTTAGGGGCATCTGCCTCTGATCTCTGCCTGCATTCTTTAAAATCACAGGATTTGGGGGCTCCACACCATGAAAAGGGAATTTCTCCTGGGCAAAGTATTCCATCAGAGTAAAACTAGATACATCAGAAAGGCAGACTCTAGGAAAGAAGGAACCCCAGTGAAGCCTCAGCTCACTGGGAGAATCTCTGTATAGTAACAAGAAAATAAAATTGAAGGAATGATTTATAGAGATGTCAAGGAATGCTAATCTTTGAAGACTCAGGAGGTTTCTTTTTTTTATTTCCATGTAGGATCTTAGTTACCCAACCAGATATTGAACCTGTTGCCCCAGCATTGGGAACACAGGCTCATAACCACTGGACTGCCAGGGAAGTTTCCACAGGAGGTTTCTTAACTTGTGTTAGGGGTTATTTTATCCATTATGTCTTCATCTGTAATAAAATAATTCATGGAACCTGAAAGGACAGATGTTAAAAACAGCTGTGTATTTGTGGCAAAAACACAATCAGCTGACCACTTCCTTCCCGCTGTCATTAATAAAATACCACACAAAAATTGTAAGCTGTTGACAGTATTTGTCACAAAACCAGTCATGGGAATTCAGAAGTAACAATCCCAGTGAGGGGTAAATACAAGTCTCACTGGTGTTGCTGGGAGACACATGAGAAGGGCCTATTGTAGCTGAACCCTCTTGGGAGGATAGAACATCACAGAGAGTCTATTCCCAAGCCCTCTACCCACAGTAAGTACTGGCCAGCAGTCAGATCACACCACAGAGGAGCGTGGTCACTACTGTTAGGCGTCCTCACCCTCAAAGTGGAATTTTCTTTAGACATAAAAAGCTTTTTTTTTTTTCTTTTTTTTTTTTTTTTTTTTTAATATGGACCTAGCAGAAGCAGGTTTAGAAAAGGCAGAGGAACCAGAGATCAAATTGCCAACATCCGCTGAATCATTGAAAAGGCAAGAGAGTTCCAGAAAAACGTCCATTTCTGCTTTATTGACTATACCAAAGCCTTTGACTCTGTGGATCATAATAAACTGTGGAAAATTCTTCAAAGGATGGGAATACCAGACCACCTGACCTGCCTCTTGAAAAACCTGTATGCAGGTCAGGAAGCAACAGTTAGAACTGGATATGGAACAACCGACTGGTTCCAAATAGGAAAAGGAGTACGTCAATGCTGTATATTGTCACCCTGCTTATTAAATTTATATGCAGAGTACATCATGAGAAATGCTGGGCTGGAGGAAGCACAAGCTGGAATCAAGATGGCCAGGAGAAATATCAATAACCTCAGATATGCAGATGATACCACTCTTATGGCAGAAAGTGAAGAACTAAAGAGCCTCTTAATGAAAGTGAAAGAGGAGAGAGAAAAAGTTGGCTTAAAGCTCAACATTCAGAAACCTAGGATCATGGCATCTGGTCCCATCACTTTATGGAAAATAGATGGGAAAACAATGGAAACAGTGAGAGACTTTATTTTTCTGGACTCCAAAATCACTGTGGATGGTGATTTCAGCCATGAAATTAAAAGATGCTTGCTCCTTGGAAGGAAAGTTATGACCAACCTAGACGGCATATTAAAAAGCAGAGACATTACTTTGCCAACAAAGGTCCATCTAGTCAAGTCTATGGTTTTTCCAGTAGTCATGTATGGATGTGAGAGCTGGACTATAAAGAAAGCTGAGTGCCGAAGAATTGATGCTTTTGAACTGTGCTGTTGGAGAAGACTCTTGAGAGTCCCTTGGACTGCAAGGAGATCCAACCAGTGCATCCTAAAGGAGATCAGTCCTGGGTGTTCATTGGAGGGACTGATGCTGAAGCTGAAATTCCAATACTTTGGCCACCTATGTGGAGAGCTGACTCATTTGAAAAGACCCTGATGCTGGGAAAGACTGGGAGCAGAAGGGGATGACACAGGATGAGATGGTTGGATGGCATTACCAACACAATGGACATGGGTTTGGGTGGACTCTGGGAGTTGCTGATGGACAGGGAGGCCTGGCGTGCTGTGATTCATAGGGTCGCAAAGAGTCAGACACGACTGAGCAACTGAACTGAAGATATTAAGAAGAGGTGACAAGAATACACAGAAGAACTACACAAAAAAAAGATCTTCATGACCCAGATAACCACGATGGTGTGATCACTCACCTAGAGCCAGCCATCCTAGAATGAGAAGTCAAGTGGGCCTTTAGGAAGCATCACTACAAACAAAGCTATTGGAGGTGATGGAATTCCAGTTAAGCTATTACAAATCCTAAAAGATGATGCTGTGAAAGTGCTGCACTCAATATGCCAGAAAGTTTGGAAAACTCAGCAGTGGCCACAGGACTGGAAAAGGTCAGTTTTCACTCCAATCCCAAAGAAAGGCAATGCCAAAGAATGCTCAAACTACTGTACAATTGCACTCATCTGACATGCTGGCAAAGTAATGTTCAAAATTCTCCAAGCCAGGCTTCAAAAGTACATGAAACTTGAACTTCCATATGTTCAAGCTGGATTTAGAAAAGGCAGAGGAACCAGAGATAAAATTGCCAACATCCGTTTGATCATAGAAAAAGCAAGAGAATATCAGAAAAACATCTACTTCTTTATTGACTACACCAAATCCTTTAACTGTGTGTATCGCAACAAACTGGAAAAGTCTTCAAGAGATGGGAATACCAGACCACCTGACCTGCCTCCTGAGAAATCTGTATGCAGGTCAAGAAGCAATAGTTAGAACCGGACATGGAACAACAGACTGGTTACAAATTGGGAAAGGAGTACATCAAGGCTGTATATTGTCACCCTGCTTATTTAACTTATATGCAGAGTACATCTTGAGAAATGCCAGGCTGGAGGAAGCACAAGCTGGAATCAAGATTGCCGGGAGAAATATTAATAACCTCAGGTATGCAGATGACACCACCCTTATGGCAGAAAGCGAAAAAAAAAACTAAAGAGCCTCTTGATGCAAGTGAAAGAGGAGAGTGAAAAAGTTGGTTTATAACTCAACATTCAAAAAACAAAGATCGTGGCATCTGGTCCCATCACTTCATGGCAAACAGATGGGGAAACAATGGAACCAGTGAGAGACTTTATTTTCTTGGGCACCAAAATCACTGCAGATGGTGACAGCAGCCATGAAATTATAAGATGCTTGCTCCTTGGAAGAAAAGCTACCTAGAGAGTATATTAAAATGCAGAGACATTACTTTGGTGACAAAGGTCCATTTAGTCAAAGGTATGGTTTTTCCAGTAGTCATGTATGGACGTGAGAGTTGGACTATAAAGAAAGTTTAGCACTGAAGAACTGATGCTTTTGAACTGTGGTGTTGGAGAAGACTCTTGAGAGTCCCTTGGCCTGCAAGGAGATCCAGCCAGTCAATCCTAAAGGAAATCAGTCCTGAATATTCATTGGAAGGACTGATGCTGAAGCTGAAACTCCAATACTTTGGCCACATGCTGTGAAGAACTGACTCATTGGAAAAGACCCTGATGCTGGGAAGGATTGAAGGTAGGAGAAGAAGGGGATGACAGAGGATGAGATGGTTGGATGGCATCACCAACCCGATGTACATGAGTTTGAGCAAGCTCTGGGAGTTGGTGATGGACAGGGAGGCCTGGTGTGCTGCAGTCCACAGGGTCACAAAGAGGAGGATACAACTGAGCAACTAAACTGAACTGATAGCTGCTTTACAGTGTTGTAAAACTATGGCATCCCTCATCGGTCAGTTGGTAAAGAATCCGCCTGCAATGCAGGAGACCCCGGTTTAATTTCTGGGTTGGGAAGATCCCCTGGAGAAGGGATAGGCTACCCACTCCAGTATTCTTGGGCTTCCCTTGTGGCTCAGCTGGTAAAGAATCTGCCTGCAATGCGAGAGACCTTGGTTCGATCCCTGAGTTGGGAAGATCTCCTGGAGAAGGGAAAGGCTACCCACTCCAGTATTCTGGCCTGGAGAATTCCATGGAATGTATATGCCATGGGGTTGCAAAAAGTCGGACACAACTGAGCAACTTTCACTTTCACTTTCCAATGTTGCGTTAGTTTCTGCTGTATGACGAAGTGAATCAGCTTTATGCATACATATATCCCCTCCATCTCACTTCCCCACCCCCATCCCACCCTCTAGATCATTGCTCAGCACCTCGTTGAGCATCCTGAGCTACACAGCAGATTCCCACTAGCTATCTGTTTTACACATGGTTGTGCATATCTGTCAATCTCATTCTCTCAATTCATCTCACCCTCCCACCTTCTGTGTTCACATATTCATTTTCTACATCTGTCTGTGTATCTATCTATTCCTGCCCTGCAAATAGGTTCATCTGTACCATTTTTCTGGATTCCACATATATGTGTTAAAATATGATATTTGTTTTTCTCCTTCTGACTTAACTTCACTCTGTATGACAGACTCCAGGTCCATTCACATCTCTACAAATGACATAATTTCATTCCCTTTAGTGGCTGAGTAATATTCCATTGTATATATGTACCACCAATCAAAAGAACAATACATTCTAATTCAGTTCAGTTCAGTCACTCAGTCGTGTCCAACTCTTTGCAACCCCATGAACCGCAGCATGCCAGGCCTCCCTGTCCATCATCAACTCCCAGAGTCCACCCAAAACCCATGTCCATTGAGTTGGTGATGCCATCCAACCATCTCATCCTCTGTCATCCCCTTCTCTTCCTGCCCTCAATCTTTCCCAGCATCAGGGTCTTTTCAAATGAGTCAGTTCTTTGCATCAGGAGGCCAAAGTATTGGAGTTTCAGCTTCAGCATCAGTCCTTCCAAAGAACGCCCAGGACTGATCTCCTTTAGGATGGACTGGTTGGATCTCCTTGCAGTCCAAGGGACTCTCAAGAGTCTTCTCCAACACCACAGTTCAAAAGCATCAATTTTTCAGCGCTCAGCTTTCTTTATAGTCCAACTCTCACATCCATACATGACTACTGGAAAAACCATAGCCTTGACTAGATGGACCTTTGCTGACAAAGTAATGTCTCTGCTTTTTAATATGCTATCTAGGTTGGTCATAACTTTCCTTCCAAGGAGTAAGCGTCTTTTAATTTCATGGCTGCAATCATGCTAATTACAATATATTTAAACCTGAGATAATAAAAATGACACATCTGGTGGGGAGGGGGGACTCACAGCAGGGTCTCCAGGTTCAGAGTTAGATATCTCCATCCTTACTCTTGGCAACTCCTTCTCACTGTTCCCATTTCTCTGTAATACAATGAGATTATGATGCACAAGGAAGCTTGGAATTACCCTATTTAGGAATAGGAAGGACTTACACTGATGCAAACATGAATTCTGATAAAGGAATACCTTTACAGTTCAGTTTGGGAAGGTCTCTCTCAAGTCAAATGCAAAATCACATCAAAAACTCCTTGACTTTTTTGTAACATAAGTCTATTTTACTTTAGATAAATAACATATATTATGAGAATTGGACTTGCAACACAAGAAGGTGCTTACTGATGTTTCAAAAAGTGTCACCATTTCAGATTCTTTCGATGGGTAATTTCCCAGTTTTGTTCACAAAGTGATGTTAAAAGTCACCTCAACTTTTCAGAAGCATATTGACTACATAAAACAAAGTCCACATGCATTTTTATTAAGGGTGTTCCCAAAGCCTTTCAAACTTCACCCCATAAATCCTCACTGATATCTGCTTGGTGATGGTGGTGGTCTACGTTATGTCCAACTCTTTGTGACCCCATGGACTGCAGCCCACCAGGCTCCTCTGTCCAAGGGAAAACAGACACATAAAGGAGCAAAGTTTTAAAATCCTCCTTCTTCCATCAACACTGGCAACCATGCAATAGTAAATTCTCCCCAGTTAAGTGTTTAAGTGCACTGGGCTCACAGCCAGTGGGGATCTCTGAAAACACAATAACCTTAGCTTTATTTCCCAAGGTAGAGATTTCTAAAACAAAGGCAGGGTGCAAAAGTACAAAGCTGATGCAAACAGAACTATCCAGCTATAAGCACTGCCCCTAGATGCAAAGTGTATGACATTTCTGCCCTTGAAATCTAGATCACTGGCCCAGTGGAACCAAGGACCATTTCATGTGTGTAGGTACCAGCAGGATGCTGTGGGCATCTTCCAGTTTCCTAGCAGCAAGAGTCAGGAACGAAGCAGAACTAAAACAGGGAGTCACAAAGCAACCCTCACGAAAAAGCCTAGAGATGCTGGGCAATGGGGAGGGCCACTTATGCTTCTCTGCCAAGTGACAGTAATAAAAGATAGGAAGTGACAGTCACTGAGCACTTACAATGGGCAAAGCTGGTCTACCGGCTTTCACTTGCATTCATGCACAGAACCTGTCTGGGACTCTTTTCACTCTTAAAAACTCAGCCCCAAATAATAAAAATAAGGTATTAATTAAATAAAACAAGAAAGCAAAACATGTATATATATATTTTTAAAAATTCAGCCCCAAAGACTTTTTGTTTATGTAAGTTGTATTGATGTTTACTGTATTGTGAATTAAAGCACAGAAAAAATTTAGATACTTATTCACTCACTTAAAAACTATAGTCAACCTGTTACACATTAACAGAAACTCTTTAATGAACAGTAACAATATTTCCCAAAGGAAAAATAAATGAGAAGAATGGCATTGTTTTAGATTTTGGCAAATTTCCTTAAAGTCTGGCTCAATAGAAGACAGCTGGACTGACCTACTGCTTTTGCATTCACTCTGCTGCACTCTCCCAGGTCAGGTTAACCTTGAGAAAACACCATGTTCACTCATGTAGGAATGAACATGTAAAGGGCAAATAATACCTTTGTGCTATTATGAAAAGAGTTTTGGCCTTCTGGACTTCTAAAAAACCTTGGGGACTCCTAAGTGTACCCAGACCAAACTTTGAGAACCACTGCCTTATGAGTTAGGGTCAATTACTATCTCCACTTTATAAATGAGCAAACTGGCACAGAGAGGTCAAGGCATGATCCAAGGATATGTTGCTGGGACAGGCCAGAGCAAGTAAAATGCAAAGAGCATAACACTTTCATTTGATTGCTTGTTGCAAGAACCAACTGAGATCATGAAGGTAAAGAGCTGAGAATCCTGCTTGGTTATCACAAGCACTCAAAACATCAATATCTCCCATTGGGCAAGGTCTGATGAAAAAATAGGGAAACTGCACATTTTTTATCAACTCGTCATTGACACCAGCAAGAAAAAATACAACTCCACTGCAAGTGTTGTCCAGAACTTGTACCAGCTTTCTGAATGCAGGATTTTTGCAACTCACAGACTCCAGGGCCTCACTCCATTTTTCGTGAGGCAAATGATGCAGTGTGCTGCACATATGTCACTGTGTTCCTTGGGAAACCTGAGCAAGCCAGGAGAGTTGCTCCATTATTTACAGGTTCCTTTTTGCACCATGCTGTATTTACAAGGAACCCTCAACAAACAACAATGGCGCCTCCAGTCTATGCAGTGAAACCTAGGAACCACCATCTGTGATCTTCTGGACCAGGAGCTCAGCACTCCGCTGCCCTCCTTGTCCATCAACTTTTGTAACCCTTGGCGCCTTCCTGCTCCGCCTGCAGCGGGTACTCAAGTCCAGAGTGCGGGCCACTTTTGTTCCTCCTTTGATTTGGGAAGTGAGCTCACCTGGGGAAGTGGAACTCAGCGCTGTTCAGGGCACTCACGCTCAAAAGAAAAAAAAAAAAAAAAAAACTACCCTGAACAGAAGGCAAGAACGAGAGGCGCTTGAAGCTATCGCTTCCATCAACAGCAGCCAGGATCTCTTACCTGGATCACTGCAGACAGGTCCCCCTCCACTCAATTGGAATAAAATCCAAACTCCTTAACTGGGCTTATGAGGATGTCTTATCTGGCACCTGCCTACCTGTCCCACTAGAAGCAAGGGTTCCTCCTCTCTGGCCTTTGCTGTCTCTGCTCCCAACACCTGCAATGCCCCCCGAGGACTTCCAACAGCTCAGATGTCACCTCCTCAGGGAGGCCTTCGCTTCCTGCCCCTCTTTCATACCTGCCTCTCCATCCTCGCATCCGGTTATACTTGAGACTTCAGAGCACTTACTCTCGGAAGTTATCTCGATTTTACTGGTCTATTACTCATCTCCCTCCTTCCTCATCCTCCTCCCAGAAGATAAGCCTCCAACAGCCAGGGCTCCACCGGGTCCCCACGACGTCTCCGCCGCCCGGCACCGCGCCTGGCACAGACTGAGCGCTCAGCAAAAACGGTCGAATGAATGAAGCAGCGGCGCTCGGTGACCGCGAGGGACCCGAGCTGGCGTCCCTGGTGTCCCGGGCCGGGGTCGGGATGGCAGGGTAGGGGACCCCGGGGCGCTCCGGGGCTGCTCCCCTACCGGCCGCGCGCCCGGCCCGGCGCGGCAGGTGCTCGGGGAGGGCGCCCGCACACACCCGCCGGGGTCCGCGCCGCCGCCCCCCTCTCCCGCACTCACCATGGTGGCCGGGCCGCCGCCGTCCTCGGCCGGCGAGGAACGAGCGCCGGGGACGCGAGGGCGAGACGCGAGCGCTGGAGCCGGCGCGGCTGACAGGTGAGGCGCCCGCATCAGACCATGGCTGCTTCCCACAATGCCCTCGAAGCGAAAGTTTGCAGACTCCGCCCCGCGCCGCTGCCCTCCCTCCCCTCCCGCTCCTCCCGCTCCTCCCGCTCCCTCGCTACCGCACTTCCTCCCCGCCTCACCTCCCACCTTCCCCTCCTCCTCTCCCTCCTCCCGCTCTTCCCCTTTCCTCATCCCTTCTCACCCTCCTTTCTCCTCCCCTCTCCTCCCCGCTTCCCGACTCCCTTCTTTCTCCTCCCTCCTCCCGCCCCGCCCCGCCTCAGATGGCCCCGCCCCGCCTCAGATGGCCCCGCCCCGCCTCAGATGGCTCCGCCCCGCCTCAGATGGCTCCGCCCCGCGCCGCGCGGGCGTCCCTAGGTGCGAATACACCTGCGCGCAGACCTCGGCATCCGGCCTGATGTGCGGATTCGCGGAGCACCAACAGCTACGCGGGTTCCGCACTGAGGAGCCCTGCGCGGGGAGCGCGGAAGGAACTACTTCCTTGATTCACCCGCGCCGTGAATGTGATTTCATTCATTCCGCAAACGTTGATCAGACCTAGCTAAGAGATTTCCCCAGACACTTGCGGCGGGAAGTGTCACTGGTTGTCTTCTCCTGACCCACGTAAGGGAGGGAGCATTTGGTCGAGCCGGAACCAGAAGCGATCTCTTGCCGCCGAGTTTTGTTTTTGTTTTTGGTTTTGTTTTTTTTCGTGTGTATAAAATCCAAGAACATAGGTCACTTTAAGCAGACCCGATTTTAAGAACTCTCTCCTGAGACTCTGGCGTGGACTTCCTGATCTTTCTTCTCCCCTTGGTTTTTCTTAAGTCTGGAGTTTCCACCTGGGGCGTTAGGAGTCTCCAAACCCTAAATTGTAAGTAGTGTTTTTGAGTGCATTTTTATGTTCTTTTGGTTGAGTCGGTTGGTTTTACCAAATACCTAAAGAGATCTGTGACCCTGAAAAGGTTAAGAACCTTTGCCTGAGTGGTTTCTGGAAGTCAAAACTGGTGAAAATCCTCCGATCTGCCTAGCACGGTGTGATCCAGCCCAGGTGGCCTGGAGATATAAACTCCATATACCCCATGTGCTTGCTCCTTGGAAGAAAAGCTATGACAAACCTAGACATCGTATTAAAAAGCACAGACATTGCCTTGCCGACAAAGGTCCCATAGTCAAACCTATGATTTTTCCAGCAGTCATAGAGGGATATGAGTTGGACCTTAAAGAAGGCTGAGCGCTGAAGAATTGATGCTTTCAAACTGCGGTGCTGGAGAAGACTCTTGAGAATCCCTTGGACTGCAGAAGATCAAACAGTCTACCCTAAAGGAAATTAACTCTGAATATTCATGAAGAACTCATGCTGAAGCTGAAGCTCCAATACTTTAGCCATCTGATGTGAAGAGCCAGGTAATTGGAAAAGACCCTGATGCTGGGAAAGATTCAGGGCAGAAGAGAAGGGGCAACAGAAGATGAGATGGTTGGATGGTATCACTGTCTCAGTGGACATGAGTTTGAGCAAACTCCAGGAGATAGTGAAGGACAGGGAAGCTGGGTGTGCTGCAGTCCTTGGGGTTGCAAAGAGTTGGACGTGGCTTAGCAACTGGAAAACATCAAGCCACCTCCGTGCATTGCTGAAGCCACATTAATCAGAGCCCTACACAAGGAGCATGGGGGATCCGGCTGGGAACCAGCAAGACACTTTCTTCAGACGCTTATAACCTCTTTTGGCTCAACAAATAATAAACAAGTAAATAAATCATTACAAAGTAATGAGTAAGGAGGTGAGAACATTACCAAGAAGATGAGTACAGGTTGCTGGGACAGGAACAGGGGAAGCTACAGTTATTTAGCTGGGGCACCTGGGAAGGCTTCCCCCGGGGAGGTGACATGAGATGTGGTGGTGAGATGTCAGTGCGCTAAAGAAAAGAAAAGAAAAAAAAAAAAAAAAAAGGATTGTCCTTCTCAAAGATCTCAAAGAAAACCTCTGTGGCTGGAGTTAAGTGACAGGAAGTCAAAAGGTGGGCAAGAGGCAATGGGTCTTTCCTACCTTAAGGCAACTCGTGTACTAAAACCCCCAAGACAACTGCAATTTCAAACCTGGAAGTTCTCAACATGCTCACTGCCTCGTTGTCCTGATGGCTTCCATCCCTGGTGTAGTGGCATCTGCCCAGAGAACTCTAGAATAGGATTATTTAAGAAATAATTAAAACCCGGGCTATGGGATGAGTTTGCCTGCAATTTACTGTAAATTTAGAAGAGCTGTTTTCTAAGCAAATTCTACCCCCAAGGTTCATTTTCGTCCTACCTTGGGCATTTTGGGCTTCACTCTAAACTTTGTCTCTCCTGCTTGCTATCTGACTTCAGGGCTCACCCCTGTCCCATTTACCTTGACCATTCTGCGAATCTTCTGTTTTAAAGATGTTGCCATTGGAAAGAGATGGGAATGCTAAAGGTGAGGCTTAAAGTTAAAGAAATCTTGATGCTTTTGTCATGACAGTTAAGTAAAAGATAAAAGCAGAAGAAAATTTGCTTACTATGTGGCCCAGACTAGGAAAGTTTTGGTTTGAGAATAAGAGCATCCTTTGTCTTCCCGCATGACCTTGCTGAGAGGGGCAGAGGATGCTCTCCTGGGCTGTTGCTCACTAATGTTCTTCCCTCCAGATTCCCACATCACACCCTAAATCACTCTTGGGGCTGGACACTTTATATAAGTGGTCTTATCTGGCCCTCAAAGAGCCTCCAAAAGAAGGAGTTCTTTGCCCACTCTATAGATGAGAACCTGAATCTCAGAGGCATTGAGACCAAAGCAAGCACAGACAGCTAATCAGAGGCAGAACTGAGCCTCGAATCAAGGCACTGAGGTTCAAGTTGATTCCCACTGAAGCCTCACACCAGTAGAGCCACATGGGACACACATTGGGGAATAAACAATGTTTATCCAGAACACCCATGGGTCTTAGTGGAATAGTATGCATTTTTGAGTCTTGATTTCCCTGGCCCATCTTTGCTCCCTTTTGACCTCCACAGCAGGTCCACTATTAAGAAGGCCAACCCCAGGGAGTACTCAGAGTAAATCAAGATGCTCTACTGGGGAGATGGTCCTGAAAGTGCCTTTGATTCTAAATCTGCTGTCATAAGCAGAAGCCAGGAAGCATGGTACATGACACATGATTCAGATCAGGTCATCTGTGAGCTGATTCGTGTAATTCTGTGCACAAAGCCCTGGTATTAGGTCAACTCGATTTGTGAGTTTCACTTCTCAGATGACTCTATAACTGCATGTTAACAGAAAGAACAGAGAATACAAAAGCCACCACGAGGTCCACAGAAGGGGAAGGGGGTGGAGTTACAAATCAGGGACATGAGAGTGAAGTAAAACACTGATAGTCCATAAACCAGAATACCGACTGTCTGGAAATTGAGAAAAGTCAAGCTGCAAGTTTTACAACATAAAAGGAACAAAGAAGCAGCCAGCTTCAAAGCCAGCCTGTGCAATTCCTCCATGGCAGCATGCATTTGACTAAAGCCCCGCTGTCCTTCAGTGTGTTCCTATTAGTGTCTTAAGCCATCAACATCCCCAGTAATTCCCTCTGAATTGTCTAGGAATTCACCTCGTCATAGGGAAACTTGTGGTCTGAGGCCTTATGTTTTTAGAAAACTTTTCTTTTCAAAACTGGACTGTTTTATTCCAAAGAAAATAACCTTATGCAATGTATCTCTAAAGAATATTTTCTAAACATTTTTCAGTTAAAAAATAATATAGGTTCAGTGTAGGTTTGGAAAATACAGGAGAAGGTTATTTTAAAGCCTCATTCCTAATCTTACCATCAAGAAATAAACACTGTTGGAACTTCCCTGGTGGTTCAGTGGTTAAGAATACGCCTGCTAATTCAGGGGACATGGGTTCGATCCCTGGTCCAGGAAGATCCCACCTGCAGCAGGGAAACTAAGCCTGCACACCACAACTACTGAAGTCTGCACACCCTAGAGCTTGTGCTCTCCAACAAGAAAAGCCACTGCAATGAGAAATTCACAACTAGAGAATAGCCACTGCTCATTGCAACTAG